>NC_079379.1:23841775-24216775 GCF_021018895.1 Seriola aureovittata | reverse complement strand
CATCTCGTGGGGATGATGTCACCAGGAATGGAGGCTGGTGTCAGAGCGAAGGAAGGGCCCGACCCAGTGTTAGTGTGCTGTCTTAATATGAACATTCAGGGATAACAGAGGATGAGTCTCACCAGCTCTGCTGAGCCCCTGACTTTTCCTCTTGGCAGCTGTTGGATATGTCGCCACGAAATGTTTGAGATTCCTCTTTCCAGTTCTTTGGTTTATGACCAAATACCTGTGAGAATTAAAAGATTCCCATCAGCCTCAGTTGGGCTTTGTTGCTAGTGCTAATTAGCAAATGTTAGCATGTTAACACGGTGTTTCCCCGAGGTTGTACGGGTGCAGCTGTAACGACAGGAGAGCCACTCTCTCTCTCTCACTTTCTCTCCTGCAATCTGTCGCCACGTTGTGTGTGTTCTTTAGAAAGATTTCTAACGCTTGTTGTGCAGCTTTTTTTGCACTTAATGTTTGAGAATATGTTTATAGGACGACTCATCCCACATCTGTAGAGACCAGCGTCTGCGGCTTTTTCCCCGCTGAACTCTCAAATGTACATTCATATTTGTAATGAGGGGTTTATGCTCCGGCTTCTAATATCCCTCTCTGGTTAATTGTCGATGGACTGTTGTTGCTGACACAGTCTGATCACGCTGAGCACTTAGTTTAATGCAGTGAGCTCAGTAAGCCCTGATCAAGTCCAGCAATATGTCCGCCCTGCTTACACGGCCGACTAGGACTCAACAACTGAAATATCAAAATCGCAATATGGTCAAATGCAATATCGTCAATAACACCAGCCAGCTGAGCATCTCTGTAGCTGAAGCTCCTCCCCTCCGAGCCCCAGCAGTGACCTCTCTTTCAAAGTCACTTAGATCTTTTCCTCTTTTCATCTTCATATAAGATCAGAATCCACTGCTCAGCGTTTTCCTACATGATGCCACAGAGCACGAGTGGATGTTACCTGCTAGATGCAGTTCACCTGTGGCGAAGCGTCTGCATCCGTCATGTTTTCTCCACTCGTTTATTCAGGTTTTTTTCTTTTTTAAAGGAGCTATTTGTGCATTTTTTGTTATTGCTACACAGTTAGCGTTAGCATTAGCAGCTGTTTACTTACTAGTTTAGAAGAAAAGCTGCGAGTTCAGCATCAAACTTCATTCCTTTACTTACCAACATCTGTCTCCAGAGGTGGAAAGAAAAACGCTAGTGTGAACTCTTGTCTGTGTCAAGTCTTTTCTTCTACTGAAGTTAGCATGCTAACCAGCTAGCCGCGGCCCGCCTCGTCACTTTCTGATAGCGAATCACTCCAACCTGCCCTGAACGAAGCAGCTCAGAGGACGTGTGATTACCTCTCGTTTCTTGTCTCTTTAAATTTGTCACCTGTCTGTATATGTATGTATATGTTTGTGCATATATATGTATATATGTATATATATATATATATATATGTGTGTGAAGAACTGGATCCACTTTCTAGCAGTCGTGTTTTGTCGTTTTGGTTTTTTTGTGTTTTTTTTTTTTGCAGCGGGGGCAAAGCCTGTTGCTGCCCCGACCGGATTATGACATTTTACACAGTAACCTCCTCTTAGCCTGTCGCTGCATCCAGGGCTGAGGCTTTCTATTCGACATGCACGCAGCCGTACGGTGCACATTTCAGCTTAACCCTGCTCGCAGTGCCAGCAGGACATGTGTTTGTCTGTCGGCCTCCAAGTGGAAGCGCTGGAGATACACGGAGGAGCGCGATCGTTATCTGATATCACGTCACGTCATCTGTGACATATCCTAGGTCTCTGCGAATGATGGCTAAAGGCCGTAGAGCGATAAGGAATGAATGAGTCGATAGCGCTGACACAAAACAGACTAGACGCTGTGTATCACAGTCTATTTCTGTGCTTTGCTTGAGGTCAAATGCTCAGGAGTTACACAGATGTTGTTGCCAGATGTGGATCAAACTGTGACCTCATCTTAGTGCTTCACCTTGTTTTTTTTGTTTGCTCGCACATGTGAGAACACTCACACTCACACACACACTCACACACACACATTTGTTGTCAGGTGTGGAGTTGTGTATAGCTCATTATACACAGCCACTGTGTTCCCAGTACGTTTCCACAGTCGTGCAGCGACGGTGCCAAATCACAGTGTGTCTCCTCTGCTTCCATTTAACTCTGTGGTGGAATCGCTGGAACACTGTTTCTGGCCAGTAGCCGGAACTGTCACACAATATTTGATGCACTTGTTGATGTATTTATATCACTGGCACGTGCGTGCTTTTGCTAAGCCCCGCCCATTAGCTGCTGCTAAAGCTAACGGTTACAGCTTGAGCTTGAGTTTATTAGCTGTGACTAGCTATAATAAAGCTAACATCAGCTACATGAATTGGTTGAGCCGACTTAAACACCCTGTAGAAGTGGTTCTGAATATATGCACTTGAAGGCTAAATGCATGATGTCATGCTAAAAGACATGAAGAAGACATGGAAATAAAGAAACGGCGATGCTCTTTTGTACTCACTTGCTCTGTGTGTTTTCAGTTGTAACCGTTGCAGCAGAAAAGATTTTTTAAGGATGACGAGGAAACAGTGGATTTGTAGAATGTAACACCATCTCGGGTAACGTTCGCTCGCTGCAGTGTGAGATACTACAAGTCCAGCAGAGTCAGAGTAACGCAAGTCTTTGCTAGTTTCAGACCAACACAGTTGTCATGTTCATTTGATACTGATTGTCTGACTGTTTTCTGAGTGATCCAATAAAAATAAAGCAGATTTCAGGTAAAAACACTCAGAGAAACCAAATCGTGTAAAGGTTTGGATGGTGGGTCCAGGTGGGCGGGGCTTGGTGACTGCTTTGTTGTGACATCACAAAGTTCCAGAAGTCCTGACGGCTGGTTTTAAGGCTCAGTTTCTGAATACAGGCTGTGTGCATTTCTCTGTGGACTGAGGCTTTGATACTTTCACAGTATTAATATAGAAGCTAGAGCTGATCTATAATCACACTACACATGGACACAGACCTTTACACTGGAGGAGCTTTAACTAAAATAGCTGGAAACTGTAGTTTTTAATAAATGTCACTCAAACAGGACACGGTGCTTTTGTTTGGGACTGTAATAATCCACATTTGGTGCTCTAGTGAGTATCTGGGGCAGGTGAACGTGGGATTGAGTCAAAATAAACTAAAGTGTGCGTTCATGGTTAATGAAGCAACATGTCATTGTTAAAGAAAAATGTAGATAGATAGATAGATAGATAGATAGATAGATGGATAGATATAGATAGATGGATGGATAGATGGATGGATAGATGGATAGATAGATGGATGGATAGATGGACCTCTCTTGTATCTCATTTACTATCTGATTTGATAATGAACAAAAAAGAAAACTCCCTGGAGCTGGAGCTGGTGGAGGTCCAGAGGATGGTTTCTATTAAATGTAAATGAAATCTCACAAATCAAATTCGTGAGACCTCAACACTTCATTCCAAAAAGAAAAGGAAAAAAGTCTCACGCTGCTGCAGCATTAACGAGAAAGCCGACAGTAGGTGCAGTAAATTGCAGCAATAATGTTTTATAGTCCAGCTCTTCTACTGTTGTAACAATTGGTTGTGACAAATGAAAACATCTGACACTTGAAAGTGGTTTTGCTTCACACCGCCTCTGCTTCCCTCTCTTTCTCTTTGTTTTAAAGGGATTTAATAGGTTTTATTTTCACTTCACTTCGAGCTTATTGGTGGTTGATTTCAGCAGATAGTTACTGTAATGGTATTTTTTTAATTCTTATTTTCCCTACAACATGTGAAGAGAGCTTTTCAATAGAAAACAGTGTTGGAGGCGGGAGGGGTCAAACTCAGCAGGCAGTAATAATCCTGCAGGAGCCCTGGGTTGCATAGTTTTCTGAGTGCTGCAGAGGAACCTCATATTTTGGCTGCTTACATTTGCAAACTCATTCTTTTGGTCGGCGTCCAAAGCTCGTTATCATAGTTAAGTGTTGGAATGAAGATTGAATGGAGCTGTGCTTCTTTGCTTCACTTCCCTCTCATTCAGCGGGGTCCAGTGCCGAACAAAGCCAAGTTTACCGCAGCTCATGCAAGTGGCTGGCGGTCGCAGTTTTATCTTTGTTATGAAAAAGATCCAGCTCCTGCTTCACTTTGATGTTTTTGGTGCCGTTTAATGCAAAGAGAGAAAAGCTGGTCGTTGACTCCGTCCACAGTGTTTGCTTTTGTTGCAGTCATCAGTACTTGTCTTATTTTCCAAGTGGCTGGCAGGTCAGAAGACATCTGGATGTGTGGGCCGTGTGTGATCAAACAGTGTTTAGACATCTAGGTCACTTGCAACTGTTGCTTCAACAGTCTTTCATGCACCGTTGTCCCTCCCTCCGGGAAATAGACGCCGCCGCGATTCATTGTTTCTGATGGATTTATTCATCGTCTGCACTTCTAACGGCACCGTCGTCTCCAACGCCTCCGCCTGTCAAGTAATCGGATACATAAGACTGTACAAAATAAAAAAATACATTCACATCCACACAGTGGACCAAAAATACTTAGAGCTAATACAAGTAAAAGGAAATATATCATATAATCATAAGATAAATCATATATATATAATGTGTGCAAACAAAACGTAAACATAAATATATTTTTAAGATTATCAGTCATCTGCTTAATCTCAAGCTTGTGTTTCAAAATTCTCTCGAACACATTCTTCAGCTCTCTGTCGTCCGAACGCTTGATGTCCCGTTTCATGTGGCTACAGAGAGTTTCCTGCCTGAGTTCATCACCTACCGTCTCAAATTTAAAACCACTACTCGCCATTACTAGACTGAACCTTTGAAGAATGCCATCTGCACTTTGCACCTTTACACAGGCAAACTTTATTGTCTCGTCTCACGGGCCAGCTGTAGACTTTTACCTTTGAATGTGTTGAGTGATGTCTGTGACTGTCTGCAGTCTGCAACCGCAGCGTGTCGAGTGTCTTCACCTGGAAAATTCACAGAATCATCTCAGCCCGTTCCTCCAGTTTATTGTGCAGTTTGCCCGGATACATAAAGAAGATTCAGGCAGGTAGACGACAGGTGATGTTTCTATTATCATGCAGAACCGGAGTGTCAGTCTAGGGAACAAATCCCAATTCCTACTGAGGTTTGAAGCATCAAAGTTGAAATATTTTGTTATAACACTCTTATCATAATGATTAACAATGATAAATTCTGGTTAAAATTGTGTCTTTAAAATGAAACTTAAGTGCATCTGAAATGTTGGTAAAGCTCGGCGAGCGTTAGACCGAGCGGCGACGGATGGACGGAGGGAACAGAACCGCTCGGCGGCAGCTGAGCATGCGGCTGGGTTTCTCTTCCAAATAAGTTTTGGCTAACGCAGAAGTTTATATACAACCTCTCTGACTGTTTGTCTTGTTTAACTTTCTTCTTAGCGATGTTAGCGTTTCAGCTGTGTGCACCGTCCTGTTGGTACGGATGGAAAAAGACCCAGTTTGTTATTATCTCTAATATACTGTATGTTTTCACAAGAGAGCTGAAGGGTGTTTTATCAGTAGATGAACAGCTTTAACTGTCTAGAGCTGTTCCTGTTCTCGATCCAGCTGTTTGGGGCGGGGGGGGCTGTTCAGGGTCAGAGAAATCAATCCTTCAGGGCCTTGTGGCCCCAGCTGTTGGGTGGAGTTGAGCCCCGTGTTCGCAGAGAAAGCTGACCACCCGCTGAATCTTTATGGATCCACAATCCAAAGAATTCAGCCTGTGGTCCGGCGCCAGTGTGACGTCACTGTGTTTACATGTTTGTATGTATGCTGACAATGCTCTGAAGCTCGGGGCGTGTGTGTGTGTGTGTGTGTGTGTGTGTGTGTGTGTGTGTGTGTGGACAGACTGTTTGTGGGGCATTTTTGGCCGTTCACTGTTTTCCACATGCATAAAATGTTTGTCGTGTAATGTTAGGGTTAGAACTGACTGTGTGTGTGTGTGTGTGTGTTTGTGTGTGTGTGTGTGTGTGTGTTTGTTTCTCCAAAAAAACCTGGCAGGGTTCCTAGCTAGTGAGGGGCGCGCCAGTGTGGTATCCAGGTTTCTGCCCCTGAGACGTGGAAACCGACCAATCAGAGAGAGTAGTTTTGGAGAAAATCCTAGGATGCCCATTACTGACCTATTTGCAGTTAGGCGGGCTTCTGCACTCTTTGCAAACCCCCGTAACCATCGGAGCGGCCTTATTAGGAAGATCCAACACATCACTCTCTCCCTCTCATTGAGTTTCATCCACAGGCTCCACATGAGTTTCTCATTTTAATTTGCCTTGTTTGTTCCTCTCTCTCTTTTTGTTTTCGGTGTATCTCTCTCTCTCTCTCTCTCTCTCTCTCTCTCTCGCCGCCTGGAACGCTGCAGCAGAAAACAGCCTCCCTGCACATCTGCCAAGAAACATATTGTTCATCCAATACCTTGCTGTGGAACCAGCAGACCTGGCACTCATCTCGCCTCCATCCTTCCCTCCCTTGCCCGCCTGTCTGGGAAAACCTAGTGTTTACTGTAGGCAGCTGGGCAGTGCTGCAAAACCAGTGGGAGGGAGGGAAAGCTTCCCAGACCTCAGCCTTTACTGGTTTATAGCTGTCTGGATTTAGCATGCGAGTGTAAAGATCACTTCCTATGCTGCGCACTCCTGTATCTTTTGTGGCGGCTCCTGGAATATGGAGTTAAACTGCCGCAAAACATGTTTGTTCTGTAACTACGCGGACGCCTTTCTAGCAAAGACAGGCGTTCTACAGTGCGGGGTGTTCTGTCGTTAGACTCTGCCTCTGCTCTGAGGTGCGTGGCGAGCGCTTTTATTGCCCCTTGTTAGTGACGAGTGTAAGAACAATGACGGCTGAGATGAACTGAAGAATTTACTCTCCCTGAAATGTAAAGTGTAAACGCTCCAAAGGTCACCTCCTGAATCGCCGCCCAACCCCCCCCCTCCCCCGCGCAACGCAGTTTGTGCAAAGTCAAAGAGCTGCACACACACAAACAGCCACATAATGGTGCTGAATTACAAGATAGCTTTCCAGTTTCATTTTTAGGGCAGCGCTGCGTCTGCCGAGAATACACTGCGTTGCTGCTCGGGGAGTGTGTAATGCACGGTGTGCTCTCAGGGATTGTGTTTACATTCAGTTCTGAATAATAGATAACGCCTCGTTTAAAGGTCTCGTCTCGGATAAGCTGTTGAGAAGCATCTTACTGTGCAACTCGGGTGCAGAGTCGTCCGTGTGCAGGCGGTCAGGGAGGTCGGTCAGTGCGTCTGTGCCGCAGTGTTATTAGAAAATGTTCTTACTGACATAGTGTGTGTGTGTGTGTGTTGGTGTTGCAGGCTCATGTATATGTGCGTGCATCGTCCAGACAAAGCTGCAGTCTACAGCCGCTGGTGTGTATAGATTGTATAATGTGTCTGTGCAGCTCTGTTGGACTGTTTTCACTTCTCTGGGTGGTTTGATGAGCGTCGTCTCTGTTCCTCCTGACGTATGGAAGCTGGAAGTGTTCCGTGGTTCCCGCTCAAACCGTGACCCGAGCCCGAAGCTTTGAGCAGCTGAGCTCGAGGTGTGAAAGGAGGATGTAGTGTGAGATTATCAAGCATCATCTGAATCCCCCCCTCCCCCCTCCCAGACCTCTCCTACGTCAGTATTGGGGCGCAGGCACTTCCTGCAGTGACTGGTCAGGTGTGCGGAGGTGTGAAAGCAGAGCAGCTTTTTTGAAGCTGTGCAGTCACACCGAGTAATTACCTGTCGTGTCGTTACAGATACGAGCTGCAACCAGTGGCTGAATTTATTATAAATTAACATTTGCATGTCAGTTAAATGCTGAGCATGTTGGACAAACAGCAGCTCTGCACATCGACAGTACATGTGTTTTTTATCAGCAGAGTGAAAGTTGACTAACAGGCTTCCTGACAGTGGAACAAAAGATTTTTCTAATGCAACAGCTCATTGTCATATGACCGCAGAAGTCACCTGGGACAGTTTGGACCTCAGCGTTTTGTGGGCGTTTGAGTTCCACAAATATTTGATTTGGCAGCGAGCGTCACCACAGGATTATCTGTTGTTAGGGATGGATCTTAATCATGGTTAGTTGTTAGTTCGTTTTGTAAGGCATCAGTAATACAACTTTATATTTACACTCATGGATTATACACAGACTTGAAGGAGGTTGACTGGTGGGATTAGGAAGTGTCTTCAGAACATTTACTTGAGTATATTTTTCCAGTATTTGTACTATACTACTACTACTACTACTACTACTACTATACTATAATACTATAATACTTGATTATTATTATTCTTAGAAACTCATGACTTTTACTCCACTACATTTCTATGAAGCGCTCTTACTTTGAAGCAGAGCTTTTAGTCAGTGGAATGAATTTTCTTTTATTTTGAAATTCTGATAGACCATGCGCTGTGTTCATCACAGGAGGAAAAAAAAACAAACAGTCGCCGCCAACTCCTCGGCCGTCAGCCGTGTTTGAACCTGTCAGTGTCCCAGCGATGGCGACGTGAGATAAAGACGAGAAGAATCTGATCTGAGGTCTGTGTCTGAAGGTTTATAAATAAATAAAGATTCATTTCAGTTTCACTTCAGCTCAGACAACTTTATTTTTCCCCCGTGGGCAATTCATTCGCAGCTTTCTCAGTCCATACATTCGATCTCAACAGACAACCAACCAGATGTGGTTAAAACGTCACAGGAAACATATTAAAAGGCACGGGGCAGTTTCAGTGAGTAAAACAACACATCCAGTGAATTACTCTTAAATAACAATCATTTAAAATGAGTGTTGTCTGTGTTGAGGAATAAAGGACTCGGAGTAACGATTAGTTCTCATCAAGGGCTCATTATAACGTCGGCCCGAAGGCGTTAGAGAGAATTGGGACGAGGGAGAGAGAGAATGTGGTCTGGTCTGGTTGGCTGGTAATTTCTTTCTTTCTTTTTTTTTTGCTTTCTCAGCCACCTGTTTCCCCCAACATGAGCCCACGTCGCTCTGCTGAACTCCCGTAATCTTGCAGCACACTTTTACTTTTACTCTGCTGCTCTTGTCCTTCTCAGACAAACCACTGAAACCAGCAGGTAAAAACAGAATGAGGTTCAAAGGTTTCCAATAAAAGAATGATAAAAGTTAATTAAATTATATCACAGACATAAAAAGAATGAAGCATCCTTTGTTGAACCCTGTTTTACAGTCAGTTCTGTGTTTACGTCAAACTTTAGCTGCGAATCAAACACAGCGTCAAGAAACTTGTAGGAGTCCAAGTCGCTGTGTTTGATTCACAGCGGAAGTTTAAATGTTCAAGGTTTTTAACGTTTGTTTAATTGCACATAAACTTTTTAACAGACAGTTTGTAGTAGCTGCTGTTTTTATGGAATGGATGTTCTTATGGCTTTGGATCGTATCCTACAAGTTTTTTATTCTACGGGTCGGTTGGAACGATAAAACATGGCATTACTTTTAAACACAAAATGAAGTGCTCCATGACTTTAACTGGAGTAAAAATCCTTGGAGGAACATCTGCACTGTGACTCCAGTGATGGAGCGCCGCATCACTTGTACCTGAAACATTGAATACAATAAAACAATTATGTATAAGTTAAAATAAAAACAACTGGAACATGAACTAGGAATCCTCCCGCGGGCTGAGCAGCATCACTAGTGCCACATGTTTTACCTGCAACGAGACGTCGTGCTGAAGTAAAACAACAGAGCCGGTCGTCTGGCGGTTGTTGTTTCCTGTTAGTTTGGATCGAGTTTAAGCAGCTGAAGCTTCGTCAGGGAAAACTCAGCCTCATCCACATTAAGTTTTCAAACAAATAACTAATGCGTAATATCTCTGGAGAGTCTGTTTCTTCAGGTGTACCGCTGAAGACTGTTTACATCTATTGTTTGATATCACAGGCTGAATGTATTAAAAAAAGCTTTTTAAAGTTATTATTTCAGTTTCTATTGAAATTATGAGCAAATTATAAACAAATTTCCAGGAAATCTGCAATTAATTGGATAAAATGTGTGACGAGAAACAGCTGGCGGAGATTATTCTCTGGTGAAATTGCCTGGTCGATCCAACCAACAAGATATTCAGGGAAAGGTTCACTTTTTTATCACATGACATATATATATATATATATATATACAGTATATACAGTATATATATATTTACCAGTTGGGTTTTAGGTATTGATGTTTGAGTGTAGGCAGAAAGGGGTGGAGGGGTGGGGGAGTTTCTGCTGCTTAAAGTGACCTAAACGATTCATTGATTATCAAAATATTTGCCCCCCGATCACCTCCGCTCCAGTTATTGCACATTCTCTAGTTCCAGCTTCAATATGACAAATTACCCGTCAGTTTAAAAGCGTTTTGGAGGAAACAGTCAGTTTCAGCCGTGGCAGCCGAGCCGGTTGTAGTATTACTGTTAATTTGTCTGGTGGTGTGAGATGAAGCCGCCAGTTTAATCTCACCCTCAGTTCTTTGTCATGATGTTAATGTGTCAGAATGAATGTGACACTCATATGTTTAGAAAGCACCTTTAACAATGTGACTGTGGTGACTGGGGGGGGGGGGCAGGTAGGGGGGGGGGGGGGGGGGTACTCCCTCTGGCCCTGCCTGAGTCTGGGTGCTGGCAGCCTCGCTGTCACATGTGGCAGGAAGCAGCAGCAGCAGCAGCGGCGGCTGATCAGTGCTGACACAGAGTATGTGAACATGTATTCCCTGTAGCTCTCCCCGTCAGCGCACACACACACACACACACACACACACACACACACACACACACACACACACACACACACACACACACACACACTCTCTCTCTCTCAGCACTACTGGTGAAACTCATTCACACACTAACACACTTCAAATATGGCTGTACACAAATGGAGGTCGTGCAGGGGTCGGGTTTCGTATAGTACCGTACAGCAGATGCTTTTGTGGTCGCAGTGGTACCACACAGTTAAATGTCAGCGGGGGGGTGGGGGTGGGGGGGGGGGGGGGGCGGGGGAGGATGGAGAGTTGGCACAACACACAAGGTCAGTGTTAATGACAGTGGCAGGGTGACACTGTGTGACCCGGGTCAGACGTGCACACGAGGCCGTGTAAGAGAGGACACATTTAAGATCAGTTAAATCTTTTTTTTTTTTTACTTCATCTCTTCTTTTTCAGATCAATGTTAAAAGTACGATCTGTTAACACTGTTCATAATTTTCAGTTTTTTATCCAATAACATTCCCCTCCTGTCCTCCCTCCTGCTGTGGCTCCTCCTCGCTGCCTGAAAATAAATAAAACCTGAAGGCTCCAGAGCAGAGAAGAGTCGACCATCAGCTCCTTTAAATAATGTCTATAAACCACAAAATGGTTTTTGCAGAAATCTGTTCTCTCTACAAGCGACTTACCTAAGTGGAGATTGTAGAAATATTCAACAGCTCAACATTTTTGCAGATACACTGATTACATAACTGCGTACAGTGTAAACCATGCAGCAGTACGTTTCCTCCAAAGACTATTTCACAGTAGTAAGATTATTCTAGTGTAGAATTTTAGCAGTAACAGTAACAGAAAGTATATTTATACAAAGCAAATGCAAGAACATATAAAGTATTTAAGAAATAAATATAAACATACAAAATATATACATATTAAATATTTTAAAGTCAAGTTAAAGTTAATTTATAATGTTGCATCGTATTAACATAATAATTTCCTTGCTTCTGTACTATAGTACATTTGAATTTGTGAATAATTTAGTAAAATATTCAATGTATAATGTTCTGTTATAACATATTATCTTTATTTCTGTGTCATTATAACTATGATAAACTAATATTATATTGATAATAGTTTTAATATGCAAGTATTTTTGTGTTTTTCTCAGTTTCGTACATTTGTAATTAAATATATTTGAGTTTTAAACTAAAAAAAGGGCAATGATAAAGGGAGATCATGATGAGGATTTATTCCAAGTCGACTGCGTCACACCAGGTTTGGATTGAAAACCGCCGTCTGTAAACCTCTCAGATCTGAACTAGATTTTCTCAGAGATACTAACACAGTCTAAAACAGCTTCAGAGTTGTGGAAAATTATACAGACTGAAGGATTAATCAAAAATTTATTAAAGAGTCAAAAAATGATTAAAAATGAATACGGTCATTGATAATGAAAATCGTTGCTATTTGCAGCCACAGTTTTTTGCAGTTCATTTAATTTTGGTTAAGACAAGTAATAATCAGTTTAATTACATGAGGCATTAATTAACCATTTTGGAAAAAATAATCAGTTCATCTGTTTCATGTCCCAGCTTCGTTTTGTTATTATTATTATTATTATTATTATTATTATTAATAATATCTTGGTCAAATACAGTAAACAACAAACTGAAACATGAGGCTTCTGTTCACAATGAATGAGAAGATGTAATGACAGCCTGAACAAAAGCTTTTTATTAGAATAAAATGAAATAAAAAATACTGACATGAAATAAACAAACTCCCTAATAAAGCTTCGGACTCCGTCGTGCGTCCTCACAAAGCAGCGTTTCCTGTCGGTGTGCTGAAGCACATCTAATGACAGGAAGCGTTACAACGAGGAAAAGCTGCGTCAAACATTTTCATATTTTTCAGAATGAAGCGTTGGATGAATTCCTCCATCCTTCACTGATCCTGCCAGTATTTTTTGTCTCCTTTCCCCTCCCCTCGCTGCGCCTCCCGTCCCCTCCTCCCTCTGCATCTCTTCCCTCTTTTTTCCTTTTTTTTCTCATTGTGAACAGCTTACTGCAGTATCCTTAAAGTCCCTGCATGTGTCCTGAGTTGTCCTCTCTTACCCAGCATGCACTGCAGCGATCTGGAGCTGTGTCGGCTAAGGATGGGCACATGCTTTTGATGTCGGGGAAAGAGGAGGGGGGTGGGGGGAGACAGGCAGACGCTATGATGCTGCTTTATATACTCCTTTCAATGGTTTCCCTCAGCGCCCACTGCTGTCATCAATTTGAAAAGGGCTTTTCACACACACAGACACACACACACACACACACACATGCACAAACACACACACACATGCACACACACACACACACACACACACTCACTCACTCACTCCTTTTTCCTTTTTTTTTCGTTCTGGCCCTGAAATAGTGTCCATGAGGCTGAAATACGGGGAAAAAAACTTTGTATTGCTGCAAACAGTCTGCGAGCCAGTGCATTGTCCTGATGTGACCCACACTCACTCAGAGAGGCGAAAGCAGCTACTGTCAGCCTGAGAGGGAGGTGTGTGTGTGTGTGTGTGTGTGTGTGTGTGTGGGTGTGTGTGTGTGTGTGTGTGTGTGTGTGTGATGCATCATATTTAGATATTTGCATCAGTATGTTCACAATATTAACCCGTAGATCTCCCGCTACGCCCGACAGTAACACACACACATGCACATGATAACACACTCATCATTTGCTCTGTGGTTGTAATTTGTTACCAGAGTTGCAACTAATAATTATTTTAATTGTTGATTAAGACAAATTTGACATAATTAGTCATTTAAATACAAATAAAAGATCACAAATAACAATTAAATGAAAAATAATATTTTATATAATCCCCTCATCAACATGCTTTTCAGCTTTTTTATTATGTACCTGGATAACAAATTATTAACACGCACTGCAATTTATTAGTCCAGATCTACAATGTAATACATTGAATCTGAAGGCAAGAACAAGTATAATTAATAATTGAATACGACTACTAATTACTACTAATTAAATAGATCCTAATTAAATAATCAAACTTTTTCTTTTTTTTTATTATTATGCAGCATTTGGACTACTCCATTCTCTAAGGACCAAACTAATTACTGACACAAGAACTAAACATAATATATTTTTTATTTGCTCAAACAGTATTTTATTCAATCCAGATACATCAGAGGAATAATAATCAGCATAACCAAAGGCACTTTTAAATATAAATCCCCAGATCGTCTCCGTGCAGTTCAGTATTTTTGGGGATTTTTTGGCTGGACCACAACAGCAGCGCCAGCCCAAACACACAATACCCCTGACTGACTGACTGACTGACTGGGTGATCAAGTTACGTCATTGGTTGGCCGACTTCATGTTTGAGTTCGAGTTTTTTCGATTAGCTCTTGCAAAATGAATTGGCACAAACAGTTTGTATTTGGCTGTTTGCATCCTGCAGTGTCGCCAACTTAGTGCATTTGTCCCAAATATGCCGTTGGTGCGAGAACGAATAGACGTATCAGCACGGCTGGTTGTAGTTGTGCAGAGCATTAAGTTACAGGCTAATTCATTTAAACTCTGACGCTGACTTTGTTTCAACAACCAAATTGAAAATCTTTTCTGCTGTTCGTCAGAATAATCAAGAAATTTGAAGACGAGACCTCGGGCTGTGGGAAACTCTGATGGGTATTTTTCACTGTTGACTCAGAGCTCCATTCTCCTGCAGGCACTCTGCCAGCGCGAGGGCAAATACACTTTTTATTGAGTTTACAGACCTGCACCCAGAGGAGATGTGCAGAGGAGGAGATCATCCTCAGAGTTTTAAATTAATTAGCTTGTATCTTAATTGTTTGCACAATTACAGCCAGCCATGCTGATACTCCAGCAGCTGCTGCTCCAGCATATGTTACATATCACGTGTCTGTTCTTTCTGACATTGACGGCATATTTAAGCCGAGGTATTTACATTTTTTTTTGGAACTTCAGGTTGTTCATGATGAGAGAAGCTTATGTAATCAGTCATTACTGAAGCTTGACCTGACTCCACCTGCTGACTCTGTATTCTTCCGTCCATGTAGTGCATCCCTGCACCTGGTTGCACCAGGTTGGAGCTCGTGCATGCGGTCACCAAAATATTGCTTGTCACACCCATTTGTGTTTGCTCCTGGACATTTTGCTTGTGTTGCGTGTTTGCATCTGTGTCCTATTTTAGCTCCGTCATTCGTTAACCGAATGCCACGTCCCTGAGTTTTCCTATTGGCCGTTGCTCAAAAGGATTTGGTGGACTTTTTTCTTTTAACGTGGTACATGACTGGAGCGTGAATGGATGCTGACCGGGGGCTCGTGGCTACACCTCTTCTTACCATAGTCTACCGAACTGCTCTGGTTTCCCAGCTGCTCTGGAACTGCAGGGAAAAGGAGGAGCACTTCCAATACACTGTGTATCACTCCGCTTTACAGGTGTTTTATTAGCTGTTAATTAGTGTTACATTAACGGCCGTTATCCGTCTTAGATTATAACAAACTTTGTAAAGATGGAAATATTTTCATCAAAACATTTGAATGAAGTGATGTGTGGTCGTCAGGAGAGGATGAAGGGAAGAAGCCTGGATACTTCAGTGCACACCTCCGGATGTATGTGCTCATATGACATTGTCAGGTCAGGAAAATGTGTATGTGTTGCTTGGCAACAGTCGAGTACCAGTCCAGTTGCAGAACTATTCGTGTTGTTGTAGCCAAATCAATTTTGAGATAAACAAACAAATCGTAATCTGTTGTTGCTTATTGATGTTATATGGCGCTCTGCTTAATTTCATCCTTGCTCCATTGTCTGACAACAGAAACAGAAAAACATGTAAATGAGAGCAGCTTTACTGTGAAATCAGCTGTGTTAAAATACTGTATACGTGAGCACAGAGAGGAGGAGAGAGAACAGATAAAGCGTCAGCCCGGCTGACACTGGGCAGAATGTAAATAAGACGCGATGATGTCATTTGTTTACAGCCGTTCTACAACAGTTTTCAACTACGTCCTCAGTTTTGCACATTGAGCGTACGTGGTGCAGCCAGATCCTGCGTTTTGACTTGGTCTTGTTCAAACAAGTGCAAAGTTCGTCAGAATGATCCCAACCCAAGGTCCAAGGTTAGCTTTATCTGGAGCCTTGAAATGTGTCACACTCTCCGCCTCCATCAGTGGATGAGTTTGAAAATACTTAACCCCATCAGAACCAAGGATCTTTGTGGTCTGGACATGGAACTGGTATAAAATAAAATAAATGGCTTCACGACCGACACCAAGGCAAACTCTCAACTCAGGTCCAGCGGTAGCCATAGGGGTGGTGGAATTCATTTTCTTTTTTTTTGCAATTTCCTGTAGCTTCTTGTAGCTTCAGTCCATTTTTAAATGCACATTTCTTCTGATTCTCTTCTGTCTGTATCATCGTCTTTTCTCTCTGAGTGTCTCAGTCTGACGTTACTGCAAGTTTTTCTTTCCTTGGATAGAGAAGGTGATTTTTCTTTTTTCCCCTCCCTCATGGGCTTCAGTCAAATACATGAAGCCAAATATGAGCTAAACATATCACATAGTTCATCATATATTAAATTGAATTATGTTCAGCCTATGTGTATAATAATTTAACACTTTTACGGGTGAAGTTGCAGTATAATTGGATTTTTAATGAGGGATGTGACAGTAATGAGATCACACTGTTTTTGGGTTAAAATTATGATGTTATCAATGTTAATTTCTCATTTATTTAAAGTGCAGTTTGCACTTTCCAAATATTCTGAACCCGTGCAAGTTGCCATGGAAACTGACAACATCTGCCCTAGTCTGACTGACCGGACGGAGGCTGTGGGTATAAGCCTGCCATTGGGCAGCACTCTCTTCCCTCTCTGCTTCCCAACAACCTCCAAGCTATAGCAATCACACAGTCGACATACTGTAGGTCTTTGATGTTTTTCAGGCGTTTCCCAACATGGAACTGGACGCCATTTTAATGCAAGTGCAAGAAAAACAAGTTCTCGTCTGGCGCTATTTTACAGGGTCTTTTTCCCCAGTAGGAGAATGATCGCATTCTTCAGCGGTTATACAAGACTATATCTGCCCCTGTTATAAAAATACATCAGATAAAAACGCTGTTTTCATCTATAGGATAACATTCATTAACACACTCATCTACACTGCAGAAGATTTGAGTCAGTTCTGTTTCTTCGAGTGTTTGTACCTTTGATATTTTTCTTTATTGCAGTTATTTTCCCGGACTACTAAACTAATTAGTGAGTCAAAATAACTCCTGGGGAAAATATTATTATCCCAGTTACAGTGATGGTAACATCAGCTACATAATTCAATTTTCAAAACCAAACAACAAAAAGAGCAGCCTGTGGTAAAAGCGTCAGACCTCAGTCGGAGCTACGCTGGTGAGTTGGAATGGGCTTTAGTTTTTGGGACAAGGCAGAGTTGCATGCTCTTTAATTGATTAATGGCGAGGACCGTTACCGCAAAGTCAGCTACTAACTAATTACCCACATCATGAGCCCAGCCCGATGCTCTCCATTTTTATCATATTCTGTTTATAGAGACGCCGCAGATGTACTCTGTGTCCCTGTGCATGTTTGTGCCTGATTGGACAGAAGAGAAAAAGCCACAGTGATGTTGCACATTTGAACATTTTGTGAAAAGCTATTTAAGCCGTTTCTCAACAACAACAACAAAAAAACCCCACAGAGGCACATCAGGTGTCTGCAACAACAACAACAACAACAACAACAACAACAACAGCGTTTGTACTGTTGTAAACAATGATACAGAGCCGCCTCCCGCTGCAGAGGATGTGATGGGGTTGGGGGGGCAGCAGTACTTCTATTAACGGACATTACATTATTGAATATATAATCATCAGATGTGCTCCGGAGCTCGTGTTCAGTCTGCGAGTTTCATCACGAACGCTTGTGTCTCGGAGTCGACAGTGAAGTACTTGGAGGGTGAGTACACACCCCTGATCACACTGGAGACATGAAGTGGGGACTCGCCAGTCGGGATCGCAGGCACAAGAAAAGCCTTGCTTTCATTTATTTCGCACAGACCACTTGACACACCCCTGGAGGGAAATACTGAAGGGGGAGCTCCGCCCTCCCGAGCCTCTACTTAACCATTTACAACCATTACGGTCCGGCCCGTCAACACTCATCCCAACGTCTTCTGTAGACTCTCCCCAGGCTTCGGACATTTCATCTCACTCTTCTGCAGCAGGAACCATTCATACTTTGAGCTCAGTGCACTGGAAAAGATGAAGATGACTAACAGCAAAAGTGGTTGCTGAAAATGTGCGTCACATTGTCAAATATAACTCAAATCACCATGGAAACTGGGTAACAGAGTGTATCAGTGGGTGTTTTTTTTTTTTTTCACCGCTCTCTGTCTCTCTCCCTAGACAAACACAGACTTTCTTTCTCTTCATCCCTCTCCTCGTGTCTTTGTTCACCAAAATATAAACACTCACACATTTCTGAGCCGATGACAACATCACAGGCCGGAATCACGTGGTGGAAGAGGAAAGGAACAAGAACATGTCAGACAACTCCACTGTCATGGTCTTGTACTGTGTGTGCTAAACCTAATGTATTTATTTAATAAGATCATAACGAGTTACATTGCCGTGTGTTGACGTCTCACCCACTGGCACTGGGAAGTGAGTAGAAACAAATGGTACAAAACAACGACCTCAGCTTAATGTGAATTATATATGTATTATATTAATGAACTGAATAGATGATAATACATGAAGGCTGAAAAGGCATTAGGCCTCAACGTGACAGTGAAAACACTGATTTATAAAATCTGTGCATGAAGATTCTAGTTACAATACAAGTTGGACCTTATTTTAAATCTCCATATTTTCCTTCTTCTTCTGTGTTTTATTTGAAGTGTTGATCCATAAGAAGATATATTTGTGGTTTTAAGAACCAAGAACCATCTTAATTGTAGTTTAACAGCTCCTCTCTCAGGCTTCTCTCTGGAGCTCTAGTTACAACAGGTCGGTGAGCCAATCAGAAGAGAGGAGGCTCTGAGCCTCTCTTCTGATTGGCTGACTGTTTTTTGAGTGATCCAATAAAAATATAGCAGATTTCAGGTAAAAACACTCAGAGAAACCAAATCCTGTAAAGGTTTGGATGGTGGGTCCAGGTGGGCGGGGCTTGGTGACTGCTTTGTTGTGACATCACAAAGTTCCAGAAGTCCTGACGGCTGGTTTTAAGGCTCAGTTTCTGAATACAGGCTGTGTGCATTTCTCTGTGGACTGAGGCTTTGATACTTTCACAGTATTAATATAGAAGCTAGAGCTGATCTATAATCACACTACACATGGACACAGACCTTTAGACTGGATGTGACCTTTAATTATTTTCATATGCTATGAAATTTGGCTATGACCACTATCTGTCGTGTGTTATCTGGGAACGCAGCACAGACAAAGTCAGACAGAGCATAAGATACGAGCTGTCCGGCAAACAGAGAGTGAAAATATTACCCAAACTGTTTGGTGTGAACATCAGTTTATTGACACTGTTGTTTCTGTGCAGTGAGGGATTATTACTGACACAGAAGGATCATCGTATGTGTTTTTTGGGTTTACCACAAAATGCAGAGCCCCATTTTCCGGAAACTGAGCTTAAGAGCTATCTCCCAGCTCAAGTGCACGTGGGTGTGACCGACTCATTTTTGTCATAATGGTGACCATTGGCGGTAGCACAAGCCAGGCACAATGCAGGAAAGACACCACATACATTATTAGTAGAAGGAATACATAATCAGCGAGTGGAGTTGGGGGCGAGCTTCGGTAACGATCATGAGTTCCTCTCATCCACTTTAAAAGCAGCACACAGATGAAATGAACGGTGGAGGGAAGCTGAGGCTCAAATGATATTCATGTATAATGACGTGCAATAATGTGCAATCTCTGTTGTTGTTTACTTAAAGGGGACCTATTATGCAAAATGCACTTTTCCATGGTTTTCTATCGGTAGTATGTGTCCCTGGCGTGTCTACGGACCCCCCAAACATGAGAAAAGTCCATCCTCTCGTTCTTTTGCTTTCTCCACCTTTCAAGAAATGTGTGCTCAAACGAGCGGATTGGAGATTCGCCCCTGGTGACGTCAAGAAGGGCGATGCCCCTCCCCCCGGGTGGGTGACGCTCCCCGAGCTAGGTGTGTGTTCCGCCCTCTGAGTCCGTGTTGCAGACGGTATCGTTACTTCACTCGCGAACACTGGCTTTCTGTAGAACAATGTCGAAGGTACGAGCGAAACACAGTAGTTGCTTTGTTGTTGGCTGCACAAACCAACACAGGAGTCTTTTTTTAATCCCTACGCCCGAGGATCTGAAGACCCAGTGGATTAATTTTATTTTTGATGGAAATGTTCCCGCTCCAACTCCGAAAGTGTTGTACGTGTGTGCTAACCATTTCACCTCGGACTGCTTTCTCAACGAGGGCCAGGACAACGCAGGATTTGCTACAAGTCTCAAGATAAAGCTTGGATCAGTACCGACTGTCCGTGACCCAACTTTGAACTTCGGAGCTGTAAGTTTTACCATTTTATGTTGCTTTACTGTTTGTTCACGAGAGCCTGTTGCGTGTGTTGTTAGCATGGCAGCTAACGTGGCTAACGTTTAGCGTCGTCGACACGCAGCCGGGTATAGCGGGGTACAGATTGTATGTAATTCTTCTGCTTGGTATCGCCGTGTGACATTGATTAGAGCCACCCTGTTAAATGTATTATACTTTAAAGGCGTTTTAGCTGTCTGTAAAGTCAAGCAGGTAAAATTCGGACTAAAATTAGGCTCTGTATTGATTAGCATAGGTGTCCGGGCTTGTTTATTAGTGCTGTGAAAGTTATTATTGAGAGTCATGCCTTATAACGGCCGTTTTAACGTTTATATCATGTTTACAGATACAGTGCCTGTAGGGAATATCTAGATAAGCGCAGAGTTAAGGGGATATGTCCGAGGGGATAGTCTATAATACACATTTTTTGCATCTTGCACATATAATGAGCTATTTGCAGCATTTACAAGCTATCGACAACCCAGTTTACACATAATTGAGAGCATCTGTTATCATTCTTGCACTGTTTGCAGCTGTTGCCATAACTACACATTTGAGGAGATGTTGGTGTAATCTCTGTTTCCTCTGTTCAGGCCATCTATACAGCTTCCTGCAACAGGGGATGTTGCATGCCAGACTGACCCACTGCAGGCACACAGTTATCCTTGAAGAGTCTTCAGCCTCACATCAGAAGTACAGGTCTGTAGCCATCTGAAGTGCATCTACTTTTGATAAACCTAACAGTCATTTATCAGTCTTGGAATAATGTGCAGGTAAATGAAGCTGTGGTTACTTAGAACTTGTGAGAGTGTGTAGGCTAAGGTTTCTGTCATCATCTGTCACCTGGCTGCCAATTGTACACATTGTATTAAATATTGCACATATAATGTTATGACAGTTCCATCAACAACAAAATACAGTAAAGAAAATATCAGGAGGTAGTTAGAAACAGACTTTCAATCATTGTTTTGTAAAAAAAAAAAAAAAAGTGAAAAATGTAAAAAAAAAAAAATCTTTTGTGTTTTATCAAACAGGGAATGTGGTGGACCTCATATTTGAAAAAGTCTTTGTGACCTGGGACCATACACAGAAGCTGCTTTGGCCATCCCCATCCCAGAGGACCTCACTGCACAGTTCGAGCGGCCTGAGAAGGAGGAGGTCATATCCAGCTATGTGTCCCGGTTCTATCATGGGCCAGTCTAAAGCCCACGTACCGGCCTGTGGCGTCAGGAAACACGGCATGGATGTGTAGGACCACGCAGGCTGGAATGACGACCCAGATTCTGCAACCAAGGAAGCCCCAGCACCAGCTCACAAAGCTCCTATAGGCTAGATACCTGTACTGACTAAAACAACTGGACAGGGCATTTAGTCTTGCAAACATATATCTATGTTGTGTCTCACAATTTTTTATATGGATCCAGTGAATCCTACAGTTTTTTTTTTATTATCACTGATTATAACTGCCTCATTTGATGTAAATAAATGCTTGATTGTTACTAAAGAAATGACTCCTCTGAATTCATATATTATATGCACACTATCTGCTGATAGAAGAACTTTACAGATCAAAGAGCAGCTAAACTAATTTATTTGAGTGTGTGTTACTCTATTTGTGGTGTGTTATTACCATTGTAAAATTATGTGCACTGAAGTAAAACAAGACTGCCTAACATCTTTTATTTAGATTGAAACTATGTTTTTACAAAGAAGCAAAACATACTGGTGTATTCCTCTCAACTGTAAAGGACCGTAGTCAGTGCGGTACATGTTGCAGGCAGAACACATTGAGGCAGAGCGGCTCCAACCCAGGACGGCCGACCGTACATGGTAAATCTTCCTCGATCTCCCATAGCCGTCTGGTAACCTACAGTGAATTGCAAATGGGACATTCTATGGTTTATTATAAATGTAATGTAATCAAAACAAATTAATGATTAGTTTGTCTAGTGAGAATGTTACCTGTGGTATCTCCTAGCAGCAGATATTCTCAGCTTCTGTTGGCATGGTTGCACAGTTTCCACAGGAGCACCTATCCAAAATATATAACAGATATAACAGAGGTAATTTATAACATGTCACTTATTGCATATAATGTGGAGCTTGACAACAGTGTAGTGTAGAAAACTGCCCAGTTTAGTCTTTGACTAAAGATTACTGTTGCTGTGAGACATGTTTATGCTGATTTACAGCTTTTACTGTAATACACAAAATAAATTTACTACATAAAGGAAGATGTCATGATGAGCATCTCTGCTCAAAACATGGAGAAAAATGATTTACTTTGTCAGCACCTATTAATATATCTGACTAGTACTGACATTGAACACCTGTAGCAGTCTACATACAACAAACATTTTCAGACTGTAAAAGTATATCTAAGGAGGCATGACAGATAACTACATTACACTATTCACAATAGTGCTTATTTACCAAAAGAGCTCCAGTAATGACGAGACAGTAACAGTTAGCATTAGCTACCTAGCTACATGTTAGTAACTGTGTGCCAGCTCTCATCAACAAACTGAAAATGTAATGTCAAAATACACAAAATTGGTTACCAACCATTCAGAAACGTCCTGTTGCAGTTGTAGAGTTTGAACTTCTTCAGCAGCCTCTCCCTCTGGCTCAGATTCTGGATAAAAGTTGTGTGGTTGAACCAAATCGCTACCGACGCCAGGTTGCCGGTCACGGTCACCGTAAACATTAGAGCATGGTGCCAGAAGCCCGAACGGCATCCCCTTCCGGAGAGGGGCGTGGTCAGGCACAGCTAATTGCATTTAAAGCTACAGACACAGAAACAGCCTGTTCTGAACAGGGCTGAAAAAGAGGGGTTTACAGGCATGCTGAAATATAGGATCGGAGTGGATTTTTTAGCAAAAAGCTTCAAATACATGCTTTGGGGACCTCTGAGACTTATTCAAACTTGTTGAAAAGGAGCATAATATGTCCCCTTTAAAGCTCCAAGTTTTCTTCTTCTTCTGTATTTTATTTGAAGTGTTGATCCATAAGAAGATAATTTTATGGTTTTAAGAATCAAAAGTGTAGTTTTACATCTCCTCTCTCAGGCTTCTCTCTGGAGCTCTAGTAACAACAGGTCGGTGAGCCAATCAGAAGAGAGGAGGCTCTGAGCCTCTCTTCTGATTGGCTGACTGTTTTCTGACTGATCCAATAAAAATATAGCAGATTTCAGGCAAAAACACTCAGAGAAACCAAATCCTGTAAAGGTTTGGATGGTGGGTCCAGGTGGGCGGGGCTTGGTGACTGCTTTGTTATGACATCACAAAGTTCCAGAAGTCCTGACGGCTGGTTTTAAATCTCAGTTTCCACGCCACTAAATCTACACTACTTTCATCTCCGTCCAAATGACCGGATTTAGCTCCGTATCAGAAACAAACTCCGTGCATATGAACATACCTGAAAACACATATCACATGCATGACCATTCACGCACACTGGGCATGTGCAAGCCGCTATAAACAGGAAGTACCAGTAAAATTACTACAAAAGAAGGGACAGCAATGACTCTTAGCGTAGATGTAGAATTTAACTAAACAGCAGCTGCTAGCAGAGACAACAAGGTCAGTAACGCTTTCACCTCTGGTAGTCGAGGCTGATGAGAACCAATCAGGAGCAGATCGCGGTTGTCTCCGTCACTGTTTCCAGAGGTCTCTGTTTCTGCCCATCCACACCACAACACCACCCCTTAAATACGACCACCAGCGTCTCCAAAAGTCTCCGTTTGAGGCGCTCGAAAAAACTAACAGAGTGGTGTGGACATGGGTCTCTGCTCAGCTCGGACCGTACAGTGTTATCACAACCAAAGGAAATAAGACACGAGAATAAGACCCAGGTCGTTAATAAACCAGAATGATCCTTCAGTGAGCAGAATGAAAAGTGCAGCGTGAAGTTTATCTGTATTGTAACGTAATATGATGGAGAGACGGAAGAGAGAGACAAGTGCCGCTCAACCAGCTTCAACTGCAAATGAGTGAATTCATGCAAATGAGACCTGAAGAGAATATGAACCGAGCAAATATGCAAATGAGCATCACACACAAATAGGACTTGATTATGTTGTATTGTTGTGGATAGACAGTATTATCAAAACAATTATTCCCTTTCAGATGGAAGCACGGCGTTAACATTCCCCGGATGAGTTGCAAATAAGCCGCGCGCGCGCCACGTGCACGTGCGCGCTTTGTTTGTGCGTGGACCAGTGTGTTAAAGAGAGCTACAGGCGGAGCAGGGAGGGAGGAAGAGCGTTCCCTTTAGAGTGCCCATTAAGTCTGATTACAAGTGATTACCATCTGTCGGAGGGAGATGACCAGTCCTGTCCTGCCACTGAATTAATGACAAACAAATGCTTTTCCTTTCTCGATCTCATCATAATCCGACCGCCTCCTGTTTTCTTTTTTCTTTTCTGTCTCTTGAGATCTCACCGTGGAATTAACATGACTCCCAATGATTTTCTTGGCAAAACCAGACCGAGTCAAACAGTCTGAGCTTCCCTGCACATGTTCCTGTTTTGTCACAGTTGTTTTATTTATGGTCATTTTCCTCTTAAAAAGAAAAAAACACACACTAAATAAATAAATAAAAACGCCATTCATTTCTTCAAAGGCCGACACACACACACACACACACACACAAAGATTGACTCATTTGAGGGCTGCTGGTCCAAAAAGGGAAAGGAAATGTATACTGAGATCTCTCCACCCTTAGTGCAGCGTGGGGGGAAGTATTTATGGTTGTAACCACATGTGGCAACCACCAGAGGTTAAAGCGCATTTGAAAGACGCTGTGGGAGTTGCTTTTGTTGAGGGAAATGCTGCATATAGGTCATAGATGTAGTGCTCTGACTACTTCCTGCCGCACACACTCAGCCGAAAAGGTGTTAAAACTGATGTCGTTACTTCAATCTGATGTTTATTTGCTGTACTTTTTTTTTTCTAATGCCACGATTTCCAAGAGGCGGTAAAAACATGGGCAGGCACCTGGATTGTGGTTGGTTTTTTTTTTAAGCCTTATTCCTCAGCAGTGTGAAGCTTTTTAAACTTTAAAACCCACACAGTTCTTCAGGTTCATTTTTAATGTCAAGGCAGCATGTTTGCCTTCGTTTCTAGCCGTCCTGAGGACCGACTGGTTTTTGTAGCTGGACTGTGATTTTCATCTTGGTCGCTCATTAGTCTTGACCGGTGTGTGTGTGTGTGTGTGTGTGTGTGTGTGTGTGTGTGTTTTTGTAGGTGTTTCTCTCGGGGAGCTCAGCAGCTCCTCAGCGCTGCCTGGAGTCAGTTCACCACTTCCTCTGGTAAGACCTTCATGTTGCTCAATTCCACACAGCCAGAGTCCTGCAGCCTGCAGAATGCCAATACACAGCACTTCTTTCCACTAGACCTTCCTGCTGTGGCCAAGACACACACACACACACACACACACACACACACACACACACACACACAGAGGGATATCATCTGTAGCAGTTGAAAGTTGTGATGTAAATGTAATGAAGTTCAGATCTTGGTAACTTTCCAGGCTCCATCAGGATGAATCATGCCAGGTCGGTTATCTCGTCTTTATTCTGCTTCTTGGCTTCTGAGTGCGACATGATTTTTTCAAATTAAAATCAGTGTGATATTGATAAGAATATTTCTCCAATAGAAATTGCAAATAGCAAATAAATATAATGCAGCAAATATATGTTAACGTCATTCAAAATAATCAGTTTGTTGTTAAGTGCAATAAACACGTGTAAAACAAAAATCTTTAGAAACTAAATTTGTTTTTAAGTTTGTAAAAATATCTCAATACAGGATTTCCCCACGAAAATTGATTTCTGTTGAATCCCAGCGCAGTGCGGTCACGATACAGACTTCACATTTAAACCTACAACCACTGATTTTTTTTTGTTTTCCCTGATGGAGGCAGTGGAGACGATTCGTGACCATGAAACTGATTTCATTCTCTTCAGAACTGATGTGTTAGTTTTAGCAGTTAGCCAACAGTTACAGAGGAACATTATCATTCATTTGGACTCATGCTTTCGGCCTCCTGAGTGAATGTAAGTCCAGTATTCACTCTCTTGAGAATGTGTCTTTAGTTGTGAAATGCTTCGTCTGTACAGCTGGTTATTATGACTCATAGTTAGGTTTTGTTGCTAGGCGACACCTAGTGGTTGTAGTTATGATGACAGGAGCGAAGGGGAAAAGTGTCGGTGACGTAGATTAAAGAGAGACAGAGCCCACGTCAGGAGAAGGAGGTGGTGGACGGGTTAATGTTTATGTTTCTTTTATTCACGACCGTTCAACAAAACCGAACTTTGTTGTAACCGTGACAACAAAGATCATCTAACCTTGAGGAAGTCTTTATTTTAACACGGATCACCATCTTTTCCTGAACCTAACCAAGTAGTAGTGCTTCTTTGTGCCTAAACCTGAGCAAACCACGACCATTTATCGTTGTAACCGTGGCGACGAAGGTTCAGTACACTGCTGTCGGTACAGCCCGTGCGTTTGTTATTGTAATCACGACATCCGAGGTCCCGCCGCCACACGGGCAGGAGGCGGTGGTATGGGTCGTATCGGAGGGACCCAGAGCGATGCTGCGAGATTGATCCACAAATGTCTGTTTGAATGATGTAAATATTCTGAAGATATTCACAAATGCTTTTCACTTATTTGTAAATTAACTGAATGTATTCACAGATATGTTTTTCATGTGTATTCGCAAGATATTTTTTTTGTGAGTTTACAAATTTATTTGTTGTAGTTGTGGAAGGTGTTTTTATATTTACAGATCACACATTTGCACTCGGGTTGTTGATCTGTTCACACAAATAATACTGAGACGAATCCACCTCCATATGAAACTCACTATAAATCTCCCTAAAGCCGAGGGGAGCTGCATCACTGCGTGTGATGCCTCTCATATTACACACTAATGTTCCCATGACAAAATATCAGCTGTAGCCACTCTAATGTTAAAGTTCAGTCATTGTGTCAGAGCATTAATTATGAATTATTCAGCTGACGTAATTGCCTTGGTCTCAGCAACAATCAATGTAAAGCATTTAGAATCATAATGATATAATTAAATTAGAATTAAACTCAGGTCTAAAGTTAATAATAATAATAATAATAATAACGAATGAGGTTCTGTATTACAGACATTTCTCTTGTAGCTCCGACACTTGTACAAGCCTCGTTCAAACTTGTGCATTTTTATCTATTTTTATCTAAGAGGTCTAAGTTTAGCTGCTATTAATGTCTTCCTATCACATAACCAGTCTGGCAGTGACATGTGACATGGACAAGGGGGGTTTTTATTTCTTTTTTTAATGCCCTCACTACTATCAGGAAGTTGCACAACAGGACACTGTACATTTCAGCTGTGAGACAGGTTTTCCTCCCTGCACACAGTCAAATGATCGTAGGTGGAAACCAGCGTAGATTTTATGTTTTGAACACGAGGATGTTTTCTACACGTGATTGTATTTTCCTTCTTTTTTTTTTTTTTTACCACCTCGCCACTGTCTCGGCGGTACGTCTATGCCGCAGTCTACGGGAAATGCAGGGAAGAGGAGGAGCACTTCCAATACACTGAGCCTCGCCTCCATTACAGCAAATAAATAATTAATTAATTCCATGTATCATTATTACTAAAAGAGGAAGGGGAATAAATTAACATAAAATGGAATGAGCAGGAGTCATCGTTAACGAGGCTTCGTACTAACGACTATGACCAACTCTACATATCAAACAGAGGGACTCAGACATAAAGACCTGCCTCTAATAAAAGTCTGTGATGTTCTGGAGTTGAAGTAAATAAAGAATAAACTATTATGGATCCAGACTAGATAAGAATATAATCTATCTTAACTTACAAAAAAAGAGAGAGATATATTTTCTATCGTTCTCTCTGGGTGTTTATAAGTAAATGCAGCTGAAATCACAGTTCACTCTTCATCTTTAATTTGGGTGTTTGGTGATTTCGTCAGACGACGTCACAGTTATAAAAATCAGGATTTGACGAAAGCCCATATGACGCCAACATCATCAAGACTTTAAATAGCACATTTTAATATTTTTCTAAACATATTTTCACTCACAATAACCAGCAAAGAATTCACCAGTTTTAATGAATCTCGGCTAAATTCCAAAATATTATCAGACCTTAAGAACAGTGGATGTTTTGTTCTCCAAACTCCAATCAAAGGGCCATCTATCCAACAGTTTGACAGTCACATGGGTGTATCAGAGCAGGATGTCGGCTATAAAAAAGCCCAAAATTCAAGCTACTACCCCTATAGGCACATTTAGCTTCTGATTAAAGGCAGTGTACGTCTTGCTGTACTCAGCACTCACTGACGCCATTTCGAGTAACTTCAAAACCTCACTGTGACTGATTTAATGTCAGCTAATTATAAAGAAAAACTTATGACTGAACTTGTTTTGAAGTAGCTACTACATTTGTCCCGCTTGCGTAACCCTAAAAAAATCCACTGTGTCAAAACCAGCATTGTGTACAGTACACTGCAGGGAGGGAAATAAACAGGATGTGACGGCTTATTAAAGAAAGAAGAACGACAGAACGGCCGCGTCGCTCAGACGAGACGTCTGGCTGAAAACAAAAGCTTCCATCCGCACGCACACAAAATGGAAATGTGTCGCAGCTAAAAATGTAATGATGATAACTTAAGACGCCAAAAAAAAATCATTCATGGGTATGCAGGCGACCGTTAGTGCCACCTGTCAGCCGTTCGTCACGCACCGTGCCTGTGTTCTCATTGCTGGTCGTTACGTGCAGCGCATGGATTATTGGTCATAATACCCCCCCGATGTATTGTTTGCTCAGCTCAGCCCCCTCAGTCTCCAGTGAGGGATCATGCTCATGGCTGTGCAGCGTAACAGGAAGACTGGAGCATTTCTAAAACGCACTGGATAGCCACTGTGTGTCATGGAGTCTTTTTGACATTGGCCTGTGTGTGTGTGTGTGTGTGTGTGTGTGTGTGTGTGTGTGTGTGTGTGTGTGTTTTCCCCGGCAGCTCCAGAACTAGATGTAATATGATAAGTGCACTGGAGACTCCCCAAACAAAGTCATTCGGTTGATTCTTCTATCAGCTTGAATTCTTTAATGAAAACACCATCTGCTGTCCTTATTGTGATACCAGTTGCCATGATGATGAGCCTGTATCGCATTGCATAGTGTGATGTAGCTTCGTAAATTAAGTATTAGAGAGCTCCAGGCATAATGGTCAGCAGATCAAGATCGACTCTTATCTGAATGCCACCCCTCCCCCACCCCCCAAATAAGATGCATATTGGTCAGGGCTATGGTTATTGTTTACCGCTGCTTGTCAGTGCTGATCGGTGATGCAGGCAGATGTTGTGCACAATG
Organism: Seriola aureovittata; assembly: GCF_021018895.1. NCBI lineage: Eukaryota > Metazoa > Chordata > Actinopteri > Carangiformes > Carangidae > Seriola > Seriola aureovittata. The sequence goes on along the minus strand of NC_079379.1, from coordinate 24,187,057 downwards.
GGATTACCACTGAAGACAGTTAGGAGGGCTGACATTTAAACGTAGGTAAGGTCCTGTTGCCCTTTGTCGAGTTTTCAAAACAACCGCAGCCATAATTCTTATCACAGGTGAATGTGACATTTACCGCCTCTGTTTTACATATTTGTTCTACTGATTGTTCACAGTGGGCGTCGTGTTGTCAGAGTTTCAAGTCGGGTTCTTTATTATAGTTGGTGTAAATGTTTTTACACTGATTTGTGCAGCATTTGCTAAATTCTGACAAGATGTTTAAACGGTTAACAAGAAAAATATTGACCAAATGTTGTCAAGTAGAAGCAATAATCACTGTAATAATGCCCATACAATGACTGAGCACTTTATTAGGAACGCTAGGTAGTTCCTCCCTTTGCTCTAAAAACAGCCGTGGTTCTTCGCGGCATGGATTCAATAAGAAAGTTGGAAACTTTCCTTTGAGATTCTGCTCCATGTTGCTCCATCCACGTCCCAAAGGTGGGACGACTTCCAGCTTAATAATGTCACAAAGCAAAACGGGCAAAGGGATGAACATGGCCAGCAACAATCCTCACATAAGATGTGGCATTCAGACCATGACTGATTCGTTTTATGTTTGATGTTTGCCGCCAAATTTGAACTTTCAAAAATAATTATATGTTTAAAACACGACAGAGACACTGGAGCCAATGGTAATTATACAGCAGGGAAGTGGAAAGTCTTTCTCACAGCTAAAACAAAACAAACCTTGGAATATAAAATGTCATTAAACTAAACACTGATAAACATATAGGATTAAAAACTAGCAAGAGTTGTTTGGATTGTTATTACAAGACGTATGTTTGTAACTAAGCTAACAAGGAAGGTAACGTCAACTGGCATAGCATTTCTAATTATGCGTCCAACCAAATAAATCCAATTGCTTCGTGACAAATCCTGGTGGACCAGCGGATTGTCAAAACATCAATACATTTTTAAAAAGTTTTTACGGTCTACATTAATCTCTTTACTGGCCCTCTTTGTGTGCCTGTCATTCGGGGTGCGGGCCGGTCCCAAGTCCAGAGCTGAATTTCTTCCCCAACCCGACCATGCAGGCTCTGGCGTTGGAAAGCCTCCCCGATGTTAACGCGGCTCTTTGCACTTTGCCTGATCATAGCACTTCTTCAATATTTGTTCTTCTCCTCTCCGACTTCTCCTCAGCCATTTCACCTTCTTGAAAATGTGATTATGTTGTGGAGTTCACACCGTCATCACAGGGTAATCCCCAAAGTGGCACTAACACCTTTTCTTTTCTTCTTTCCTTTGTCTTGCACACCAGCACCAACGCCCCCTGTTGCTGATTGGTTGTAACCATGTTGTGTAACTCAGTCCAAGGCCACTTTTGTTTGTTTCCAGTGCCAGGGCTTTAGTGACTCAGAATTGGACAATTTGACAAAACAAGCGTTGGATTAGAATCGCTTACATTCACAAATCATCCACCATGGCTTCTAGTTGATGTGTCACTCTCATGGGAAACTGAATCATTTTGTGTTCCCCCCCCCCCCCCCCCCCCCCCCCCCTTTAACTAAATTTACAAGAAATGTCTTCAGCGAGAAACTGTTTGCAGATGTGGCAGCGGGAACATGGTGAGAGTGAAACCTTCCATCCAGTCATTCACATGCCTGCTCTCTCTCAGTCTGACACTTGCTGAGCTACAGGATGCTCTCTGGTGATAGCTCACCAGAAGAGTGCAGTCAGAGAAAAGCAATCCTGGTTTGAAAGTGGACGATGCTGATTCAGAGCGTATGTGTTTTTTATTAACTTTACGTCAGACCCAAAGAATGTCGACTTCTTTTATGCCTCAAGCTTCTGCCCTATATTTTGATGATTTGTATTGTTGGGATTGTGCTTTCAGAGATCGGTGCTGGGTTTTACAGGTTAGCGTGTAAAACTGTTTGATGACAGGCATTTATAAAAAGAAAACGCTCGCCTCACAGTCTGTGTGTTTATACACTGTCGTAGCAAATGGTATCTGCAGTACGCACGTCGAGTGAAATGCCAGGACACCAGGAGGATTTAAGACATTCTTGTCTTTCACTTCTGATCAACTGGGCTAAAAGATAATAAAATGTTCGCACTTAATTGGTTATAGCTAGTCTAATTTTCCTTTGTTGTCATGAACCGGTTAGCAATAATCAGGTAATCTGCATGAACGCCATCAGAGGCCTGTTTCCTGTTTCCTGCCTGACCTCAGGCCTGTGAGTGAACACTTGTAACCACAACCTCAGAGTAACTTGTAGTGACGTGATGAAGAAGTGTCCATGTTGATTTGTTGGATCAATGGCAAAGAAGGGTTGAGCGATACGACCTAAACTTTATATCACAGTTGTTGTTGTTGTTGTTGTTGTTGTTTATGCTAATTGTATTATATCATGATATTAGAACATATCAAAAAACAGATGCCTGCCCCATATGTGACGTGATGTGATTCGTTGTCACAGTTGGTAGTAACGGCCATGCTGGTGTTGTGAGCTGTGAGTGAACTGTGAAAACGCGACTGTCAAACTGTCAAGGAAAATACAACTTGTAGTTGGATAATACACTGTCTGCTTCAGCGCAAACATAATCAGTATTTCAGTTACAAATAAAATAAAGTATAAAGGCTTTGCATATTTTACAACAACAAACTCCTGGACTAAACTGTTTTCACAGCTTTCTGGCTGGAGGTGAAAACTCTAGTGTTGGTGCCCGTATGAAAGAGATCAAACACACTGCATCCCCTTTGGGAGAGATAACCATAGTACCACACGTCATGTGTTTTAGTCGGGCCTTAACCAATCAGGGCAAAGAGCTCGTCGTCACAGAGCTGGTTCCGAGTCGGTGCAGCTACTGTAGCGCCCTTATTTAAAAAACTGCAGCCGCACTTTTACTGTCAGGTGACGTGGCGACGCCCTGCTAACTTTCTAACCAACAAGTAGCGTTATGAGTCCAGCATGCATCACAGCCAAAACGTGTGTTTATCACAGTAATGACGGTATTATAAAAATCAGTGTCGGCCCCCTCCCCCCCCCTTACAGCAAAGCGAACACGTTTACAGTATCTCAGTGAAAGATGATCGCCAATCAAACACTCTGCACTTCCTTTCATGTTGTTATCATCTCTCCACCCACACGTGTGGCCGCCAAATTGAAAGTACTTCTTGGAAACTTGGAGAATCTCTAAATAGAAATGTTGATCGAAAACACTTTATCACAGAATAACATGCGACAGTGTGTCTCCGCGTCATTTCTCATTAAAGTGTCTAATCATTGGTTATATTTTCCTTAGAACTTCTGTCAAGATTTCTTTTGAAAAACGTGGCTGACATGTTTTTCTTTCTTTAATGAATTCCTCGCTGTCTGTCGTCAGTGCACATGAAGCCTTATCAAGGCAATTAAAGAGGCACTCTAGTAATTTACTGCACCTCCGAAGGTTGTTTTGGAAAATCAGAAGATCTCAGTCACTGCTGCTTCAGTTTTGACGTGTCATCGCCACTTTAAAGTTGTTAATGCTAATCTGTTAACAGTTGCTTATGACATCCAAGTGACAGAACATTGAGCAACATTAGCATTTGTTTGGGCTCTGGGCACCAGTCAGTCGAGAACTGTGTCCGTCTGCCATTTTGTCCTGGACAGGAAGCCGGAGACACGGCCGATGTGATCTGAGTCGAGGGGTGCAAAAACAATTAGCTGAAATACGCTAAAGTGCTAAGTGGCACTGCAGCACAGGTGATAATTAGGGCTGAACATCCAAACCGCAGGAGCTGCAGGTAAAATGAGTCACAGCTGACCATAAATGAAGCATGGCGGTGCTACAGAGCCGCCTCGGCCTGCACATCATATTCATGTTTGTTTGGTAATAAACCTCAGTAAAAAAAAAACCAAAACACATTATAATAATTTTTATTTTTTATTTTTCCAGTGAGAGTGAGATGCCAAAACGACCATTCCCACTATAATTGTGACTCATATCACAATCACAGTATCTGTCAAAATAATCGCAGTGTGGTTACTTGTTTGTTTTTGTGCACATTGTTCAGCCCTAGTAATAACTCTCTCGCCGCGAGAGACACACACTCATTTAAATGTGAAATTTACAAAAAAAAAGTACAGCTTTGAAAAACAGACCCCCTGATGATGTCATCAGATAAAACCCTGGAGACTATGTCAGGGGTTTTTTTTCACTTGGTGCGTAAAGCCTTATTGTGACTCGTGGGAACGAAGCTACAGAAACATGAATCCCATGTCACACACTAGTCGTGGAAGTAGCTGGCAGTTCGTTCGTCGAGGTGTTTATCTACAGTCAGTGTGTTACCTGCTGTAGATTCAGATCAGCTGCCAGTTTAGAGAAGCAGCAGCAGCAGCAGCTGAGTGACGAGCTGCTGTGGACGAGGTCAGCAAAAACAGAAACACAGAAAGTGTTTTAGCCACTTAGAAAATATTCAAAATAAAACATACACTTAAAATAATATCAGCTTTTTTTCTGAGGATATCTTAAAGTGCCTGAAACAGTTTTTGGCAGACCCCACCAAACAGCAGCTCGTCCCTCAGCTTCTGTACCGGCGCTCCTGCTGCTTCTCTAAACTGGCAGCTGATCTGAATCTACTGCAGGTAATATACTGATTGTGGATCAGTACCTCACACAACCCCACGTCAAATAACCTGAAAGAAAGAGGGAGAGCAGGAGGAGAGAGAACACACTGCTTACTGCAAGTTCACTCATAGAGATATATAGTAATAATGATAATAATAATAATAATAATGATGATGATGATCTATTATTATCTATTATAATCAACTCACTCTGTTTGTCATTAATCAAAGCGAGTTTACGTTACGTTATTGGACTGTCATGTTTGTTTTGTGTGCTGCAGTAATGCACAGTACATGGTGTTCTTGCACCTCTTATCGTACAGGATGTGGTAGCCTGTTGTGGTGGAGAAATTATGTTTCCCAGTGTAGAGGAGGAAGTGCTCAGCCTCAGCCCTCAGAGCGCCGCTCCCGTCTGCAACCAGAGGCAGAGAGCACGAGACGGTTCAAACCCGCCGGGGAATCTGACCTCTCCGGCTTCTGGAGTGTTTGCATTTGGAGCGATCCGTCAGAGGAACAGGGAAGGGTGAACGTGGTTGAGGGGTTTGATCTGTTTGACTGAAGATCAACTCCAGTCGTGGCTCAAATCTGACGCCGGCGGTCTGAGGCTCGGTGACTTTGGCGACACCTGGAGTCTCCTAAGTGGAAGTGTTTTACATTCCCAGTGTCAGGGACAGTTCAATGACAATGCCATGTGAATGACTCACTTACAGTCTCTTGGCTTTTTCTCAAACGTTTGGCATTGCTGAACATTCGCTCCGCCACCATCTGTGCTCTGAATTAACTGTGAAAAATAAACATCTTAAAGTAATTTAGTCTATTTCTACTTAATGAAATAGTTGTTTCTCAAGACAGTTGGACAAATCTGAGTGTCAATGATGATTATTTTCATCTGTTTCCACTACGCGGTGATTTGTATTTTCAAACCTTTGAATCAAGTTGGATCTCTCGCTGATTCTCTCAGTGATCTGCTTCATCTACATCTTCATCAGAAACAAGTGAAGTTAAGTTTTCAATGTCGGATAAAAGACCAGTGACGTTCTGCTGTGACGTAAGGCTGGCCACAGTCAAGTTGGGAATTTTTGGTAAATGAATTCCTTTAAACAGACTTTAAACAGTCATTTGATGAGCACAACAAGCTTCATCTGCCACCCACCGTCTGTCAGCGTGTGCTTGCATCCAGAGCTGTAGTGCTGCACCTATATAGACTATAAAGAGCACCCTATAGACCACAACATACTGCAGATGAAACACGCCACAGTAATCCTTACAGGTGTAAGATCTGTGTGTTACTTAAAGCTTCATGTACACACAAGCTGCAAAACCACATTTTATGTCATGTACCAGAGATGATTAAAAAATAATTGTAAAAGACTCATTGTCTTGAATTGTAAAAAACCTACTTCCTATTGTACATTGATTACCTCAGTTAATCCGCGTGCAAACAGCTGCGTGTATGAATGTGCTGCTGAAGTAACTCACTCTGCTGATAATGGTTTCAAGAGAACCGCTGTGATTGGAGCTGAGTGGGTTCTATATAAAGAGAGGCAGCAGTGGGCCTGGTTGTGGTGGTGAGGCATGAAGGCTACAGCATGTTAGCTCATGCACATACATGCAGGCGCACACACACACACACACACACACACACACACATACCATTCCACAGACACCATGACACTCGGTTTTCACAGTCACAGAGTAAACACCAGCCTGCAGATTAAATTGCTCAGCACTTTCTCATCAGAGAAAAATGCGGATTCCTTCAGGACTCAGCTTGGCCTCCTAGCTGCTGCAGGAAAGCTAAGGGTAGAAATCAATACATGCACATTAAGTGCAAGCAGAGAAAATGGGAGACGCGCCGTGTCTGCATTCTCAAATACAGGGAGAAATATAAGGATGTGCTGTATATAAGTGGGTTTCCTGCACAGGGCTCGGCCTGAGAGACGGGGCGTCGAGCCGCTGCTGCTGCTTCATGTCGAAAGGAACCAGCTGAGGTGGTTCGGGAATCTGATAAGGACGCCTTCCTGTGGAGGTTTTCCGGGCACGTCCAACTGGGAGAAGACGGCGGGGTGGACCCAGAACACGCCGGAGGGGTTACATATCCCATCTGGCCTGGAAACACCTCGGGATCCCCCAGGAGGAGCTGGAAGGCGTTGCTGGAGAGAGGGAACTTCCTGCTTTGCCCACTGCCGCCGCGACCCAACCCCGGATAAGTGGAGGAAAAACGGATGGATGGATGAATGGATGCATGTATTTAAGTTTGAAAGTTTGATTCTGTAACGGCTCTCAAAGCATTAACAACCTCCTTCGCTGCGTTTACGTCTGGAGTTTTCCGAGGACCTGAAATGGAGACTTTTGGAAAACGCTGCTCGCCACGCTTTAGTTTGAAAACTGTGGGGTTGCGTTGTAGTCTGGACGGAGAGATTTGGAGACCTGAACGAAGAAACGTCACAAGTTTCCTTCGCGTAGCTCTCAGAGAGACCATGTGTGTCTTCAGTGTTAATTAGCATGAACCTTCATCAGCTGTGTAGAGGTTGGCACCATCTGCGTTGGATCTGAAAAGACAATCCCAGCACAGACAGCAGAGTCAGGATTCAAACATCTTAGTACACGAGTGTACAGCGTCCAGCCAGAGCTGCAAAAAGTTCAACCTAGTTTTTCTCTGTTTTTAAAAATAGATAAATCAGATGGAGCGAACAGGAAAGTAGAAAAAGGCCAAAGCTGGATGAGAAGGGAAAGGGTGGACTGGGGCAACCCTGCTCCCTGCCCCCGCTGCTAATTTACGCCTGCGGAAGAAGTCCATTATTGTCACTTTTGTTTATTTGGGACACTAATGTGAAGAAATGGCAATTAGAGAGCCACAAAAGCACTCAGCCACATGATCCCCTTCCAGAGTAAATTGCCATCTTTGGACCTCCTATGTGATGGAATCAGTTTGTCCTAATTCAAATCATATTTTAGCCCAGATATTATGTTTCTCCAAAGGCAAAACCTCAACTTTACATCAAGAAAACACTGATAAAGTCTCTGTGAGACAGTGTGTCCGGTCTCCAGGGATCAGGAAGTAAAAGTTGTGAGTGGCTTCCCAGGGCTTGTTGAGAAATATCAGATTCTATTGTAAAAATGTAAAAGGAGACGTCAACTATCACTCCCGTGCAGCTGTCTGGTGATAAAACATCCGCTTCACTTTGTTCCCAGTAGAAAGAAGAAATCAAGCATCGTGATTCCCACCTCTTCCTCTCCACAGCAGCTGAGGCTCAAGAGTACACAGACCTGGATCCTGTGAGCTTCCTCGTTGTTGGTCGACCTCAAACCTCAGATTTAAACTCGATGCCAGCGTTCCACACCAAAGTCAGAAGTAAGGATGTGAAGGCTGGCGGCGGTGGCCACCGACACCAACATGGTCTCTATAAAAGAAAAATGGCTTAAATTCCTCTCTCTATTCAGTAACACATGTACTAGCCACTGCGCTCACTGCAGCCCTCGCTCTTTATCAGTGAACGACAGTATCCGAGAGCAGAAAACAATCTTTGCATCCTCTGTAGGAACACCCACCTAAAACGGAGTAATCTAATTCAGCAGTAAATCCTCCGTCATGGAGGTTAAAACGTTCAGGTTTTATTGAAACCGTGTTGAAGAGGCGTCGAGGCGACTGCGTGTGATCGTTTTTGGAGGATGTAGTCTGTGCTGCTGTTGGACTGCGCTGCACTGTATTGACAGGTGTTCCTATTATTTTTCCACCACAGTCAAATCAATGAGGGTTAGGGTGGTTTGCCTTTATTCTGTTAGCACAGTGAGAGAGAGACAGGAAAGCCAGGAGAGAGAGAGAGAGAGAGGGAGAGAGAGGGAGGGGATAACATGCAGCAAAGGGCCGAGGGTTGGTCTCAAACCCGGGCCGCTGCAGTTAGGAACGCCTCTTCTTCCATTAACCGTAACTAATTGTTTTAGTTGCCTAAACATAACGTTATTCATACTGCAATTCCCAGTGTAGAAAAAATGTTTAATTATTAAATTGTTGGCATTGGACATAATATGTTTTTTACAGAATCGTCCAATATCTGTGTTGTTGTCTGGCAATAAGGTTGAAAACAAAACAGCATTTCTCACAAATAACTTTGAAATAATTGAAATTAATGGCAATAACATAAACCTTAAAGCTCCTCCAGTGTAAAGGTCTGTGTCCATGTGTAGTGTGATTATAGATCAGCTCTAGCTTCTATATTAATACTGTGAAAGTATCAAAGCCTCAGTCCACAGAGAAATGCACACAGCCTGTATTCAGAAACTGAGCCTTAAAACCAGTCGTCAGGACTTCTGGAACTTTGTGATGTCACAACAAAGCAGTCACCAAGCCCCGCCCACCTGGAACCACCATCCAAAACCTTGCAGGATTTGGTTTCTCTGAGTGTTTTTACCTGAAATCTGCTTCATTTTTATTGGGTTACTTATAAAACAGTCAGCCAATCAGACGAGAGGCTCAGAGCCTCCTCTCTTCTGATTGGCTCACCGACCTGTTGTTACTAGAGCTGCAGAGAGAAGCCTGAGAGAGGAGATGTAAAACTACACTGAGATGGTTTTTGGTTCTTAAAACCACAAATATATCTTCTAATGGATCAACACTTCAAATAAAACACAGAAGAAGAAGAAAATATGGGGCTGTAAATTCTCTACGAGTTTCCTGTGTTTGTTAAAGAACATTGAGGCTTTTAAAAACGAAAGCGTGAAAGTGGTAAAAAGCACAAAGGGCCCTCCCATGTGCATCTCAATTAAAAAACAGAGAGATAGTATTTATACGTATTCATGAGAGAAAATTCGGTAAGTTTTGTTAGTGTTTAACAAATGTGGGTATTTTACCAACATCCAGATTGCAGCTTTAAGAGCACAATAATTACGGTTACACACTTTGCCTCAACATCTGGTGTAACTCTGAGCCAACTGTTTTCCTTCAGTCTGTTTGCTTGGTCAATAGAATAGACTCCACTGCTGTCTATGTTATAGAATCAAATCAGAGCTTATTTATAAAAATGTTCCCATGAGGAGTTTCACTTTGCAGAGTGTCTGTTGTACCTCGTTTTCTTGGCGCCCTGCTGTGACTTGCAGTCATTTATCTTCTCGGTCTTTGTATTTACATAACAGCCCATACATTGTCAGTTTTCCTGTTGTTTTTTTTTTTTTTGTTTCCCTCCATCTCTTCATATTCGTTCCAGCCAGAAGATCATTGGGCATGTATGTGACTGTGTCCTCATTAGAGCTGCAGAAACCTGTTGTATGGATGAACCAGCTTTCGGGCTTCGCCAGCTGTTGTCTGGATATTAAATGCTCTCTAGGGTAACAAGCAGTAAACCGAAGCACAGTTTCCCATAATGCTTTTCCAGCCAGCTGTTGTTCCATTGCAGAGGAATTGTGAAGGGCTTTAATACTTTTAGCATTTTCTTCTTTCTGAGTTTGCTGACAGTGAGTTTTTGAAACAATCTGTCTCAGTTGTTTTAAAGCTTCATATTTTCTTCTTCTTCTGTGTTTTTATTTGAAGTTTTGATCCACCAGAAGATATATTTGTGGTTTTAATAACCAGAAACCATCTGAGTGTAGTTTTACATCTCCTCTCTCAGGCTTCTCTATGGAGCTCTAGTAACAACAGATCTGTAAGCCAATCAGAAGAGAGGAGGCTCTGAGCCTCTCTTCTGATTGGCTGACTGTTTTATAAGTAATCCAATAAAAATGAAGCAGATTTCAGGTAAAAACACTCAGAGAAACCAAATCCTGCAAGGGTTTGGATGGTGGGTCCAGGTGGGCGGGGCTTGGTGACTGCTTTGTTGTGACATCACAAAGTTCCAGAAGTCCTGACGGCTGGTTTTAAGGCTCAGTTTCTGAATACAGGCTGTGTGCATTTCTCTGTGGACTGAGGCTTTGATACTTTCACAGTATTAATATAGAAGCTAGAGCTGATCTATAATCACACTACACATGGACACAGACCTTTACACTGGAGGAGCTTTAATAGTTGATAAGTCTGGGGTTTTAATTAGAGGTTCTTCTCAGCATCACATTTACATTTCTTTCATGGTTCCAGCAGGTCAAAGCTGAGTCAGCTGGGGACGTGTTGTGCTGTATAAAATCTTGTTCACCTGAAAATGACTCCTCCTTCGACAGCATACAGATTATTCAATGTCCCCCAAGGTGATCGGTCTGTATCTTTTGAATTGACGCACAAAGGCACAGAGTGTATGTAATTGTTCCCCCGGTGTAGCTATCATATACATTTCTTGTGTGAATAGATGTGCTTGAATGATTGTGTCTGCAGATCTTTTTGTTAGTTTTTATTTCTTGAGGGGTTTAAACGAACAGACATAAAAGATTTTTTAAATATTTGCTGTTAGAAGTCGTCGCAGTCCAACAGAATGACGACTATTATATTACACAGTTTTCATATCTACTTTCTTTTTCTTTTAACTTGTGGAATGCTTCCAAACATAAAGTGCACAGCATTCAAGGAAAAGTCTTGAAGCTGAACTAAAGACATTTTCAGCTTATTAAATTATCCAATAAAAGTTGAATCGAGGGAAACTGGCCTCGGTTGTAGATACTTAAAGACTGGAGGCGTCTTCGGTTCTGACCGACTGGTGAGGAGACCTGGGTATTTGGCCTCTGTGGGGTTCGTTATCAAGGCTGTTGATGTCACTCGGTTCATTTGTGCTCCTGGCTGTTGTAAGGGAAGTTGCAACTGACTAAGTGACTGTCGTTTTTTTTTTTGGAGTCATATGAGGCCGAGCGTGAAGTGCTGTTAAATCTCCTGGAGGGATGAAAGGACAGCATTGTAAGTGGGGGATAAGTGGTGTCGCAGACCTCCTCCTCTGTTGGAGATGGCCTCTTTTACTCCTCTTTCATATCTTCCGTCCTCCCTATATGAAACATGTTATCATCGAGGGAGTGTCCCTTATCCTTCAGGTGTAGGTAAACTGCTGAGCCTTGACCTGAGGACTTGGCCCTCTGGTGTTGAGACATGTGTTTGTTTAGTGGTTGTTTGGTGGACGCAGTTTTTAGTCTAAGTGTGTTGCTGCTTGTTGGAACATCTCTCTCTGCATTTAAACCCTGTGTCAGTCCAGTTAAAGCTGTCTCACAGAGGTCTTCCTTCTGTCCCGAGAGACAAATCCTTTGCCTTGGGCAAGATGAAATCCACACGCTATACTGCTCTGCCGTGCTCTCACTGAAATATATTGTATGGTAAGTATGTGGAAAATTTGAATTTAAACACTGGTTTCACCCTTGGGCAACCGTTTTATCATTCTGAGCAGACAGTATACATCTGTGGCATGAAAATACCTTTTTAAAATACCATCTGCAGTTAGATAACAAGCACAAAATAACATTTACGGTTTGCAAAGGAACGTGACCAAGTGACGAAGTAACATATTCCATTTTTACACCATAAATAGCGGGTATAAGTGGGTTTTTCCTTTTACACTGCCGGTGGAGTCTGTCAGAGAGGACACACAACTGCTAATGTGCTGCTGCATCCCCGGGTTTGTGCTCCTGTCGGTGTCGGAGCGTCCACGGGAGACTCTTCGATTTCGATTGTGTGTTTTTAAAACTTATTTCGGGGCTGCACCTTCACTCTTTCCTCCCAGAGCACAGTCATTTGACCCGGCTGTGAATGTCAATTGTACCCGTTTCACTTGCAGACAAACACCCCCATGTTAGCAGGTTTTTTTTGACCAGTGGAAAACAGGCTATACAGAGTGTGGAGATCACTTATGTGTAGCCTTACTTACCATAAATACTGGGAACATATATAGCTAGCATATACAGTAGCTTTATAAAGATTGAAACTAGGCAAGCATAGTTTTTCCAGAACACAAGTAGTCTGGCTGCTCTGCAGTGAAACGCCTGCTAACTTCCACCAAACAACGGCTATATTTGTTGCTAAACTCCATAGTCACTGTTTCAAGGTCGTTAAATCACCAACTCACAAAACATCAGATTTAAGCATTTTATCTTTTACACATACAGAATAAAATCCAGAAAACAGAAAGTGAGACCTTGTGGTTTTTAGGAACATTGGATGGAAGATGCATGTAGCATTTTAAAATCCCAGCTGTGGTTTCAGGTTTGTTCACTCGTATGACTCCACTGTGCATCAAACCTGGTGACTCCCAGCTCGCAAATGAGACAGTTCTGGGGTCGTTTGAAGGGTAAGGCAGTTTCCCTTGGCTTCATTTGTTATGCTACAGTAAGCTAACAGGTCCTGGACCAGTGTGCACAGGCTGAAATTGATCATCACTGTTCCCACGTGACACTGGGTTTTAACTAAGTGACAGAGTGTACCTTGAATGTTCAGATTTAAAGGGTAATCAACCGTGACGTGTTTCCAGTTCCTGTTTTTTTTTTTTACAGTATTTTCATTTTACACCTCACAAAGTCTTAATGATTTTTGACTACATGAACCCCACCGTGTGTTTATTGTCAATGTCTGCAGCATAGACTTTAAAAAGGTCATGAAATATATTTATATTTTTTATGCCCAAGGTCACAATTGATCCTGAGTGTGATTTAAAGGTCACTCTGCCTCTTCAGCTTTTGTAAATCTTAAATAAAATGTTCTGTACTGATGTGATGAAGTGCTGCAGGTGGAGTTAAAGAAGCAACAGCCACAGATAAGAAAGTAATTTGAACCTGAGGCTTGATTAGCACACAGCGAGAGGATGCACGCCTCTGTGAACCGATGCCCAGCCCCCACTTCCTCCTGCTTATCATCACAATCAGGAGTGCTCTTGTTGTGGCTGCAGCTACAGGAAAGTAGACGAGCGTATGTTGGAGGCGGACTCGTGAGGACAGCCGGTCGAGGATGTTTAGCTTTCTCGGTTTCTCAGCTTACCACGGCCAGTTCTAGTCCAGACAGATGCACAGTGTGACCCTCCGTGGAGACAAAGTGCTGCTGCTGCCGTGTCACACACAGTAACGGAGGAGATGCTGCAGCAGCGGCGGCTCTGTGTGCTCCATCCTGTGATAGAAACTGCTAAATGGACTGTGTATCTGCTGCTGTGGCCTGATTTGATATTAGATATTCTGCTGACTGCTGCACCGACAGGATTGTTGATTCAGGAAAAGCACGTGAACAAGGCAGTAAATCAAGTATTGATGATGACAGGGCTGCAGCCGATCAGCAATATCGTGGAATTTGAAAAGGTGATTAATACATATTTGTTAAATTGTAAAGAAAATTGCATAAATCATTAATGGGTCAATTTGTTTTCATGCATTTGATTCTTTAAATTTGATACATGAAAAAGAATAAGTAAATAAACAATTAAAGGAGCTATTTGTAAGTCTTGTTATTGCTACATAGCTAGCGTTAGCATTAACAGCTGTTTACTTACCAGTCTAGAGGAAACGTTGTGAGTTCAGCATCAAACTTAATTCCTTTACTCGCCACAGTTTCTCTCCAGCGGTTGAAAGCAACCCTCTTGTTTTGCATCTATTCCCATCTCTTCTTTTCTTCTACTGATGTTAGCATGCTAACCAGTTAGCCCCGGCCCGTCTCGTCACTGTAGCATCCAGTCTGCCCTGAAGAGAAATTGTGAACCTGTCCTTTAACGATGTGAATAACCAGCTGTCTGATGTAAAGTCAACTGTAAACGTCCCCTGAGAACGCTGAACTCGACGTGCACATAGACGCAACTCGCTGTGTTTGTGTCGATGCTACTTGTCACTTGTTCAGTGCTTTGTGACTTTTTAAAGTGTAAAAGCATTGAAACACTTCCGTTGTGTTGTGAGTATTTGCAGCGAGTGTGATGAAGTCGTTTTCTGAAGCTGTTTGTGTTGTCAGTGTAAAGGTGTGAACTACAGTAGATAATGTCTGGCTGAAAGACCTTTAAACTTCACACTGCTTTGTATCAACATAACCGTCTGGCTAAAGAAGAACACATATGATACTGCATATGAAAGCAGTTTTGCATGTACACCAGCTGTTACCAGCCGCAGCAGCGTGTGGCTGGTGTTTTGTTTTCACTTTTTGAGTCTGCGTGCGTCGCTGTGTGGTCCCAGAGACACCGACTGTAGCAGGAACTACCGCAGAGGTGGTTTTGAGGCCGGTGGTGTTTGTCAGCTGTGCAAAGATGCATTCACAAATCTTCACAGGCGTGTAGTTAAAGATATAAATTGTTGCTTATGTAATAATGTAGTAATGAATACCGAGCGCTCGTGAGTCAGTCGCTCTAGTTCCACCTGAGACTTTACTGTTGTGATGTGTGATGTGAGGCCGTGTGGGTTGTTTTCACATGTGCGACCACTAGATGTCACCATACACAGAGGCAAACTGTTCATGAGAGCTGCTGAACAGCCTGTGTGAAAGACAGTGCAGAGACAGCTACATCCTCCCATGTCCCCTGAGATGCAGAGACACAGTTTCATCAAGCTGAGGAGGACGATTACACCCAATGTAGTGGCATCTTTTCCCTCCTTCCACACATGATTTTAGTTGTTTCGTTGAAAGGCAGAGCAGGGATGGATGTCAGGGAGAGAAATGTGACGGCTTTGAGCTGATGGATATGATTCAGAATGAAAACAAACCTCATGATTGATGATTTCTCGCATTTCTGTTTTCAGCTAGGTAGGTACCCAGATGTCTGAGGAGGCTCTGAGGATGACATCTTGGCCTTGAACCCCACCAGTATGTCAGGTAAGACTCCCTCACAGTCTTATACACCCCTAAAGATTAATGCAAATATCATTCATAGAGTGAAACATGATGCACTCCATGTCGTCGCACCCCCCCCCCCCCCCCCCCCCGGTTATAAACTTGTCACATGATCAGCGGCAGAATGACATTTCTTCACCGTCTCGTTCTTTTCCGGCCAGACTCCACATCGCGCTGCTGCACTCACAGATTAAGTTATTTTCAACTTTGACCTTTGAACTCTGGACCTTAAGTCGAGAGTCTTGGTCACGAAAGAACTGTCAGTGGACAAGTCCATATTGACAACTGATCAAACTTAATCAGCTGATGATTAAAGGGTTAAAACTGGTGAAAACTATGAGGCATAAAAAATGACAGAAGTATAAATGAATAAATACAGAAATAAATAATTAAATGCAAAAATGATTAAATTCTGGTAATGAAAAATGCAATTTTTGTGTTTTTACATTTATTTATTTGTTTAATTATTTATGCATTTTTAGATTTATTTATGTATTCATTTCTACATTTATTTATTTATGTGTCTGTATGTTAATTAATCAGGCTGTCCTACTTAATTATGTTGTCGACCCAAGCAAGTAGAGTAGAATCAAAGACTTGGTGATATTATTAAAGACAAAGTCGTGGTTAATGTCACAGTTATAATTAGTAATAATTGGCACTAATGGGAGACAAAGTGAATTTGGTCCACTTTGAATTAATTCATTTTAATTAAATGCTAAGCTAGCATAACTTAGAGTCTATAGTCACAGCAGGGAGGTTAGCACAACAAACACACAATTCAACATATATGAAGAATAAAAATAAATGAATGAATTTGAATTGGATATTAGAAAATAAACCTGAACATAAAGTGTTATAATTTCTCTTAATGTCATATTCGGGGCACGTTTGGTGACATAAATCTCCTCTGCACCACAACTTCTGTACGATGAGCCGATCGTGTGGAAAACACCTTGTCAAACATTAGCATTACCACACCAGCAGAGCACCATTAGTGTAGAGGGTGATCTGTGTGCGCCAGCAGAGGGCGCCGCTCGGTGTCAGATGAGGGGAACACTGACCTCTGGCAGCAGGAAAACAAACCTGGAACATTAAATGTGGTGAAAATGAATCTTCAATAAAAATTTTCAGCCAAAATTTGACAAAATAATAAATCTAGTCTCAGAGTTTTAGTCAAACACATTTTGTTACTGAACAGAAATGAAATGCTTTGATCCTTAGTTATTAAGTGGCTCTTCCAAGTTCAAAATAATGTTTACAACAGTTCGTCCGGAGCACACAGGGGAAGTTTAGTTCACGTATGTTGTTGAGAAGCAGTTTAAGGACGCGTCGACCGTCCTGGCTCATCGTATACGAGACGCCGCCACGTGTAGATTGAACCTCTGACCTCACTGACCCCCCCGACACACATACGTTATCGATCTCAGCGCGGTGAACAAACCACCCAGCCTTTACACGCGTCACATGAGGAAATGAAACCTGATCCCCTTCACTCACTGTAACATCATGAGACCGACAACAACAACAACAACAACAACAACAACAACACACTGTAAGAAAGAAAGTGATGTTTCTGATGCTGTTGTTTGTAGGATTCACTCTGACCTGCTGTTTTCTTCCACCAGCTGTTGCATGTTTCTGAGAGGCGTCAGTCGGCCTCTGTCACCTGTTTCACTCAGCAAGTAGCTTTCCTTTTTTTCTTTAAAAAGTGCCTCTCCCATCTATTTTAGAGCCAGCAGAAAAATGCTCCCCCCGCTGGAAAGATGAGGCCATTCAAAATGGTAATATTTACCCTCCCTCTCAGCACTGCTTTCCCTCCTCTCTGTCAGTCACGGTGAGCTCTCCTGATAAAATGTGGAGCTTTTTCTTCACTGAAAACTGAGCAGCTGCCTCAGACTTTAACCTCCTTCAGCTTCCTGCTTCACATCTTGTTAAAACTCCTTGAATGACTTTCCTTGTGGGTTTTTCTCTTTCCAACAGAAATCACTGTCTATCACTACTCACCTCCTGGGGGAATGTTTTATTGAAAACTTATTTAAATGTCTTGTGTTTGTGCAGATATGTGGGAACAGTCTCTTTTATTTTCATTGTATTAATTTAACCTAAGGTCGTCAGAGCTCAGGGTAAGCTAAGATTAGCTTGTTCAGGTTGTGTGATAATATAATAACATGCAACATAGCGCTGTCTGTCTGTCTAAGCAATTAGACGTAGCAAGAGTCAACGACCATTAAAGTCCAAATGTTCGTCATGATTTCCAGGAAATTGAACCGTCTATAAAATACAGACAAAGTGAACTTGGTCCACTTTAAATTCATTTTAATGAAATGCTAAGCTAGCATAGCTTAAAGACTGCAGTCACAGCGCAGTTAGCTCAACAAACACACAATTCAACATGTATGAAGAATAAAGTTTCACTAATGAAGAACAGAGATAATTTAGGCTTAAATTAAATTAAATTAAATTCAAGTCTAGAAATCATTGAAATTCATTTTTAAACTCAACACAACTTATTGCGTATATATTAATTTCTAGTTGTTTCTTCTTCTTGAGGATATAATCAGGAAATAACAGACCCATACATGAAGCGTGACTTGTGCACATGATAACAACGTTTCTTCTGTGCTTCGGTATCGAGGGAAAAATTAGCTCAACAAAACAGAGAGAAGTGAAAAGAAGTTCACATCATCTGTCTGAGAACAGAATCAGAGCGGCAGCAAACACTGAACCGAATATATATATATATATTATATATCATGACATATTATAAATGAATGTGTGTGTCAGAATCACGATTTTAAAAATGTTCATCACACATGCATTTTAATGAAGATCCTGTAAGGTGTCACCTGTGCTGAATGATTGCAGTCGAAGTCAAAGGTCAAAGGTCAAAGTTGCTGCGTGGAGATGATAAGTTGATAAATCGATTAGTCGAGTGAAAGTTAAGAGTTGCGACACTTTTTCTCAGTTACTCAGTTTGTTCAAGACCAAAACCAAAATTTTTATATGTCCCACTTACGTCCGTCTGCTAATTCTAATTATATATATTATATTATATTATAATATAATTACCCATATCGTTTAAAGGTGATTATATACGACACATCAGTCACAATATTTATTTGAACTGACCCCAGTTGAACCACGAATCAGGGACGGTTGCAACATATTAATTATTCATTAAATTTCACTAATTAACTTTAGATTTTTGTCTCAACGAGCTCAACATTGTTTTACAGTAAGATGATAGTTTTATTTATTGGAACACAGGGTTACCATGAGTCAGAGCAGGCAGATATATTACAAGACTGTGAGAGACTATAACAAAATAATTCACAACATAACTTGTGAAAATAGTAATAATTATTGTTGCATCTGTTGTTGCTGTAGGAAAACTAAATGCATATTTTGGCTGTTTGAACTGTAAATGAAAATACTGCGGTGTGGTCGTTCTGGTTGTAGTTATTTTATAAACGTGGGAATTCACAGCTTCTCTTCGTCTGACGTGACAGTTGATGATGAGTATTTTGGGGATTTGGACTGTTGGAAGTCTCCAGGATATATTTTAAGTGATTAAGCAAAAAAATAATTAAAAAAATTGGCAGATGAATCAATAATGAAAATAATCTTTAGCTGCAGCTCTGGTCCTGGACTAAATGATTAAAGCTTCTGGCCTGAAGTCGACTAACGAACTCATTTGCCTTGCCACATGTTTGACTCCTCAGTTAATCAACCAACAAGTAATTACTGACGGGTGTGTGAAAGCGAGCGGCGGATACTGTGTCTCTGTCGGGGGGGGGGGGGGGGGGGGAGCGGCCCGTTTCAAAAAGCTGCTGCTAACAGACACATTCTTAAATGAAAGCAACACACAGAGTTTTTCACTGACTGAAGTTTCCGTGACGCCCGGCAGCTGTTTTATACTCTCTCCACCGATCGCTGGTGCGTTCGAGGACACTCTCGTCGGTGCTGTTACAGCTTCGAATGACCTTTTCACAGAGACGCCCCCCCAAGCTGCTGGGGAGGGGCCGGACTAATTTCTGGTCCTTGTCTGATGACTGTCGACATAAAAGCATGATTTTTTAAAGTTTTTAAAGGGAGTTTGAGGGAAGTGTCTTGATTTAGATTTAGGTTTGACTGACTTCAGTGTGTCTTTGATTGAAATTGCACGTTTCTCCAGCGGCGTCGCCGATCGATGGCGTCAGTGTTTCTCTACATTTTACCTCCCTGCGTTTTCTGTTCATGACCTGGAGGTGTCGTCCTTCATCTTTTTGTCTCTTCAGCCCAAATTGTTTATCTCCTCTCCTGCTCTTTATCTTAACGCTCACTCAGTAACACAGCGAGCGTCATTCGCATTCTCAGAAACACCGGAGCCTGAAACATCAACAGGCCGAGTTTCATCAAGACTAACGGGTTCACAGGTTCATTATGCAGAAGACGGTCCGTTGTCACACTCCACTGCTGCAGAAGTAAAGGGTGTTGAAGCCCGTTGTATCGTCATGGGAACGGTCTGTTCTGTGTAAATCCAGTCCTCTTGCCTCTCTCCACTGTCCGGGGAGAAGCTGGCGTTTGTCCCCGTGTGACATCATCATCACCGCCTGTGTCTCAGCCGCTCAGCCGAACCAGACACGTGTTCACATTCACACTGAGCGGCATAATGTTTGTCATTTTATTTTGTTTCCTCCTTCTCTCTCTCTCTCTCTCTCTCTCTCTCTCTGTGCTCAATGTACAGTTTCCTCAGTTTTCTCCTGTGTGTGGTGACGTCGGCCCGTGTTGTTGTGGCGTGTAGGTTTAATTGAGGTTGAGTCGTGTGCGTCTCCGGTGAGATCTCGCTGCGGTGATGTTTGGTCTCTGGAGATCGCCGCGTGATGATGATTCGCTCCTTGTATCTCGCTCTCTGCAGTAGCTCATTCCCACACGCCTTAATGAGGTCAGTGAAGGGAGCAGCAGCAGCTCTGATGAATTGTTCACGACAGTGACGATGGCCAGAGTCTATAGCTGTAAAAAAAAAAAAAAAAAAACGTTTAATACGTGAGCTGAGCAAGAATCAGGGCACATTTGTTGGATATATCTTTTCACTCAAACTCAATATCTCATGGGGAAGAGCAGAACTCCCAGGACCAACGTCAAAAAACACATTATTATATATGTATTAGGCCTATATTAGATTTTAATTTGATCATTTTCTGCAAGACATTAGTTTCACATATGAATTTAGCTTGTTTGTCAATTTGAGGAACAGATCACAGTATATATATATATATATAGATATACTGTATATGTTAGGATCTATGAGGCCTCAGCAGAGTTTCATTCTGTATACTTCATGCTATAAACTGACTCCGTTTTAAAGCCCAGTTGTAAGGATTTAATGATATATTTTTAATGTGGTCACATGATGTCAGTGACGCAGAGGGGAGGGGCTTTCAGCCTGTGAGCTGCACTTGAACCTTGAGCGGCTGCGTCGCCCCCTGGTGGATCCGGGCAGGTTTTAAAAGTGCTTGTGAACGCTCTGTGACCTCCCTCATACTTTCACATTACTGAGCAGAAATCTCCTGCACTTGTCCAGTAAATACAAGGATTTCTAACCATGAGTGAGACAGTTTTTTGTTTTTCTTTCAGTGACTGTGTCGCAGCTCTAACAGAACGAAGGGGAAGCCATCCTTCCTTCGCTCTGTAGGAGAAGCTCTGACTATTTAAGATGAATGACTTGAAAAAAAGAAAAAAAGAACAGTATCTAAAATAGACACCTTCATTCTGAAGTGCAGGGTAATCCTCTCAAACTTTAAACTTTACCAATGGGAGCCTTCTGCTGTTCCCCAGAGCTTAACCTGAACTTTAAGGGGAAAGGTTCACCCACTAATGTGCCCTCCTTCAGGTAACGCAGAGTATCCGGGGACATCTGGCTCAGGGCGTCACGTCAATCGATGGCCCGGGGTAAAAGAGATTCCCCACATCCAAAAGTTGTTCATGACCGGCCATGAACCCCCAAAGGCCTAAATTAATCAATCAGGGAGGGAATATATCTGTGCATAAGCCTGCTGCAGGGCCACTGCGCTGAGCTGCCGTCCTGTTCCTGTCGGTGGGAGCGGATTGTTGTGAAGAACTCGTAGTTATTTAAGATAGAAAAAGGCCTCGGTCGTTCGTCAGGACGCAGCTGCTGGAGCGTGTTCACACAGATATTTACTCAGCGTTATTTCACACAGGGAAATATTCTTCTGGACTGATCGTTCCAACATGTTTTCATTAGAGAAAGGTTAACAGAAAAGATTTAAAAAAGAGAGTCTGGGTAAGTAGAGAAATGTTTAGATATAGTGTTAAAGTTGTTTTAGATTATGCTGTTTCGAAACAAACCAAATGTTTTTATGTAAATGTGATTTAAAGCTGCCTCTGAAAGAGTTTTTGTATAAACTTTTATATTAAAGTAAATACAAAGTACTTGCTTTATTTAACTAGCTTTTGTCGAGAGCTTTTAATCGTATTATGTAATTTAAAACATTTTAATTTGTGCTTCATGAATATCTGAATAAATTAAAATGTTAAAAAAAATGTTTTTAATAAAAAACAATTAAATCACAATATTATATTTTAATGTAATATTTAATATAATTTTATAAAAAGTATGAATATAAAATATAATATAATGAATAAATGCACATCTAATGACGTATGAAGAGGAGGTTGTACATTTGGTATGAATGAATCTATAATAATAGATATAAACGTGCTTCTTTAGAAAACCATTCATTTTTAAAGCTGTACAACAAAAGCTAACCTAAAAAATCTAAACTTCTTTACCCAAAATCAATAATGAGAAATAAAAATAATTAGTGACACTCGACAGATTCACGATGAAACGGCTGAAATGGAAAAAGCGTAGGTGTTGACTGCGTCCACTCAGACGACAGATTGTTTCGGGGTTAGACTCTGTCTGATCGACGCTTAACGGTTCAGGCAGTTTCTTTAAGAAAACTCCAAACAAGATTAGCGCGTGGCAAGGACATCACCTCGCCAAAAAGTTAAACTGGTATCAAGCCTTCTTTGAAAGCAGATTTGCCTCATTCGGCCTGCCTCTTACCAGCTGTTGCATGTTGATCACATCCACCGGTCACACACTCACACTCAGTCACTAATCCCATGCTAAGAATTTTAATGCAGACTAAACACTGGCCATTCATTGATTCTCACGTTTTGCACAATTACATTTAGAAATAAATACAAACAGATAAATAAAGATCCAGTTTGACTGTGAAAGTGGAAAGAATGATTCCAGGTTCCACGTGTGAATTTTCAAGCAACATTATTATCATTATTGCAGCGAGTTTAAAAGAAAAATAGTTTAAATAATTCATTCTTGATAAAGTGCCAGTTCAATTCAAATCATGTTTTAATATTTTTACTAAGGACCCAGTGAATCTGATATAAAAGTCAAGTCAACTTTATTTTGAGAGCACATTTGAAAACTTGAGCTGAACAGAGTAAATAAAAGCAAGTAAAACAAATGTATAGAAACACAGGATAAGCATGGTAAATATACTGTATACAGAACATGTAAAACACACTCACAAAAACAAGAACAAGCAGCGAATATACAATTATCACCATGACAACAGACTAAAAGGTCAACAAGCTAAAAAGACCAGTCAATAAAAATATGTCTTTAGCTGAGATTTAAAAATCGAGATGGAGGGAGCACATGTGATTTCAAATTGCAACTGGTTCATTTATATATATGTGTATATGTTTATATATATATATTTATGTATATTTATGTGTGTGTATATATACACACACACACATATATATATATATATATATATACACACACACATTGCGAATATCATGAATCTCACTTTCATATATTAGAACTGTCATAAGTAAATAAGTAGTACCAGTATCTTTTTGTGAAAACTTCACAGTATGTACTTGTAAATACATGTACTTGTACTTAAAGGTATAATATGTCACTTTTCTGCATTAAAACAAAAAACGACTAAACTTATGTTATATATAAATAAATATAAATATGATGATATAAATCATAAAAATGAATAAATAAACAAAAATATGAACTTTTTACAATATATTTGTTTTCAACTGTACAGTATAAATGAACTGGCTGAAGGATTTGAATCGTTACCAGAGGAAGGAGGTGATCGAGCGTTAGCAGCGGCTCTCCTCACAAACTTCTCATGAACGTGAAACTGTCTTATTCGGTGTTTCCACCTGTTGTAATCACCTGATCCAGTTGCTCTGGAGAGGGGAAGAGAGCGGCGGTGGTGAAGACAACAAATCCCACGATCCCACGCCGCTTCGCAACGTTTCGATGTCGGTCAGCAGAATGACATATCGTGCATTTAGATAGGAACTGCTCACTGTTCACGTTACGCTGTAAAGTGGTAATTACACATCTGAACACGCCTCACACCGAGTCTGCTGACATTATAGCTGAACAGTTATATTAACAATACTTCAGAAGGTCAGGTGATATCGTGTTGCAGTTTCTACATAGTTGGTTTGACTCTTGTAAAATTAACTTTACAACAAATTAGTTCAACTAATTAACAATTTAAATATGCGGCATTTTCTAATTTGACTGTGGCTTCTGACCACATGTGAAAGGCTTCATACTCTGTTTGACTTTTTAAATATATTGTTTTGTAAAATCAAAGTGCCGTAATTGTTTTTACTTTATTTCTGTGTTTGATTGGGACGATGCAGTTTGACCTAGTTCCAACACAAAGCATGGAAGCGACGTGTTTCACAGAGTTTACAGCTACATTTTATTGTTTTTTTATTTTTATTTTATTGCCGATGTAAGACTTACAGAGAACCAGAGACTATGACTACACCGCAGTGAGTCATTGAACACAACTGTCAGGTTTCATCCTCAGTCTGTTTTATATGTTTGCGTCTCCGAACATGAACGCGTCGCTGATTCGCACATCATCTCATTCTCCGCGACTAATGAGATTTGGAAAAAATAAACAGATGCTCCACAGTCACAAATGTCACCCAACACTTCAGGTCGGTTGACATGTTTAAGTCGCTCTAAGTGTCATATTATATCCGGAGACGTAATCCTTTCATCAGGATCTGCGTCTCCGGATTGCCACCTGTATTACAGGATTATCATCAACTGTTTACAGTAGGAGGGAATCCTGATGTAGGGACAAAGCAGAGGACAATGTCCTCAGTAAAGTCAATACAGTCATTTTACTTCTCCACCGTTGTTTATATTTTTCAAACCGGTGGAGGAGTCACAGAGAGTATTCATAACATTTCATTAACTAATGTTCATCAATGTCAGCAAGCAAAGTTTATACGTGTTGCACTTCTCGCAGACACGTGTCACAAAGTTCTTCACCATCAAATGAATAAAAATCTATTGAAAGAATTCAAATCAAAATACATCAGATAAAAGCAAAGTGAAACACAGACACAGGTTGAAAGCGTAAAATACCACAAAGCTTCTGAGGATGAGGATTAGAAATTAAATATAAAATATATTTCAAAAGTCAAAAAATCACTCTGATTCAAATCTTCTGTAAATCACGAGGAAATTAAAAGTAAATGACACTGTAATTAATGACATTTGAAACATGCGGAAAGATTTTGTGACATTCAAATCAAGTCGAACACTTTTTCGGGTTTTAAGGGAAAACAAAGTACGTCACTTTGTTTTACATTAATTAAAATGTGAGTTGCTAAAGGCTAAAACTTTTATTTTTCAATCATTTCCAAACACACAGTGATATAGCAGAGCTGCATTTATAAATCTTATTAAACAAAAACAAAAACTGTGAAAAACAATCAAGACCTTCAACTTTTTGAAAACTTTTCAAAAAGTGCGCAGGAACCTTTAATTATCTGTATTTTTCCTGATAATCCGGCGCACTGCGAGTATTGATCGTGTGCAGCCAGTGTGCAGAAGCGTGCAGACCGGCTGTGATGCAGAGATTTCAGATCAGTGCAGGCAGCAGGGATTTTAAAGTGCACGCATCTTCACTCAGACTTCGCCATGTGTTCACGCATTCGCATGTCTCCCATGTTTGTGACCCACCTCTATGATCCATTAACCAGTTCTAGTGTTTAGCCGGTCTGGGCGCTTGGTAAGAAGATCAGAGGCAGCTGATAAGAGACCAAACTGTCTGGAAATGAGAACGGAAGCTTTTTACAGACGATAACGACACAGACATTAAAAAAATAAAAACAAGTTAATGATAAGTTAATATTCTGGAAACAAATCTTTTTTATTTTTTCATTATTATTTTCCATTAAGACTGGTCTGTTGCTCGTCTCATTCAGACTTCCTCGTGTTCCTTGATGAGCGGACGAGGATCACAGAGATGAATTTGTACTAGTGATAGTGAAAAGGGCAAAATTAATTATGTTTCAAGTGCAGTTAAACATTATTTCCTCCCTCTTCTGTAATCACTTTGGAGCTTGCTCTTTCTCTCTCTCTCTCTCTCTCTCTCTCTCTCTCTCTCTCTGTCTCTCTCTGTCTCTCTCCATGTGCCTCGAAATAGAAAAGTAAATTATGCCTCACTCAGATTCACATGACAACTTAATGAGCCCCGGTTAATTACTGCGCTCGTGAGAATGTTGGGAACTAAAATGGAAAAGATTGAGAAACACTTTCTTAATTCTTAACTGTCGATGTCTTTTTTTACTTTTTTTATATAGTTTCAATCCAGTTTAACTAGTAATTCACAACCATGATGGTCCAGCTTTGAATTTGTCTTTTTGCCAATGTGTTATGCTAGATAGAGCTAATTTCCATATTACAACATATTATAAACAGTTATGCAAAATTCTATTAATATTGCATTTATTTTTGATTTGGCTTTAAACTTTACAGAACAATATATATTCAAAATATCAGAGAAAGTAGTTGTTTGAATGAAAAGTGAAAGTAATCACATGGATTCATGAAAATCTGTCACATTTAACAAACTAGAAAAATTAGTTTGCTGTTCGTCCAACACTAATTGGTTTCTTCGGTATCATCAATTACCAGTTAATTAACTACCGAACAATCAGGAGTTCCTTATTTATTTGTCTATTTATTTACTTTGATTCCTAAAAGTTTCATGTCCGTTTGTGTGTTTGTGTGTGTTTGTGTTCACGTTAAACATCATCTCTAAGAACCACTTCACCGGTGAAGTGTGACGCTGTTTCATTATTGAAGAAGGCATTATGAATCCCAACAGATACACATCCTCGCCATAAGGCTTATCCCATCTTTATAGAACAGGAGGCCTAATCAATATGGCTGAGTACGTCCGGTGTATTATCTGAAACAGATCACGCAATGTGTCGTGTGGCTTGTCTTTAACATTTTGTGGAACCAATATTGATTTTGCGAATAACGGCCGTTGTTGTTTCAGGCTGAAGAGTGTCATCACCAAACTATGTTAAAAAAAAAAAACTTTTATTTTGAAAGAATTTAGTATAAATAATACAGAATATAATTAATGGGGGAAATGTGTGTTTTGTTATTTTTCTTAAATTTATTTTTATCATTAAAGTTACACTTTATTTTCTTAATTTGATTTATCCAGTAATTTAAGTGAAGTTATCTTTTATTTTGGTGATTTTTCTTGCCGTTTATTCATATATATTTAAATTCTGTTAAAGCTCTGTCTTTCTCTGTACATCAGTCTCACAGTAGAGGTTAAATACATATTACCGTCTTACTGGTAAAAGTGTGTTACCTCAGACATCCTTGTAAAATCTCCTTAGTGCCATAGGGTTTGCTAAATAGGATATATTCGCTAATAGGAATAATTGTATGGCAGTGAGCTAAGTGGGCTTGTTCACGGATTCTGTTTAAAATACCCACAGGATAAGCACAGGAGTTAATGCACAGAGGTTAAAGGGTTGGAGAGGCATCTGGGTCAAGAGAAATACTAATTTCCAGAAATCGGAGAAAAACCCCTTTAAAGTGATTTTTCAACTCTTCACTCTTTTTTGGAAGTTTTTTTTTTTATTATTTTATTTCTCTTTTCCTCCCTGAGAATTATTTTTTTCCGCTCGGTGGATGTTCTTCGATGGTGTTTACCGTAGGTGCAAACACGCGAGGTCTTAATCTGTGACATCACCGCTGTCTGTGGCACATCAAGGATTTGGGGAGTATAAGATTAGAGCTCTGCATCGTCATAAATCTCTGCCTCTCGATGCAGCCGGCCGGAGGCGGGTGGGGTAGTTGAGAGGTTGTCGTCCGTGGTCTGTGGGTAAAATGTTGGATGGTCTGTGTCGGCTCGACCTGTGTGAAGTTTATTTTTCTAACCTGGAAACCTCCGACTGTCCGTTCAGGTTTTTTTAGGACCGGTTATTTTATTTTATTTTATTTCATTTTATTTTTTATTTTTATTTTTTTGAGAGTTTACCCAGAACTTTTCCGGGTTCTCTTCTGCGTCTCTCCATGATGAACTACTGCATACCAGACATGTATGAGATGCCTCACGTCGGAGTGGGAGGCTACGCCATGCAGGGCGGCGGCGGGGAGCACTGCATGTACCCGGGTGAGGGGCCCGGGTACGGCCACTGTGAGCCCCAGCCGCTGCACCACCACCCGCCCTGCGTGGAGCAGGCGTGGCTGCCCGGCCAGCACTACTCGTGCTCGTACGCCGGCGGGGGCCCTCCTGTTTATAAGAGCGAGTTCTGCAGCATGGAGATCCCGCTCAGTCACTGCCACCATCAGCCCGAGTATTTCCCCGAGATCAAACCCGACTTCTCACACCTGCAGTGGATGCAGGGGGCGCACAGGAAAGGTAGATCGTCCGGATCGTGGTTGTTTCCATCGTCATGGTGAAAGAGGGTTTTTCAGTTTGGCTTTAAAAGCGTTTGAAATTGTTTCCTCTCCCTGGATGATCGTGTCTTCCGTATTTCTTTGTGATTTAAAAAAAATTGTTTTGGTAATTAGTGATGAGTCCTCCTTAATCAATGAATCAATGATGTCTGGGTTTTTCAAATTAAGTCTGATAAGCGTAAATCCAAGCCTTAAGGTCAGAGTTTGTGAGGCGGGTGTGGGGGCTCCTTATTGATTGATGTTGAGGCAACAGAAGGCTGATGCAGGATGAATTATTGCTTTCTTCACAAACCCCCTCTCCCAAAAAAGTATTGATCGGTTTCTTAACCTCTGGTCTCTGAGGTCAAAGCGATGATCTCATTAAGCTGAATCTCAGAAAACAGGGCAGGTGTTAACGCAGCGAGGCAACGGCGTGATCTGTGAGAGGTCGCTGCTATTGGACGCACAGTCAGTTTATCTAAAATTACAACAATAAATGTTATTTATAATTAAAATGAAATCTTAATTTACCAGTTAATAATAATTAAATCAACATTAATGAAAAATATGGTTAAAAATTTGAGGAGTGTGAGTGTGAGACGTCCCAATGAATGAAACCAAAGCTATATATTTATACATATACATATATATAAATGAAGAAGTGTAATATTAACGCTGTGTTCTCCTCTGCAGGGTACATACCGAGTTACCTAGACAAGGATGAGCTCTGCGTTGTGTGTGGGGACAAAGCCACCGGCTATCACTATCGCTGCATCACCTGTGAGGGTTGCAAGGTAACACGAGCGAATGAATATCATCATCAATCATCATCACCATCATCGTCATCGTCATCATCGTTTTAAAACAGCTCTGAGCAATTTGACCGTCTGCTCTCCAGGGTTTCTTCAGGCGGACGATCCAGAAGAATCTAAACCCGACCTACGCCTGCAAGTACGAGGGGAAGTGTGTCATCGACAAAGTGACCAGGAACCAGTGTCAGGAATGTCGCTTCAAGAAGTGCATTGCGGTGGGAATGGCGACCGACTGTAAGTTTGATTTTGTTTTTTTGTATGGGGGGAAGATCCCCTCAGTGAAGTATTAGTGTGTTTCTATCTGCTTCTTCGTCATGTTTGTTCTTTATGCATCTCACACTAAAGTTAAGAGCCGTGCGATATGCAGAATGAACGATGGGGAATGTGATCTGTAGGCCGGTGGCGTCTCTGTAGCAGGACGACACTGATGGAGCTGACGGTGCACAACAATCCTGCGATTTGGACGTTGCACTTGGGCGTATCGCGATTTCGATTATATCTCGATTAATTGCGCAGCGCTACTCCATTTCAGGAGTGTTTGCTTCTCCAAATGTAGACGTACTCCGGGTGGAGACTCTCTTGAGGTGACGAATGTGTTTGACCTGAATCTAAAACTTCTCGTCGTCGTCGAATCGACTTCAAAGTCCCCGAGCAACAACATGTTGCACGTGTTGTATCGCTCACTGATTGTAACTCCCCCGAACTAACAGTGATCTGACGGTGTCGTGCTTCACGACTAAACAGTCGTCTGTGATTTTCTTCTGTTTGAAAAGTTCATTTCTGCCTTTTTATTTTGTAGGACTGAAAACTTCAGCAGCAGTGCTCTGTATTTTCAGTATTTTCAAATATATCACCAGTTTGTCATGTCATGCGTTTCCCTCCTCCTCCTCCTCCTCCTCCTCCTCCTCCTCCTCCTCATTCCTGTCCACCCTCATTGTCTCCCCTCCTTCCACCCCAGTGGTGCTGGACGACAGCAAGAGGCTGGCCAAGCGGAAGCTAATCGAGGAGAACCGGGAGCGCCGTCGGAGGGAGGAACTGCAGAGGACGGTGTGGGACCGACTGGAGCCCACCCAGGAGGAGTGGGACCTCATCCGTATGGTGACTGAGGCCCATATGGCCACCAATGCCCAGGGCAACCACTGGAAGCAGAAACGGAAATTCCTGGTGAGACATCCTCCCTCCCTCCCTCCCTCCCTCCCTCCTGACCACAGCCTTCATTGTATTGATTACCCTGCCTCATACAATCCACCTCCCACCCCAACCTTCCCCCCCCCCGCCCCCTCCCCCTCCCCCCCCCCGCCCCCTCCCACCCCTCCCTCTCCAAGTCACATCCCTGTCTCCTCCACCTCCACCACAACCACTCTGCCACTGTTCCCTGTGTTAATATGTCCATGTGTTTTTTGTATCTCCTTGTAGAATGGAGAGAATTAGCTGGACGAAGGAGAAAAGTGTGTTCCTCAACGCAGCTGCACTAATTTATAATGGAACATCTTATTCTTGTCTTTTTTTTTATGTCTTACCATGCAATGATCCTTAATCGCTAATACTAATGACTGGCTTTTTTTTCTTCTTTTTTTTCCATGCTCTTTCATTTTTCTTTCTTTCTGTTTGTAGCCTTTGATTTCACACCTCAACCCCTTTGACTAATTTTGTTTTCTTTGCTGTAAAGTTTAATCGCTCTGTCCAGATTGAAAGTCTGTCAGCTGTTGACTTTATTTTGGGTTTCTATGGCACGATCAGAGGAAACGCTCCCTGGATTCCACCGGGCGCCGGTCTGTGACACGGTTCTGCTCCGTCCTCCGTTTTGTCTGCACGAGTTTGGCGACTTAATGATTTGGATTGTTTTATTTTTTTTATATTTTTCACCCCTTGTCGCACAAAGAACCAGAAGCTGCAGTTCCTCTAACGACCACTAGAGTCTGGCTCCAACAGTGAGTCAGTCCCCATAGACTCCCATGTTAAAATGTCCAACTTTACAGCAGAAATAAACATGTTTACAGCCTGGTACAAAAACTGTTTTGGTCTCTAGAGCTGATTTCCTCCTTTATGACACCTGTTTATAGAACTCACCTGTTTATATAACTCACCGTTTAAATTTTATTAAGGACTAAAGTTATGGAGGATTGAGGGCGTGGCCTCTTTTGAGTGACAGGTGGAAGTCTCAGCTCCACACCTGCTCCTCCTCTTTGACCTTATTTGGATTAGCTGGGAGTTAGTGGGCGGAGTCAGACACTGCCAAGATGGCGACGGTGGAGCAGCTCACTCAGTCACATTAACTTCATTTACTATGGTTGTGACGTTGTAGTGATATGATATATGATCAGGAGTCTGCACAGGGTGTTTTATTTTGAAAATTGACAGGATGGACAGTAATGCATCACAATGGTGTTTGTCAACCACAATAAAAAAAACCAGGAAGTAGAAGAGAACAAGAGGAAGGCGAAAAGAGCTAGAAAAGGAGTTAGACGCTGTTTGACTCTTTGTATCTGACGCAGAGCGTGTGAATGGACCGTCGGTGGAGCCGAGCGCAGAGCTGCTTCTGGTGGAATCACAAGCTTTTGTCTAATTTATATATAATTTAAACCCGTGAAGCAGATTAAGGTTAAGAGGGGAATATTTTTAGTTATATTAAACTTTTAAGCGTTCTCCGCTTAGAAAGAGGGTTTAAAAGAAAAAATTGTTAAAAACTTGATTGAAGTTTCGGTCGATTGAAGTCGTCTCCGTCTCCCGACGCGGCCACAGAACTTTGTTTAAATGATGTAAAAAAGTGTTGGAGTGTTTCTGGGGACCTGTTTCACTGTCCGGTCCTCAGCCTGACTCTCACCATAGAAACCCAACTTCTGTCCTCACCTGTTCTCTACCTGCACACTTTCATCTGTCCTCAGTTTTAACTTGTTTTCTTTTTAGTTGGCTTGACACGGGTTCTTCATTGAAACTTCACAATTCCTGTTGATTATCCAACAGGTCGAGGAAGCTATGCTTCTTAATGAAATAACATGTAATTTATTCTATACTTCTGACCAGAGTGCAGCGGGGGTGAAGGAAACTAAGGTAAGAAAACTACAGGTTTAAATGTTTAAATGTTTACATGTTCTGCCCATCAAAGGTCATGGACGGATTAATTTGCAGTCATTTACATGCACAATACATTTAATTAAATGAAATGGAAACATAAAAGCTACAACCTTTGCTGATACGTCCCCATTTGCATCTTTACATTACATTACTTGGTTGAAACCACCACACTCAGCTGTTCTGTATCCCACGTTCACCTTGTTTCATATGCAGCGTTAGCTTCAACACATAAGTCATTTTTCTTAATCCTAAACGTGGAGACAGTTGAGACACCGACCTTCCCTCTTTGTCGTTTCAGCCTGAGGATATTGGTCAAGCGTCCATGGCCAATGCACCGGAAGGAAGCAAAGTGGATATAGAAGCCTTCAGTCAGTTTACAAAAATTATCACCCCTGCCATAACCCGAGTGGTGGACTTTGCCAAAAAACTGCCTATGTTTTGTGAGGTAAGTGACGCTGCTCATTCATCAGAGCTTCATAAAACACAGATGGAGAGTTCATGAGGCTCCCTCTGGTGGCTGCAGTGGCTGGTGACACCAGTTTCTTCATATGTGCTGTGGTAAAACATTCAGCCAATATTAGATTATCACAGATGCAGAATACACCAAAGATGTGTTTGAGGTGAAACAGTCCTTTAATAACCACATTTAAAAGATCCTGTTAAAAATATTGTAATGTTTGTGTTTATGAAAATAAAAATTATATTGTTTTTTCTCAATTATAATATTGAAAAATAATTTTAAAAAATCAAATAAATTATTTAGTAATAACTTTTTTTTTTTTTTTTTTGCTTTTTTATTAATTTTAACTTTTCTAAACAGTAAAATTCAAAAATACTTGTATAACCTGAAGAACACAGCACAAGTAGAACATCAAATGAAACAATAATGAGCCAGTTAGTTAAAATTTAGAGTGTCAGGTGATTTTTAAAAGATGCAGAGCACAAGTCTAATTTCCATCAGACTTCAGTTCCACTAATTAGACTGTCGACACAGATCGAATATGAGGCGTCAAATCCACTTCAATAAAATCTTTACAAGTTGTATAAATGTGATTCAGTATCTCAGCCTCTAATATTGGACGGGTTTCTACAGAATTAACCGTTAACTGTTCATTGAATGTGCTAGAAATGTTATTTCACAAATTACTAATAATAAATTAATTATAAGTCATTTCCTTGAACTGTTGGTGCTGTAATAATAAAGCATTTGTACAAAAGCTAGCGTATTGTTAATGCTAATGGCCTTGTTCAATTAGCTGTACGACTAGTTAGCTAGTTAGCAGTTAGCTCAGGCTAACGAAGCAGCTTCTTTCTGCTGGTTGTAACTCACTGGTTGTTTTTATGTTCAGAGGTTTTGTTTTTGTAATTTTCCACAATTTGAACAGTATTTAAGTTTGAATTTCTCAGTTTTAAACCGACAAAACAAAACAAAGGTAATAAGTCTGTACATGCTATCGCTAGGTTAGCCACATGCTTCTCCTAACAACTCTCCTCTGTGTCTCTCTCTGATCAGTTGCCTTGTGAAGACCAGATCATCCTGTTGAAAGGCTGCTGCATGGAGATCATGTCGCTGCGCGCTGCCGTTCGCTACGATCCGGAGAGCGAGACTCTCACGCTGAACGGCGAAATGGCGGTCACGCGGGGTCAGCTTAAGAACGGAGGCCTGGGCGTCGTCTCGGACGCCATCTTCGACCTCGGCGTGTCGCTGTCCTCCTTTAACTTGGATGACTCCGAGGTAGCTCTACTACAGGCCGTCATCCTGCTGTCATCCGGTAAGCGCCTGGCGTCTGGACGCTCAGTACACGTGAATACATGAGTGTTTTTGTCTTACTTTAGTCCATTAACACGTTTGAGAGATTGCACACCAAAATAAACTGGAACAAAATAATCAGGATCCATCCATAAACCTGGAAGGTCACTTGTCCCACCGTCTCCAAAGTGATGTTTTTCCTTTAGTGCTGCTTCGTCGTCCCCTGCACAGATTATGAGAATACTTGTTTTTGACATGAAATCCATACAGAACCACAGTTGAACCAATTAATCACCATAATCGTTCTGAGCAGCTTTGTCCAGCTTGCGTGGTTTTTGACTCCGCCCGCCGCCATTTCTCTGTGACACTCTCATCGGAGATCAATAATGTTGTGCTGTGTGCTGTCCATGTAGACGTGACATGGGGTTAACCTGCCCATCTGTTTTGTCTTCTGACACACTTACAGTAGCCACTAATCAATACCACTGTCAAGGTTCAAAGTCTAAAACCAGTATTCTGCCACAGGAAGTTGATGCTGAATCACTATTTTTAAATTTTAACAGTTGGGAAAAGTTAAAAAAGACACAAACATTTTTTAAAAATGGTATTTATACCAGAAAAGCTAAATGCTAACAACAATGCTGCACAATGTAAAGCAGAACACACGTCTCTTAAAGTGCCATTTTTATGATTCACAGAGAAGATTAATAGATTTCAGATAATGTGCAACTTATGAACGTTAAAGAAAACACTGAGGAAATTTACTGTTGTATGATTCAGTAGTGGGTCTCAAGGTGAGGTGCAGGTTACTATTCGGGGTCCTTGTGTGTGTTTCTCAGGGTCCTGAATAAAATTTGGAATAGTTCTAATTTTATTACTTCAAAGAAAATTATGGTTAATTACAACTTGAGATTTATTTAGTTGTTTTTGTTTGGCAATAACCAAACAGCAGTCAGACGATCAAACAGGTTGAACGGTTTTACTTTCCGTATTTGTGCACAATCACAGTTTACACCACTAGTTAGATTTTCCACGTTCTCACTCGTGGTTTTAAGATCCAAATAAAGAACTTTAGATCAGCGGTTCTCAAACCTTTTTTCACATCAAGGACCCTCAACTGACGCATATTAAACCACAGATTTTGTGCTTTTAGATGTTTTTATTACAGAAACCGTTTGAAACCCGATGAACGAAACAGTCAAACATTCTGTCATTGTGCTACTTATGGAAGGAATTATAGGGAATTATTTCCCTTTTTGCTGGGAACTCCCCTCCAGGACCCCTGGACGCCATCTCACTAAAGTCTCATAAGTTTTTAACAACCTGTCCCATGACCATGAAAATAAAATCCTGATTGTAATAGACCGAATCTTTGGAAACGTATAATCAGGAATGACTCATCAGGTTGTAGAAAGTTCGGCCTTAAAATCCGGGACTCACGCTGTCGTCGTCTTTTTTCTTCTACCATCAGATCGGCCTGGCCTGAGCAGCGTGGAGCGAATCGAACGCTGCCAAGAGGAGTTCCTGCTGGCCTTTGAACATTACATCAACTACCGCAAACACAAAGTGGCACATTTCTGGCCCAAGCTGCTAATGAAGGTGACGGACTTGCGGATGATCGGCGCCTGCCACGCCAGCCGATTCCTTCACATGAAAGTGGAGTGTCCCACCGAGCTATTCCCTCCTCTCTTCCTGGAGGTCTTCGAGGACTGACCAATGGATTTTTAGTGTATGAGTGACTGTGTGTGTGTGTGTGTGTGTGTGTGTGTGTGTGTGCGTCCATGTATGTATGTGTGTGTGTGTGTGTGTGTTTGCATCCGTCAGCGCCTGGGCACCCTGGTGGTCTCAGGGGTGGAACTAGCAGAAGGCCCGTCACAACGAACTTTCTATTAGCACTACTGAGTGTCACTTCATTCCATACGTTAGGAGTTAGGAGAAGCTCTCTGGTCTAGTTTTGGATGGAACCATTCCTTTACAGTGCGGGTACATTTTTTTTTTTTTTTTTTTTTTTGTGTTATTGTTGTGGATATAACCTATCACCTCGGATATGTGTTAATGATTGTACAGTTGGCATAATGGTGATTTTTATCAGCACTTGTTTATTGATTAGAAACCATGCACCATTTCCTTCTTTTATGTTGAAAATTTCCAAACGGCTGCTCATCTGACTCACAAGATAAGACATTATTAACGTCAGCCTCTCACCCCACCTGCTCGACTGTATTGGACCCATTGGTTGGTTAATATATTAACTGTCATATAGTCTCATCCATCGGGTGAGTGTCTGAACTTGCTCGGTGCCTCGCCGTCATCACACTGTGACCTGACCCATTAATAGCGGAGCTCACTTTAATGGACAGCAGCTCGCAGGCCTTTGTTAAGTCTCATCACAACGTTAACGTCGTCGCGCTGCATTCCAGAGATGTCGGAATAAAAAAATCAGATTTTTTTTTTTTTTTTGCAACAGAAAAGCAACTTAAGATTTATTTTGAAAAACAGAGGTCGGATTTCAAGAGATTTATTTTGAAAACGCTTGAGCTGTAAAGTTTGTTTTGGACAAAAAGCGTCCGTAGAACAATGAATGTAAAGAATGTTTGTGACACCGAGAGTCAGAAATATGCAAGAAAAGCCACATTGCTTTGCCTTTAACTCACTGTTTGTTCTCATATGTAGAAAGTGTTGAAACAGAACTCACTTCACAAACCTAGTCATTTAATCACGACTCATTTCCACAGCATGTCTGCAAGTTCTGAAATGACGGGGGTTCACTTAAAACCTGATGAGCTTCATACACACGACTCATTCTCAAAGAGCTGCCTCGTGCAATTTAACTACGCTGAGGCAAGAGGCATAAATCCGTTTCTACGAGGCGTTCATGGTCTTACATAAGCTCGTTTCACACAGATACGTGTCTCACTGTTGCTCGTAGATCAATCTGATGTCAGACTGTTTCACAAAAATTAATACTGACTAATTTTACGCTAAAAATATTAAAAAATCTGTATTAAATATTATAGAAAATATCGATGACACCTGCGCTGAACCAGTAGCACCAAACAACAAAAAACAGACTTAATTTGTGGTTTGCTAACGTTGTTATGGAGAAAGAAAAGTGAAGCGATTTTCCCCCAAATCAGATTTTTATTCTTATTGTTAAAAACACTTTGCGAAATTTCCAAACGTAAAACGTCCTTGTAACTTGATTTCTTCCAAAAGACAAACATTTTCTTCTGGAGGTAAACAGAGCTTAGATTGCGGTTCCTCATTTTATTCTGAAGAAAATCTTAATTTACCCAGAATTCAATGTATGACGGTTTGTCATATCCAGCGCACAGTCAGAGTCTGTCTTTGTGAAACTGCTCCCAGTTTCTTTGTCTTAAGTGATGAATTATTGTTTGTCCGAAATAAGAAATTTGGTGACATCGTCTTGGGGATTGTGAGCACTTTTCTGACACTTTGTGAACCACATGATCAGTCAAGAAAATAAGCAGTACATTAACGATGTATGAGCCGGCACTTGGAGAAGCGGAAGTGTTTGCGCTGTAGAGATTTTTCCTCTCGTCTCTATCGTAGCGGCGTTTGTGTGGAGAAACTCTCGCATGTATCTGTGATTATTGCCTTTATATCTTTTACGAAGCGAAGCGCGGACGTGCTGTCGATTCACACTTCCGACATCGACAGGAATGCAGCAGGTAGCATTAAAGATTGAAGCCTGTTCATCGTTTGCCAGAAAACTGTTCAGGACTAACTAAAAGCACACAATGACACTGATGTCAAGAAAAGACAATCAATACGACTCGTTTTTCTTTTTCTTTCTTTTTGTGTTTAACAATGCCACATGCTGTGCCAAAACCAAGTGAATGATGCCCTCCTCACTGAACCCCTGCTGGGCTGTCATAGCGACACCAACACTCGGCTGGTTGTGCTAGTTAGCGTGCGCCTCTCGTGTTCTCAGTGCACGTCGGCGGCTCTGACTGTCGAACCGGTGCGAGTTTTAAGTGTTTCATCTCAGCCATGTTGCCTCACTAGTCACACATACAATGATTTCAACCGATTTGTTTTTTTGTTATTGTTCTTCTTATTTTTTTTTTTAATTTTTATTACAACTCCCTGCAAGCGGGAGACTTGATGTTGAAGCAGTGACGTCATGGTGCTACGGTGGGTCGGGGAAACGGCTGATTGAACTGTCTTACCTACATGCAGGAATGAACATGATCTCTGTTTGTATAACAGCCAACCACCCTCTTAGGATGGCATGCATATACACTAACACACAAACATGCACATATACAGTACATACAGTATACCTTCACACATAATGTACACATGCACATATATATATATATATATATATATATACGTATATGCATGTGCCTAAGCAACACATAGGTCAGACCCCACCACTGTGACCAGTGGGACTCGGAGGCCAAGGTGAACATTGGCTGGCCCAAAAAAACAGTATGATTCATCATCAGCAAGGTACACTGAGAGAGCTGGCGGGATTGTGAAAACATAGCGCTCTATCCTTTATTTTAGCTGATATGTTCATTTTTGTTGTTGTTCTAAAGAAAACTTCTCTATGGTATTGTTGTTTGCAATGTGACAAACATTTGCTTTGTATATCTCGCTTTTTCAAGCTTCACACTACTCCTCAAAGCCGCTTGTGTTTCATTTTGTTTTGTTTTGTTTTGTTTTTTTTTGTTTGTTTTTTTTTCTCTTTTCTGTGAAGTGATGCCTTTTTATCAAAGCAATAGACTTGCTGCAGTGTTTGAATGACCC
Organism: Seriola aureovittata; assembly: GCF_021018895.1. Taxonomy (NCBI): domain Eukaryota; kingdom Metazoa; phylum Chordata; class Actinopteri; order Carangiformes; family Carangidae; genus Seriola; species Seriola aureovittata. The sequence continues at coordinate 24,148,560 of NC_079379.1, read as the reverse complement.
GGACCTCACACACACACCTCGCAAACTGTACAGACTCAATATATAAATGCACAGACAATCAGAGGGAGAGAGATAATGGAATGAGGGGGGTTGGGGTTGGGGGGGGGGGGGGGGGGGGGCAGGCACCCAGCGCTCAGACGGTCTGGGCGGCGTGTATCGGCCGGGCCACGCTGAGACAGAGCCATTTTGGAAAAGTAGTATTGGCTACGTTTCCATGCACCCCTGACGTCCACAGTCCTGTTGAATTCATGTTCATGTTGTGTGCAGGAGCCTTTTATTAACACCCTGTGACCTAAAATGATGAGTGAATGTCGGGGGAGGGGGGGCGGGAGGAAGGGGGGGGGGGGCACAGGCGGTGAAGAGATACAGAGAAACGACGGTGAAAAGAAACGTTCAATAAATTTGGTCAGTTATTACAACCAGGAGCTAGTTGCACAAACATTACAGATGTTAGATGACTGCTCTACAACATTAGGGCTCAGTCTTAATTTTGACTTAAACTAGTTCAAAGGCTTTTATCCAGCAAATAGTCCCAGGAGCTAAACTCAGGAACTAAAAAAGAAATATAAAAAAGGACCTAAACGTCCCTTTGGTGTATTTGTGTTGCGTTTCAATTGCATCTGAAGAACCATAAAGATTAGACTAGAAACTGCGTTAGAAAATTAGACCTGAAAAAGGATTAAAAGTGACAACTTTGTTTGAGGCTTGATTTTTTCTTTAATGAGATGACAAAACATTGATCATCTGTTTTTTTTGTAATGAACTATCTCATGACTGTTTGTGTGAATAACAACGTTGAATCAAAATTCTACAGTTAACCTGCTCTCTTACCTCTTTTTTAAACTTTTTAGACTTTTAGACTAGACTCAGGAATTCGGCTGCGTAACTTTCTTCAAACATCAACAACATTTATCGCCCCCCCAAAAAAAAAAATCTCACGCTAAGCCCCAACATGCTAGCAACAACTCTAGCTCGCTTGCTTGCAGTCTGAATGAAAGTTGTGCACGTGCTGTAGCAGTTTGTATGCTTGTGTTTGACCAGTCACTGACATACAGTACTGTTAACACCACATACTACCTCAGGAGCAGGAGCAGGGGGCAGGGGGCACAAACTGTGGCCTGGGAACCACAACTGGAACTGAAGTTCCTGCGGTCAAAGTGCAAGTAAATGGGCCACAATGACAGAGTTAAGACACTTGCACAAAATAAAAATTTTAAAAAAGTGTCATTTTAAAGCTGCATTAATTGATTTTTTATTTTCGTGCCACTAGAGGGCAGAACTGCACAACAAGCAGATTTACACACACAGCCTTGACAATTTCACTTTCAATGCTAAGGCTAATATGTTAGCAAACAGTTACATATTTGCACAAGAGCAGCATTAACATAAATTTTGAAGGCGTGTTTGTGTCCACCTGACGAATGTAAGTCCGATATTAACTCTCGTCGTTGTAGTTTGGCGTCCACCAAAATCCTGAGGGAGATTTCTGACCCTGTAGCTGCCAGGTTTTCAGTTTTCTTTTAACTGTTTAGCCGCTCGCTTCACAGATGGCATCAGAGAAACAGCCTGGAAACAGGGTGGATGGGAGCAGTGAAAAACTTTTTTTCTTCAAACTGCTATGTACATAAAAGACTAAAAGCAAACGCAGAGCTGCAGAGTTGGATTATAGTTCTCTGTCGTCCCCTTTCACAATAAAACGTGTCGCTATTAAGACTTTATGGTGTAAATTTAGCCACAGAGCTCTTCATTGGATGGGTCACAGCCGTTTAACCCCCAACCCACCATCGGATATGTTTAGCTCTTTTGTTTAGCTTTTCCCGTATCAAGGTTTGTGGAATATTTTTCATCCATTCCCTTCAGTGGACCTGAGCATGAGCAACTAACACTGTATGAACAAGAGGATTACTGTGACCAACTACTCTCCCTTCTTCCTGCTTGGGGATAAACCAGTCCAGCATGTGACTTCCAGTTACATCTCAGTTATAGTGTGTCTGTGCAGCCAGCCCCGGGGTTTCTCATAGTCAACAGCATGAACTCATTTCCCTCACTGTGTGCAACGGAGAACTGAAAATTAAAGTTTTAAAGATAAACCTACAAAAGTCTGACTTCCAAGCATTACAGCGGTGCTCATTAGTCATGGCATTTCATATCCAAATGATTCATAAAAGCAATGGACTGTTAGCTCGCTACAAAAACCTCAACTTAAAATGATTTACAGTAACCTCAAAGTTGCATTATCAGTTTTACTCCACAACAAGCTTAAAAAAAAATCTCTCGTTTTCCTAATAAAGTTGATGTGGCTACTGTTTAGCAAACTACCTACAACCCAAGCAGACGTGGAGCTTTGTGTGTCCGGTGACCTGATGAATGTAAGTCTGACACGGACTCTCCTTCAGTCTGTGTCGTGACCTTTAACAGCCTCTGAGAGAAATACAGTATCTGGCACTTTAGCTGCTGCTGAAGCCCTCCGTTATCTTTACTAGCTTGTCGCTAACTTTGTCTGCCGTGTTTTGCTGGGCAGGTGGTGTAGCGTTGATTTATCTGAGCGTTTCTGACTGTTTAATTGATGAGAGCACCAAGACGGATTGAAAAACAGAACAGATGTGGGCCACATAAAACCAAAACAGTTAGCTTAAAGACGCTAAAATGCTCCATAAAGTTGTTGATAACTGAGTCATGATAATTCCCTGTGGGGTCATCACTGTGAGCGACCCCCTGTCACATCACAGGTAGTCATTTGACTCATCGATCATATAAAAACTATAATTAGTGCAGCTTTAACTCAAATCAAAATAAAAATTTGAGTTAGCATTACGAACCTTGACTTTCTGCCGTCATGTGTGTGTTTTAAACTGGAGTGAATGGGCCCCAGGAAACTGTTTGAAATTTCTACGTCACAAACATTAAACCATAATTACTTGAATTTTCATATTTACGGAGCTGTTGGTGCATGTAAACATAGTCAATGCTGACTGCCGGTTCAGAAGATGTTTACTGTTTCTGAAGAGGTGCCAGTAACGCTGTTATCTCTCCCACGAATTGTTACATAATGTTACTCAGTTATAAACCAATAACAAGAGTTGCACCATAGAAAAGCTATTTTACAGTACAAAGGAAAAAGGATGTATATTTTCAGACTGCAGATTTTTTTTTTACGGATGTTGTTAGCATAATATGAACATACTGTTTTGCATAGTGTTAAAAAAAAAAAAAGGTATCTTGCTCTCAAATCTAATTCCACGTCTCTGCAAAAACAAAACAAACAAAACAAAAAAAAACAATGAGCAAGACGTTATGAATCATAAAAAAAAACAAACACTTAATTAGTGCAGCATTCTACAATTAAAAAAAGAAATCAGTTATTACTGTAGCTGGACTTCACTGTCAGTACAAAGCAGCACAGCGACACATGGACACAGTTAAGGACAACTTCTTGGTCGAAGGTGAAACCAGCATCAGAGAAAAAAAAGTAATCCACTGTCAACACAGATTTCTCTCCTCGTGTGTTTGAGTGTGTTTCCTGTTCAACTCATCTGTTCAACACGTACTGGAAAAACCGTCACGGAAAGAAAGGGAGCGTGAGATGAAGTGTGTGTAGGTGTAAGGAGTGAATCTGTGGCAGCAAAAGGAAAAAAAAAAAAACCCCAGAGGATGCAGAGAGTCCTGTTCCAAATTTGCTGTCTTTGCACTCTGGCGTTTTACTGGAAATATATTTGTCCAGTGATCCACTGTCCAGCCGTGGACGGTGCTTTGACATGAGCGTGGAGGACTTGAAAAGGACATGATTTGCTCATGATTAACAGTGATTGCAGCTAATGTGAATTGGCTCTTGAGAATAAAGATGGTTTTGAGAGAATTTGGTTTTGTGCTTTTGCTTCTGTGGCTGAATTTTCTTACTTTGCTTGTGAATGTCAATTAAAAATTTTATATATTTTTTCTAACCTGAATTCTTATTATTTGTCCTCAGCTGTGTTCTGTGCGATAATGTTCATCTGAATGACTTTGGTTTTACTTCAGGATGATAAGAATGATAATTGTCTCACTATGCACTGAGTCCATTATGGTCACATGTTCGCTGTGTGGTAGCTTTATATTCAACATAAGTCAGTTCAAGAATACGGAACATGTAAGTTAAAATAATTAAGATCTTAAAGCTCCTCCAGTGTAAAGGTCTGTGTCCATGTGTAGTGTGATTATAGATCAGCTCTAGCTTCTATATTAATACTGTGAAAGTATCAAAGCCTCAGTCCACAGAGAAATGCACACAGCCTGTATTCAGAAACTGAGCCTTAAAACCAGCCGTCAGGACTTCTGGAACTTTGTGATGTCACAACGAAACAGTCACCGCTCTCAGCAACACCCCAAGTGAGGCTCTCGCTCCCTCTCTTCTGATTGGCTCACTGACCTGGTGTTACTAGAGCTACCAGAGAGAAGCCTGAGAGAGGAGATTCAAAAATAATACATTGAGATGGTTTTTGTTTCTTAAAACCACAAATATATCTTCTTATGGATCAACACTTCACATGAAACACTGGATAAATGTTAAATATAGGACCTTTACAACTGGAGGGACCCTCTTCAAGATAAGACAGGGCCTAAAGATCAGGTGATGATGCAGAAACCACCTTATGGCCCTTATCATGTCAAGTTAATTTTATTTACATAGCCAGATATTACAAATTAGAAATTTGCCTCAGGGGACTTTACAAACTGTGTGGTATATGAGGGTTGGAGAGAAGCTGGGGTTTGAGGGACAACATGGACTCTACCATCCTCTCTCCTCTGCACCATCATCACACAGAACCTCAGGTGGGAGCTCAACATCAGACCTGTACGCCATCCTCACCTCCATCACCAAGCCGGTAATGCTGCTGCTACTAGCAAAGAAGAATGGGATGAACTTCCCCAGTCCAGGTGTTCACAGCTTGTACTTTGACTCAGAGAAATCAAAGCTGTAATTGCTGCCAACGGGACTGAATTATGGGTTTGATGGGTTTTTAATAAAGTTGGAAAGAATTCTAAAAACATGTTTTGTATTTGTCATTATGGCTTATTGAGTGAAGATTGATGAGTAAAAACTGTAATTTTATCAATTAGATTTAAATCTACAACGCAATAAAGTGCACAAAAAGTGAAGGGATCTGAATACTCTCTCTATGCCTTTGGATTAAAATTAAAATTGCCTTAATTTAACAAATTGGTCTGTTTAAAATTTGTAATTTCGTAAAAGTTTAAATTCTTATAATATGGCAGCTGTTCTGGTCTGTTGGTCTTTTGCATCTTGATGTATGTGTGTATCATCTATGTTCAGTACTATAGGTTTAACAAAATCGGTCTTGGGTTGAAGGCCATGATATCATTCTTACATTCGTGTGTGGTGTGTTTTTCTGATGAAGAACTGAGACTCCGGCTCGAATGTGAGCAGGCTGCAGATGGCGTTGGGAGTGGCAGTGAGTGGACAGACGGAGAGGAAGCTGCGTTGTTGCCATCTGCTGATAGATAGTGACACTACCACAGTCACACTGTTGATGAGCTCTGACTCCTTCCACCTGGACATGGACCAAACCCTCTGCTCAACAACCTGTTTATAGATCTCTCCTTAGATTAACTGAGACTTTGCAAAGAGATGAAGATTCAGTCCGTTTAGTGTTTTTCTTTTAATACAGCACCCCTGATATAAATCATCAGATATTCATTTTCAACTTTTTCTTTACATTTACTAAACTGTCAGACTACATGATGTAGCAGGAGATCTATACCAGTGTCTCCCAACCTGTGAACCGAGTCTCACTGATGGGGACGATGGTAAATATATGTAATTAATGTTTTTATATAAGGTGGCACGATAGAAAAGTGGTAAGCACTGTTGCCACACAGTGAGAAGGTTCTGGGTTCGAGTCCCGGGTCCAGAACACTTCTGTGTGGAGTTTCTATGATCTCTCTAGGTACTTTGACTTACTCCAGCAAACCAAAAACATCTGTTGACTTTTTATATCTTACTATACTATGACGTTTTTTGACATTTTATAATATGATGTTTTTATTCCATTTCTATGCTATGACATTTTTATGCCTTGCTATACTATGATGTTTTTTGATGTTTTATATCTTACTATACTAGTATGTTTATTTGACATTTTTATGCCTTACTATACATGACATTTATTGATATTTTATGCCTTACTGTACTATGAAATTTTTATACGTTACTATACTATGATGTTTTTTAACATTTTTATGCCTCACAATACTATAAGGTTAAATGCTTTACTATACTATGACATTTTATGCCTTACTGTACTATGACGTTTTTATGCCTTAATAAACAATTAACTTTTATATATATTTTTATGCCTTACTATACTATGATGTTTTTTAATGTTTTATGCCATACTGCACTATGACCTTTTATCAAATTTTATGTCTAACTATGCTATGATTTTTTTTTTTACGTTTTTATGCCTTACTATACTATGACGTTTTTTGACGTTTTATACTATGATGTTTTTATTCCATTTCTATGCTATGACATTTTATGTCTTACTATACTATGAGGTTTTTTGATATTTTAAGCCTTAATAAACAATTACGTTTTTTCTATATTTTTATGCCTTACTATACTATGATGTTTTTTGAAATTTTTATACCATACTATACTATGATGTTTTTATGCCTTACTATACTATGACTTTTTTTGACATTTTTATGCCTTATTATACTATGACGTTTTATGCCTTACTGTACTATGATGTTTTTTTTATGTTTTTATGCCTTACTATACTATGACATTTTATGTCTCACTATACTATGACCTTTTTTGACATTTTATGTCTTACTATACTATGATGTTTTTTGACATTTTCATACCATACTATACTATGACGTTTTTATGCCTTACTATACTATGATGTTTTTTGACGTTTTATGGTTTACTATACTATGACTTTTTTTGACACTTTTATGCCTTATTATACGATGACGTTTTATGCCTTAATAAACAATTCAGTTTTTTCTATATTTTTATGCCTTGCTATACTATGATGTTTTTTTTACGTTTTTATACCATACTATACTATGACTTTTTTATGCCTTACTATACTATGATGTTTTTTGACGTTTTATGGTTTATTATACTATAACGTTTTATGCCTTACTATACTATGATGTTTTTATGCCTTAATAAAAAATTAATTTTTTTCTATATTTTTATGCCTTATTATACTATAACGTTTTATGCCTTACTATACTATGATGTTTTTATGCTTTAATAAACAATTAAGTTTTTTCCATATTTTTATGCCCTACTATTCTATGATGTTTTTGACATTTTATGCCTTACTATACTATGATGTTTTTTGAAATTTTTATACCATACTATACTATGATGTTTTAATGCCTTACTATACTATGATGTTTTTTGACGTTTTATGCTTTACTATACTATGACTTTTTTTGACACTTTTATGCCTTATTATACTATAACGTTTTATGCCTTACTATACTATGACGTTTTTATGCCTTAATAAACAATTAAGTTTTTCTATATTTTTATGTCCTACTATACTATGATGTTTTTTGACACTTTTATGCCTTATTATACTATGACGTTTTATGCCTTACTGTACTATGACGTTTTTATGCCTTAATAAAAAATTTTTTTTTTCTATATTTCTATGCCTTATTATACTATAATGTTTTATGCCTTACTATACTATGACGTTTTTATGCCTTAATAAACAATTAAGTTTTTTCTATATTTTTATGCCCTACTATACTATGATGTTTTTGACATTTTATGCCTTACTATACTATGACGTTTTTATGCCTTACTATACTATGATGTATTTTGACGTTTTATGCTTTACTATACTATGACTTTTTTTGACACTTTTATGCCTTATTATACTATGACGTTTTATGCCTTACTGTACTTTGACGTTTTTATGCCTTAATAAACAATGAAGTTTTTTCTATATTTTTATGCCTTACTATACTATGATGTTTATTTTAAGTTTTTATGCCTTACTATACTATGACCTTTTTATGCCTTAATAAACAATTAAGTTTTTTCTATATTTTTAAGCCCTACTATACTATGATGTTTTTTGAAATTTTTATACCATACTATACTATGATGTTGTTATGCCTTACTATATACTATGATGTTTTTTGACGTTTTATGCCTTATCATACTATGACGTTTTATGCCTTACTGTACTATGACGTTTTTATGCCTTAATAAACATTCAGTTTTTTCTATATTTTCATGCCTTACTATACTATGGTGTTTTTTTACGTTTTTATGCCTTATTATACTATGACCTTTTTTGACATTTTATGTCTTACTATACTATGAGGTTTTTTGATATTTTAAGCCTTAATAAACAATTACGTTTTTTCTATATTTTTATGCCTTATTATACTATAACGTTTTATGCCCTACTATACTATGATGTTTTTATGCCTTAATAAACAATTAAGTTTTTTCTATATTTTTATGCCCTACTATACTATGATGTTTTTGACATTTTATGCCTTACTATACTATGATGTTTTTTGACATTTTTAAACCATACTATACTATGATGTTTTTATGCCTTACTATACTATGATGTTTTTTGACGTTTTATGCCTTACTATACTATGACTTTTTTTGACATTTTTATGCCTTATTATACTATGACGTTATATGCCTTACTGTACTTTGACGTTTTTATGCCTTAATAAACAATTAAGTTTTTTCTATATTTTTATGCCCTACTATACTATGTTTATTTTACGTTTTTATGCCTTACTATACTATGACCTTTTTTGACATTTTATGTCTTACTATACTATGTATTTTTTGACATTTTTTTTTTTTTTGAAATTTCTATACCATACTATACTATGACGTTTTTATGCCTTACTATACTATGATGTTTTTTGACGTTTTATGCTTTACTATACTATGACTTTTTTTGACACTTTTATGCCTTATTATACTATGACGTTTTATGCCTTACTGTACTATGACGTTTTTTGACATTTTTATACCATACTATACTATGATGTTTTTATGCCTTACTATACTATGATGTTTTTTGACGTTTTATGCTTTACTATACTATGACCTTTTTTGACATTTTTATGCCTTATTATACTATGATGTTTTATGCCTTACTATACTATGACGTTTTTATGATGTTTTTTGACGTTTTATGCTTTACTATACTATGACTTTTTTTGACATTTTTATGCCTTATTATACTATGATGTTTTATGCCTTACTATACTATGACGTTTTTATGCCTTACTATACTATGATGTTTTTTGACGTTTTATGCTTTACTATACTATGACTTTTTTTGACACTTTTATGCCTTATTATACTTTGACGTTTTATGTCTTACTGTACTATGACGTTTTTATGCCTTAATAAAAAATTATTTTTTTTCTATATTTTTATGCCTTATTATACCATAATGTTTTATGCCTTACTATACTATGACGTTTTTATGCCTTAATAAACAATTAGGTTTTTTCTATATTTTTATGCCCTACTATACTATGATGTTTTTGACATTTTATGCTTTACTATACTATTACTTTTTTTGACACTGTTATGCCTTATTATACTATGACGTTTTATGCCTTACTGTACTATGACGTTTTTATGCCTTAATAAAAAATTTTTTTTTTTCAATATTTTTATGCCTTATTATACTATAATGTTTTATGCCTTACTATACTATGACTTTTTTTGACATTTTTATGCCTTATTATACTATGATGTTTTTTGAAATTTTTATACCATACTGTACTATGATGTTTTTGACATTTTATGCCTTACTATACTATGATGTTTTTTGACATTTTTATACCATACTATACTATGACGTTTTTATGCCTTACTATACTATGATGTTTTTTGACGTTTTATGCCTTACTATACTATGACTTTTTTTGACACTTTTATGCCTTATTATACTATGACGTTTTATGCCTTACTGTACTATGACGTTTTTATGCCTTAATAAAAAATTTGTTTTTTTTATATTTTTATGCCCTACTATACTATGATGTTTTTGACATTTTATGCCTTACTATACTATGATGTTTTTTGAAATTTTTATACCATACTATACTATGATGTTTTTATGCCTTACTATACTATGATGTTTTTTGACGTCTTATGCTTTACTATACTATGACTTTTTTTTGACACTTTTATGCCTTATTATACTATGACGTTTTATGCCTTACTGTACTATGACGTTTTTATGCCTTAATAAAAAATTAAGTTTTTTCTATATTTTTATGCCTTATTATACCATAACGTTTTATGCCTTACTATACTATGACGTTTTTGACATTTTATGCCTTACTATACTATGATGTTTTTTGACATTTTTATACCATACTATACTATGACGTTTTTATGCCTTACTATACTATGATGTTTTTATGCCTTACTATACTATGATGTTTTTTGACGTTTTATGCTTTACTATACTATGACTTTTTTTGACACTTTTATGCCTTATCATACTATGACGTTTTATGCCTTACTGTACTATGACGTTTTTATGCCTTAATAAACAATTAAGTTTTTCTATATTTTTATGCCCTAATGTACTATGATGTTTTTTGAAATTTTTATACCACACTATACTATGATGTTTTTATGCCTTACTATACTATGATGTTTTTTGACATTTTATGCCTTATCATACTATGACGTTTTATGCCTTACTGTACTATGACGTTTTTATGCCTTAATAAACAATTCAGTTTTTTCTATATTTTCATGCCTTACTATACTATGGTGTTTTTTTTACGTTTTTATGCCTTATTATACTATGACCTTTTTTGACATTTTATGTCTTACTATACTATGAGGTTTTTTGATATTTTAAGCCTTAATAAACAATTACATTTTTTCTATATTTTTATGCCTTATTATACTATAACGTTTTATGCCCTACTATACTATGATGTTTTTTGACATTTTTATACCATACTATACTATGACGTTTTTATGCCTTACTATACTATGATGTTTTTTGACGTTTTCTGCTTTACTATACTATGACTTTTTTTGACATTTTTATGCCTTATTATACTATGACGTTTTATGCCTTACTGTACTATGACGTTTTTATGCCTTAATAAACAATTACGTTTTTTCTATATTTTTATGCCCTACTATACTATGATGTTTTTTGACATTTTATGTCTTACTATACTATGTATTTTTTGACATTTTTATTTTTTTGAAATTTCTATACCATACTATACTATGATGTTTTTATGCCTTACTATATTATGATGTTTTTTGAGGTTTTACGCCTTACTATACCATAACGTTTTATGCCATACTGCAATGACATTTTTATACCTTGTTATACTATGACCTTTTTTGACATTTTATGTCTTACTATACTATGATGTTTTTTTTACGTTGTTATGACTTACTATATTATGACATTTTATGATATTTTATGTCTCACTATACCATGACCTTTTTTGACATTTTATGTATTACTATACTATGATATTTTTTGAAATTTTATGCCTTACTATACTATGATGTTTTTTTTTATTTTTATACCATACTATACTATGATGTTTTTATGCCTTACTATACTATGATGTTTTCTGACGTCTTATGCTTTACTATACTATGACTTTTTTTTGACACTTTTATGCCTTATTATACTATGACGTTTTATGCCTTACTGTACTATGACGTTTTTATGCCTTAATAAAAAATTAAGTTTTTTCTATATTTTTATGCCTTATTATACCATAACGTTTTATGCCTTACTATACTATGACGTTTTTGACATTTTATGCCTTACTATACTATGATGTTTTTTGACATTTTTATACCATACTATACTATGACGTTTTTATGCCTTACTATAATATGATGTTTTTTGACGTTTTATGCTTTACTATACTATGACTTTTTTTGACACTTTTATGCCTTATCATACTATGACGTTTTATGCCTTACTGTACTATGACGTTTTTATGCCTTAATAACCAATTAAGTTTTTCTATATTTTTATGCCCTAATGTACTATGATGTTTTTTGAAATTTTTATACCATACTATACTATGATGTTTTTATGCCTTACTATACTATGATGTTTTTTGACATTTTTATGCCTTATCATACTATGACGTTTTATGCCTTACTGTACTATGACGTTTTATGCCTTAATAAACAATTCAGTTTTTTCTATATTTTCATGCCTTACTATACTATGGTGTTTTTTTTACGTTTTTATGCCTTATTATACTATGACCTTTTTTGACATTTTATGTCTTACTATACTATGAGGTTTTTTGATATTTTAAGCCTTAATAAACAATTACATTTTTTCTATATTTTTATGCCTTATTATACTATAACGTTTTATGCCCTACTATACTATGATGTTTTTTGACATTTTTATACCATACTATACTATGATGTTTTTATGCCTTACTATACTATGATGTTTTTTGACGTTTTCTGCTTTACTATACTATGACTTTTTTTGACATTTTTATGCCTTATTATACTATGACGTTTTATGCCTTACTGTACTATGATGTTTTTATGCCTTAATAAACAATTACGTTTTTTCTATATTTTTATGCCCTACTATACTATGATGTTTTTTGACATTTTATGTCTTACTATACTATGTATTTTTTGACATTTTTATTTTTTTGAAATTTCTATACCATACTATACTATAACGTTTTATGCCATACTGCAATGACATTTTTATACCTTGTTATACTATGACCTTTTTTGACATTTTATGTCTTACTATACTATGATGTTTTTTTTACGTTGTTATGCCTTACTATATTATGACATTTTATGATATTTTATGTCTCACTATACCATGACCTTTTTTGACATTTTATGTATTACTATACTATGATATTTTTTGAAATTTTTATACCATACTATAACATTTTATGCCTTACTGTACTATGACATTTTTATACCTTACTATACTATGATGTTTTTAACATTTTTATGCCTTAATAAACAATTCCGTTTTTTTTTTATATTTTTATGCCTATGACATTTTTTTAAGTTTTTTGCCTCACAATACTATAAGGTTTTTATGCCTTTCTATACTATGACTTTTGATGCCTTGCTATACAATGAAATTTTTATATTTTCCTTTATTATGACTTTTTTTTACATTTTATTTCTCACTATACTATATTTTTTTGACGTTTTATGCCTTACTGTATAGTATAGCAAGTCATAAAAACATCAAAAATGTCATAGTATAGTAAGGCATAAAAATTCATAGCATAATAAGGCATAAAAGGTTGTAGTATAGCGAGGCATAAAAAAAGTCATAGTATAGTAAGGCAAAAAAAAAGTCATAGTATAATAAGGCATGAAAATTCATCGAATAGTAAGGCAAAAAAAAGTCTCAGTACAATAAGGCATAAAAATGGCATAGTATAGTAAAGCAAAAAATATTGAAAAAACATCATGGTATAGTAAGGCATAAAAAGTCATAGTATAGTAAGGCATTAAGAAGTCACAGCAGTAATGTGATGTTTGATAGAAGATCAACAGTAGTTTTAGTGCTATTTTGCTTGTCTTCTTTTTGAATCCTCTCTGGTCTCTTTGGTGCCAAACTCAATAGACAAAAAGTCTGATTTAACGTCAACAGGCGCCTCTGAAATCAAACTTACTTTACTGAAGAATTTCTAAGTGTGTAACACAAAAGCACTAAGATTTTCTGCTTAACTTAAATTGCTTTAGTTTCTGATCATTATTCTATACATTGTCTGTTAAATTTGGTATCTTTGAAGACTTTTAAAACCATAAAATGTTAAAAATACTTTTCTTGCAAAAAGTTTTTAGACCTAAATCTCAGGTAATTCAACACATCGTGTGATGAACCGTTTCTGCTTCATTCAAAGACAACGAGACACATTACATAACCACGTCACAGCATGAACTGCATTTATAAAATTTATTTATATAGATATATTCATCTATACAGTTATGTATGTTTGATAGTATGTATATATTTATATAGAAATCTATGCATACTGCAATCCTTTCACAGAGGAGAACAGAACCACATTTCAGCCATGTTAACACAATGACAGAAGCTCTGGATATTAAAGGCCAGATGTTCTGAATTCAACATCGGAACAAAAAAAAGATGGCAAAAATATCTGAACACCAGCAACTCAGATGTCACCTCGACTCAGCTTATTTCTTTAAACTACAATCACATTAGTGATATTACAGTCATATTTTAAGTGGAATAGTCCTACCTATGCAGTTTAACTACACTCAGCTAAAGTCTGTACAGTTTTGTAAAACAGAAACGTTTATTCAAGCAGGTGGGGGGAGTTGCTGGTGACAGCGAGACAAGTTTTCCCTGCCATCCAGTGTCCAACAGCAACATCAAGTGTCTGACTAGGAAACTCAACATGAACCAGGACAAGTAGGACAGCAGACACTACAATCTCAGAGAGAAGTTTTTTTTTTTTTTTTCTTCAAGGAAAAAAATAATAGATCTATAAGAGAAGAGAAGATGCTAAAAGTCCAAAATCGGATTTCATTGGTTCAGTGTTTCTCCATTTTCACTGCTCCATGTGTAGAAACCTTGTCTCCCAAAGCAATAGAGTGACACCGATACCTTTGATTTGTCACAATGCCCCGAATAATTTAGAAAAAATAACCTGCAACTTGACAGAATCGCAGCACAGTGGGACTGAACTGCATGAAAAAGCTTAAAAATAAGACCTTGTCTTCTTTTGCTTCTCAAAATCGTTCAAATTAAAACAACATTCTTTGATTTGTCCAAACTTGAGGAGCTGCGACTTTTAGCAGCTTCACGTCCACATTCCTCTCATTGTCGTCTGCTGGAAGAGGATTTTACCTCAAGTCAATCAGTATCCCAGTTTTTTTTTTTTTTCTTTATGTTTACAACTTCCCCCCAATTAATGTGTGCCACTGAACAATGTACACAAGTTTCTTGACTCCTCACTATACAGCTCAAATCAAAAAGCAAGTCACATATTGCACTATGAATGCAAAAATACCAGGCTACACTATACAGAAAAGTGCTTCTAACGTTTGTACAGTCGCAAACGTACAGTATGCTACACACAAACACAGGAAACATGTACATCAATCAATGTGTCTGTATGTATGCATTACCATCACACAGGCAGTTACGCCCTACAGTACAGTACAATAACATTTTATGGTCAATCCCCCCCTCCCCTTTAAATGTCAGCTTTGAGCCATAGTTCAATTTATAGACAGAAGGAACAGAACCAAAAGCCCCGAGGGAGAAGTGTGGAGGTGCAGGTGTGGTCGGGTGGGTGGGTGGGTGGGAGGTGTTGCGGAGCTGGTGGTCTCCAGCTGGTGGCCTCCGGGTTCGGTCACGGGCCGATCCAGTTTGTGTCTGGGAGTCAAGTACTGGAGGAAACTTCAGGAATGGACCTTGAAGGCCAGCAGCTGCTCAGAGTGCATATTGTTGAGCGAGCGCAGGTCAGGCAGTTTGAGCAGCAGCTTGGTGAAGATGGCCGACTCGTTGGGGTGGTTCTTGGTGATGAGGCTCCGCAGGGCACGGATCAGCGTTTCCTGCAGGGCCTCCACTGAGTTCACGTTCTCAATGCCAGAACGATCTGGAAGAATGGGTTGCAGAGGTTAGCGTCAGGCTGATGAACAGATTACAGTTTGGAGGAGAGGAACAAAAGTAGGTCATTATTGTTAATGTCTCCATGTTAACTTCCAGACCTTTTCTAAGCTGCTGCTAAAATCCTGATTTTATAACCAAGATGTCATCAACTTTTGTTCTTTTCAAACTTGGTGTCGAATACATCAAACAGGTTTTCTGTGTCACAAATACAGTGTCTTTATATAAAAGGTCAGTGTTCCAGGGATTTAAGAACCATGCTGATGGAGCTTTCTGGACTTAAGTACTGTCAATACATCTATGTCGGGCACTACAGTTCCCATCATGCTTTGGCTTTGAGAGACGTAAGCAAGTAGCATTTCTATGGAGTAAGTGAGTTTATGTTTCTATAACAGAAAACTTAGTTTTTCTGTTGATTAAATCATCATTTTCTTTAATTCTGTTATTTTGTCTGTTGTAGTTTCCACAACAACAAACAAAATCCTCAGTTTCATAGATATTTCAGGTGTTCTGGTGTTCACCTTCAAAATTCTTGCTAGAATACACTAATAAATGTACAGTAAAGCATGTTTCTGAAAGGTGTGTGTGTGTGTAGTGTTGTACTTTAACCACAAAGAAAAGAAGCAGGAGGAGAAACGTCATAAAAACCCACCTGCAGACACCAGAACCACGGCAGTGAAGAGGCTCATCTCCTCCTCGCTGAGGCCCAGGTTGATGAGCTTCTCACTGAAGTCAAACATGGAGTTGAGGAGGTCGCTGGCCCCCATGGCCCTCAGAGTGTCCACGCTGTACTTCTTCCCACCCAGAAAGGTCACGGTGCGGTCCTTCACATCAAAGAGAGACGCAAAACGAACCACCAACACCTGCAGAACACCATTGCTGCTCTGTTAGTCCGGGTACAACTGCTGCTGCTGGATTCTGAGCTTTATATAAAAACAGAGAAATATCCGTGGCACATGGCCAAGTGAAATATGTGGTGTACCTCAAAGGTGCCAGCCTTCAGCAGGCTGACCTGGTCGTGCTGGGACAGATCTCTGAAGCCTGGGATCTTCTTGGCAAATTCCACCACCTCCCTGACGGCGGGGGTGAAGCTGTGGGAGAACTCCTCCCACACCTCATGGCCAGATTTCTGAGGGTCCACGTGAGGAGAAGTGTTCATCGGACAAACCTGCGGACAGGAAGGATGGGACAGGAATATAAAACTGTCTGCTTTTAACCTTGAATGAATGAGGGTGAAGCTGACACAGTGTTTCAGTTTGTTCTCTGGCTTTTACTAAAAATAATAGTGTCTGTTGTCCAAGGCTCAAGGTTTATAAAGCTTAAAAATCTGTCTAATTATCCCCAGTAAAAATGACATTCTCTTTGAGTCAGTTTTAATGGAAAGAATTCAGGATAAGGATGTTGTTTTGGGCTTAAAAAGATAACCAATTAACCAATTACCAATTTACACATTTCTACTGAATTCTACTGAATACTGTCAGTTCTCATCAACCCCTTTTTTCAGCCAGAGAAGGCGACAAAGCTTCAATAATCCTGTCGTACGCCGAGTGCTCAGCACCAAACAGCAGGCGGATAAAATTAGAGACTAGCTGTTGAACACTGTGTGAGTGTTTAAGCAGCTAAAGAGCCAGACATGTTTCTCAGAAGCTGGTGGAGAGGCCACACACACAACTACATCCTAATGCAGGCAGCTGCTTGCAAACACTTTTGCCAATTTGTAATATGTCAGATGTTATCAGGTCATTTCGCTGCCCCCAGGTGGCCGAAAAAAGAAAAAGAAAAAATATTAGTGAATGCAAACGTAAGTATTTATGACCGAAGTCCTAGAAATCCAATTATCTTTCAGAGGCTGCGGCGCTGTAATTCTCTAACAAAGCCACGACACAGCTGCAGCTGATTCACAGTGTTATGAACTCATCAAACCTTAATGAAAAGCTACTGGTTTCGATATTATGGCCATTTCTTTCTGCCCTGAACTTGCACTAAAACGCATTTTATTTTAATGAAGCTAACCGTATTTTCAGTCATTTTATTTTTCCTTCTCACTGACTTTTAAATGGTATTTTAATACGTTTTAATTCCGTGATTCAAGCATGTTGAATTGGCTCTGTGTTTAAAGATTTATTTATAATAATAAATGGCTCTTTCTTTATATCTCACCAGGTGCATCCTTTTGCCTTCTCTCCACTGGTGCCCACTGTAGGCTCCGCTGGCCGGGCCCTCTGTAGCTGCAGCTCTGAAAGCTCCGTGTGCGTAGGCTGGACAGTGGTTGCCAGCGCTCCTGGACAGTTTGAAAGGGCAGTGGTTGGGGGTGTTGCCCTCTGGGGTCTGAGGACCCAGGCCGGAGGAGGGGCCCTGCGCTGCCATGGTGACCATGTTGTTGTGGTGGTTCCAGGCGTCCTGCCGCTCTTCTTTCCAGAGGTTAGTGGTGTTTTGATCAGAGCCGGTGTTCAGGGGCCCCATGGTGGTGGCGGTGGCGGCTGGGGCCTCAGCTGACAGGCTGCTCCGCTCCTGGTTGTACATGAAGGTCTCCTGGTGGGCCCTGGTCACAGAGCCGATCACCTCCTCTTCCCCGCTGTCGGACGCACTTGGTGAGGCCGAGCTGGGGCTGGTGTCCATCGTCACGGTGGGCTCAGGGTCCGAGCTGGAGTCGGATTGGCTGGAGCACGGTGAGGAGGATGGAGAGCAGGAGGGGGCGGAGCCGGCGTCCCCGGAGGTAGGTTCTGTGGTGCTGGCTGGCAGTGGTTTGGTGATAGGTAGCGTCTGGCTGCTGTGCAGCTGGCTGTGCAGCTGGCTGTTGTTCATCATGTTGTTCATAGCACTCTGCATCTCCAGCAGCATGCGCTGTTTCTCCCGCTTAGGGATTCGGCCAAAACGCACAGCTGAACAGTGAAGAGGGGATTCACTTGTATTATTCTGCTTATGGTTTTACAGTGTTGCATGATCAGTTTAACAGTAACCAGTAATGTGATGCAGTGCAATGCAGTCAGAAATCCCACCCACTAATTCACCCACTCCCTCACACTCAGCTGAGGCAGTTTGCTGTAAACAAAGAGGGGACACTAGACTTGAGGGGAACTCCTCTGAAAAATAACCCTGATGACATCACAGTGATGTCATCAGGGTTATCTCGGCTTGGTTTTGGAGACTATAAATTTATGAAAGAAAGTCTGCGTTACAAACTGAGCAAGGGATTTGAAAGGCATCGGCATTTACCAAGCAGGAATGTAACACACATCCACCACAAGAGTCTCTGCATGTCCCCACATAGATATCAAACAAATATAACATTATAAATATATTCATATCAATAGATACAAACAAATTCATTATAAAAACCATTTAATTATGAAATAATCCAATACTGTATTTTTTTTTAGAACTCAGCCCAATGGTTTGAAATATTTTTAATAATATTGATTTGAGTTTTAAAACTGTTTTGGATTATTTCAAAATTTCATGTTTAAGTAATAGAGTTTGTGTGCATTTATTCATTTCATAATGTCTTATTCATTGATTTAATTTGGAACAATTTGGGTCTTTTGGAGTAATCCTTTACACACATTCAGAGTGTGTGAGTGTGTTAAATAATAAACAATTTGAGAAATATCTGTAGTTGTAAACTTGCATAATGTAAAATATCAGTTGTGTTCTTGATGACAAGGTATCAAGCTGAGGGCAGATTACAATCTTAAGTAATTTACCCATGATGCTAAGTGTCTCCAGCACAGGTAATACTGTGCGTTATGTATAAATGAATATATTAAAAATAAGTAACAAAGCCTTAAAGTGACTTGAAGAGCTGGATGTGTAGAGTGGAGCTCTGATGAGCCTGTCAGTCGCCCCCCCGCCTCACTGTTCTTTACAAAAGCTTTGAACACGGGATCGGGGGTGGGGTTAATGTTGTTGCGCCTTAATATCGGCAGCGGACGTCTGTGTAAAAGGGGGAGGCGGCATGACGGGACAGGACGCCGACGCCGTTGTGTTCCACGTCACGCCTCAGATTCTGAAATGTACTGCGGCTCGTTTTGGTTCAGTGTAAACAAGAAAAGGCAGCGTGACGTCTTCTAAAAAAAGGGTCTAGTAATTACAGCAGATACTCACAGTCTCTGGACATCCCCACCAGCAGGCATTTCTTGAAGCGGCACTGCTGGCAGCGGTTCCTGTTGATCCTCATGATGGGGCAGCTCTCGTTCTTAAGGCACTTCTTATACTGGATGTTCTGTTGGATGCTCCTCCTGAAGAAGCCCTGCGTGTTTCACAGAGACAAGCAGTACAGTGTGAAGCCTAACGTCACACACACACATCAGAGAGACAGGAGGGAGACGAGCACGTATGAGAGAGGAACAGAGCAATATAGAATTTATTTCACCTTTCAATTCTACCTTCTTTATGTTGCATATCAGGCTGAAACATGTCTGTGTGTGTGTGTGTGTGTTCCTGCTCTAAGGCGCACTGTGGTGTGTTTGTCGCTGTGCACTGCTCCCCACAGTTAACTAGGCCACACAGCAACGTGAAGTATGAGGGGCAGCCGATATATAAATATGGGGAGGGTGGACTAGTTTCACAGAGTCTGAGGTCGTAGCCGTGCAGATGGCTCAGTCTGCAGTGACCCACTTCAACTCCGGTCCAAAGTCACATTTCTGTGTCGCAGTGAAAATGAATCTGATTCAGTGTCTGCAGCATGTTTGCAGAGTGTGTGTGTGTGTGTGTGTGTGTGTATATGTGTGTGTGTGTGTGTGTGGGGGGGGGGGGTTGGTTCAGAGAGGTGCCCTCACCTTGCAGCCCTCGCAGGCATGGACGCCATAGTGGAAACCAGAGGCCACGTCGCCACACACCTTACACAGCAGCACCAGGCCGTTGATTTCTGATTGATACAGAAACACATTCTCACAGTTACAATCACAGCAAAATTTTAAATTTAACAAAATAAATTAAAAACAAATAAAACAAGGAAATGATCATTGCAGGGACTTGGGCTAATGACATTATAACATAGCAGGAAGTTGGAAGAGGTGCAGTGAGTCATGACAGTGTTTATGCATTCAGGTTCGATTTTCATTATACACTGAAATTAGCTGAAACCAGCTAGCTGGAAGCTACGACACCAACAGAATACTGGTTTGCTTAAAAAATTGATCAACAATCTCAATTATCTGGAAGTTTTTTGTTAATTTTGAGTTTTCCTCCAATAAAATTTACACAATTTATTTTCCTGTAAGACCTTTTCCAACTCGAGCTGCTTCAGTCTTTAATGGAAACATCCTGAAATTAGCATTCTCCCATTTACTGACTGGTTACATGAAAGGTTTGATCAATAATGAGAAGTTTCCCAGCTAAGAACACCGACAAGATCAATGCAATTAGTAATTGAAAACACATAAAAAGAGTGGTGGCCTTACTTGTGATGCCACATTTTGCAGAGGAGGAGGAGCGGCCGGTTTTCTGGGTCCCTGGAAGGTTTTGGCCACCGGCAAGGAGTGTGGGGTCAGCCGTCTGACCCAGCTGGCGGTGGCTGGGCGAGGAGCCGTGGGGTGGGGAGGACGACTGGTAGCTGCCGTTGGAGGAGTCGCTGTGACAGGACTCCGGGCTGGAGGAAGAGCTGGATGAGCTGATATAGGCTATTACGCCTCCTGGTGAAAAAAGGCAGAGGAAAAAAATGGGCCATGATGACGGGCACTGCAGCGGCACTCTGCACTGTGCAGAGCTTTGTGCTGGAAAAGATCACGTTTATATGGTGATGTGTATAACTTGGTGAACCTATATTTCACTAACCAACAGTGCACCTGTGCTTAATGTCTCTTATTCCTCTGTGCCATACAGCTATATTATCAAATACTCAATAAAGCACCAAATGCGGATTAATCCGCATCTGAAAATAGTCCCTAACAAACAGACTACTTCCTCCTGTTTGAGTATTATTACTATACATTTGAATGTTTTCAGCAGAAATGATTGGGTTTGGGGATGAGGGCTGCAAAGTGCTAAGAGCTGTACTAACTAAATGCTGGTTTTATATGGATTTTTTTACTTTTGATTTATTTATTTATTTATTTTTCTTTCTTTCAGTTCTGCTCTCAGCACCGTGACGACTTAATCCTTTGTGTGTTCGGTTGTGCTCATGCTAAACGCCCTGCTGTCTCCTTTCCTTGAAATTAAATGTAACTCTAACTACCAGCGAGCTTAACATAAAGAGGGCAGATCATAATACGACAACAGCTCCCTCAGCCAGTAGGAAGCGAGCAGACAGTCTGCTGCTGCAGCTGAGCCGTTTTTTCCCCCTCAACACAGGCTGACCTGATGTCTTCCCCTGCCATTCTCAGTGATTAGGTAACAGCCATTACATAATGTCAGCTTCACAAGGGTGTGTGTAGTAGGTAGTCTGGCCCGTCCCTGCAGCCGTTCATTACATACACACTCCATGACAAATGGATCTCGTTGCAAATCATATTCTAAATGGGTCGATTTTTATCCAATCAGTCGGTGCATGTATTGATACAACTGATGTGTTTCTCATCAAGTCAGCAGATAACGCACTACTTATATTTTATTTTTATGATGATTTTTTTTTTTTTAAACAAATAATGGCTATTAACACACGGAAGTACTTATATAATAAAAGGGAGAAAATATGTGCGTACCAATACATATTTTTTAACAGCAAATGTGACACATGAAAAGAATTTAGTCATCAGTTGTGACCCAATTAAAAGCCCCATTTAACCAAGTCCCTGTCTTTTTTACTTTTCAGTGACTGAACAATGTTAAATTGCATTAAAACTGTCATTTCCGGAAATATATTTTCAACATAAAAGACAATGAAAAACGCGACATAATATACAAAGAGTATTGTGTGTCCCATGGGTCTTGAATGTATTATAACTTAAGGCGTTTTATTCTTTCCTTTCTTTTCTTTTCTTTTCTTTTTTTCTTTTTCTTTTTTCTCAACACGCCCCCACGTGGAGCAAAGCATGTTCTTTCCCGGGGAAAAACTGGGTCACCGCTCGCTGCTATGAGACGCCTCACGTGTATTCGCGGTGAGACCCCACGCCATCTCGCCGGGAGAAATTATGCAACGTCGAC
Organism: Seriola aureovittata; assembly: GCF_021018895.1. NCBI lineage: Eukaryota > Metazoa > Chordata > Actinopteri > Carangiformes > Carangidae > Seriola > Seriola aureovittata. Next base: position 24,125,803 of record NC_079379.1, on the reverse strand, counting down.
GTCACCGCGCGGCTCGGCCAATGAGCGGCGACGCACGGGAAGCGTAAACACAGGTGCACATGGCTATACTGACGGATCCATGTGAGGGGAGACGACTGCAGTGCTGCTGAAGCCAACTACTTGGGTAATAACAACAGCCCACTGGCACTCCTAACCCAGTTCAACATTAACACAACTACACACACTGTTTTTCCTTTAACATTTAAAAATGCCTCGCGCGAATATAACGACCGTTAAAACTAGCAAAACAAGCTTGTAGCATGCTAGTCGTGCTACTTTGACAAAACCTAATTTCGCTAACCTAATGCGGGATGTTGCCACAATATTAATCCCATTACAACAACCTGGAGCTATTTGTCATTTACATTTGTGTTTTAAATCACACTTACCAGCTTTGGTCGACTCCATATTCTGTGAGTTTTTTGGGGGGTTTTCCTCCTCCTCTGCTACCTCAGTGCAGAAGCCGTTTTTCTGTTTTTAGTGTTTCAGCAACTGAAAAGTCGCTGAATGATTCAGGTTGAGAAACTGGCTGCAAAAGCTACAACATTTAAATAAATGAACGTCACGTTGAAAACTAACTTGTTAAAGACCGTAAAAACAAGAAAAAGCTACGGTTGGTTCACAGCAACAACAAAAAAAAAAAAAACTCACATCAAACCGAAGCAAGCAAGTTTTCAAATTTTTTGTTTGTTTGTTTGTTTGTTGTTGTTTTTTTGTTTTCTTTAAAACGAGAAAATCCGCGGATCGTCTTGTCTTCAAAACAGCCGAGTTACAGCTACAAATTCGCCGTATCCCATCCAAAGATAACGCGTTCAGGGCGCAGCTCCAGTGATATGGAGAACTGGCTTTTGCAGTGACTGTTTCGAGTAGCGATCAGTGTGAAACCATGTGACCCAGTTCGTCGGCTCCTCCCTCCCCTCGCAGCCCCTGCACCGGTGTCAATGTAACCCACTGACATACTTTCACCAGTCCGAGTGAACAAAGACAGTTGGCCAGTACAGAAAGGACCAGTGCGGTTGCAACATTTATTAATTACAACACTTATCATTTGGTGGGAATCCAAATTTATACGTGGGGTTTTTTTTTATTATTATTTTATTTTATTTTATTATTATAGGAGAGCAAAGGTAACATTTCAAAATGTCTGATGAAAGATTTTGGCAGGCGTTTCCTCTCAAATTTTTCCATTCTTTTAATCATTTTTAAAAGCAAATTGTTGTAATGATTCAGTGAATCTGATTTCTTAAGGTGGAATTGCTGTTAAGAGCAAGGAATATGTGAAAACTATTAGGGTTATTTTTTATCAGTCAAACTTATTTGTGAAAGTTTTCCTTTGTATTTATGTTTGCATTGCAGCCTGCCTTTCTGTGAATCATTGTACAAATAGAAGACTTTTACACAATTACATCAATAATAGTGATTACGGGATTGCTAATTATCTTAGCCTAACAGTTTGAGTGAAAAGTTGAATCTTTGAAAAAATTGTACATGAATTGCAGGATATCTGTGTGTCCGCCTCTTGCTTTTAATGACAGTCTGGACTGGAGCTGGCGTGGACCTCTGATGAGTCATGTTGTCCCAGCAGGATTTGACAATGTTCCAAAGAGCTTCTTGAGATTCTGCAAACTGCTTGGTTTTTCTCAGTCGGGTTCAGTGTTGAGGTCAGGAGACCGTGAAGGAAAGTCTTTGGTCTTCTTTGTTTAGTTTATAAAATATAATTATGTATATATATATATATATATATATATATAAATCTTAAACTTGGATTCATGCACGTTGAAATGCTGGTGTTTCTTATCCCACCCCCAGCGTTCAGGCCACTACCAGCCTGTCTTCTTTTGACAGGAGAGTCAAATTCTCCAAAATGGAGTCTTGTGTTCTTTATTCAGCTGTTTTCTGTAACTGCGGTGAAGTTGCCTTTCTGTCTCCCAGGGGACAAAGCTTTGATACTTTGGTCACTTTTTGTCTGTCCGATTGTTTTTGGATACAAGCTTCATACAACTCAAGAAAATCTGAACGTTTTGTACAAAGGAGTTAAGTTGGTCACTGCCCCCAAATTAGCTTAGATTTGATTAAAACATCACATATCTTCTTCATATTTCATGACTTAACTTCTTGTGTTTTTAAATGTTTCTGAATCCTCAAATGTTCTGACTATTTCCAGGCTTATGTGCAAATATTAGAGCTTTAACAACCCTATAAGTTTATGTCAAAGGTCATGCAAAGGTCCATGCTTGACCTTTAAATGGAAAAAGTGTGACAGTTAACTTACTGACTTATATCTCTGACAATATGATGTGTATGTATTTATATATAAATGTTAAAGTGGCTGTGGTTACAGCTGATCCAAGCCATAGAAATGCTCCAAATGTGAGTCACATAAAGTTTTCTACGGGGAAAATGAAGGGGACTAAAGTATCTTTAGTTGAACAAATGATTTTAACGACAGTTATCTCAATCTACCTATAATTAACCCCTGAAAAATCTAGGTTGTTTTTTTTATAACTAATGAAAGGAAGGAAAGATACTAGCATTCCTCATATTAGTGACTAATAATAATGTATTACTTTCTTTTCCCTTTGAACATATGCCAGTGTTACGTTGGAAAATTCTTCAAGTAGAGAGTAAATACTAACAAATAAAGAGCTTCATCCTTGACTTTAGTTTCACTCAGTTTGAAGTCCACATCGTGTTCTTTGCAGCTCTGCCAAAACTCCTCAACTCCCCACGAAACAATGTAAACAGTTCTCTTGGTGCATTTTTAAAGAGCAACCAGTTTGTCAAAACATGAGTTGTTTGTTCCCAGAGGAACACACGAAGCCTGTGGTCAGTTTCCTTTTCTTTTCCCTCCTGTGACCTAAATTTGAAGCACAACACATTAAAGGAAACTAGAGAGAAGAGATTAATAATCCCAAAAATCTGTGTCTACTTTTATCACAGTGACACAGAACTGAAACACAACATTACAATGTGAGTCTCTATGTTTTATGCATTTTATTATTGTAGATTTAAAACAGCCTTTCGCTCGCATTTACCTCTTGATCACTGTAATTCTCTTTGTCGTGGCTTCAGTAGGAGAATTGGTGCAGCCACATTCTGCTGCTGGTATTTAACAAAGTATTTTGGAAGGATTAGTTTAAACAAGCTGCTACTCATCCACCACCTCTCCTTCTTACAGGACAGACAGTCCAAAAACAATTTACATTTAAGTAACAAACAATAATTGATGTATAATATTGATATGAAAGATTATACGATATTAATGAATTAACATAGCACAACATTAACAGTAAATTAAGTTTTTTTTTAGCGCAACAAAATAATTTATAAAATCCATTTTATGAAAAGATGGTCTTAGCTCTTATTATCGTATCTTTAATGGATGGATTTTTTCCTACTTTGTTTGAAATTGCACTACTCCATTTTTGACCTGTGTCATCCTCTCGTTGCCATTATTATTAGGAAAATTACCAGATGAGATCAGAGGTAAATAAAAGCAATGCAGTGTTGTCTGTGAGTGGAATTAGAGTTTGGTGAACGTAATATTTCAGGAACTCCAAAAGGGAAATCCCTTCAAAATTTGGCACAAATGTCCGTGTGGGAGCCTAAAAGCTCTGCAGGTGATGAGTCACTCACCTTTCATATTACACATAATCCTCTGATCCATTTGTGATATAAAAATATGATGATAATATGATAAGATATTTGATATTTAAATGCTATGCTTTGAAAGAGTTACAAAGCATTTGAAACGTTGTGTAGTGCATCATAAGCAGACATTTAGAAACCCTCCGATAAAGGTGGACTCACCCAGATATAGTTTTAAAATCTAACCACAATTAATTAAATTGACATTCACTGAGCAGTTCACAGTAATAAATGTTAGAGTAGTTTGTATTATATTATGGATCATATGAGATAACCTTACAAACACGGCGGTACTTGAGAGCGGATACTGTTGAAATGATGCACAGCAGAGTAGATCCGCTTCTAAAGCTTAATGCTACGAGGCTTTTCAAGCCGTTCCCCCCCCACACACTAAATTCTTACTGGGTTAACGTGACACAAAAAACATTTCCCTCCCTCTGTCTCTGAACAGCAGGCAGGAGTTGGCCAGAGCTTCACACCAGACATTTCCCAAAGCCCCCTCCATCCCAGCTAATGTTTCCTCACAGCGATAGAAACCTTTTAGGAGTAAGCAATCCCCCCCGTGTTACCATCCCCTTCTCCACTTTCTTTCTTTGGGTTCTTTACAGACCAGGTCAAGAGTTACCGCTGCCCCACAGACCCACGTATGGACCAGACAATAGACGGGGGGTAATGTGAGAGATGACCGTTGTTTTTACTCCACCCTTCCATGTTCTCAGTTGACCTGCTCAGGGAAACGCCGTTTTAGCCAAGGACCGGAATACGTTGTCACTATGACCCAGTTACTGAATTCAAACAGTAGTTAACATAACATAAGGAAATGTATTTATAGTGACTCTAAAGACGTGTTCAAAACATCTGTAATTGTACATTTATAGAATTTCCTCAGTCCACACTCACTAGCCCAGAATGACCATGTGAAAACAAACATCCTGGTAACTACGTCACGGACAGAGAAAGATGCAATACAATAATATCTTACTGTACAAAGGACAAAACAGAATGTTATATATGAATTTCTGGGCCTATGAGGAAGATTACAAACATATATCAAAAGAGACAACATGGAAACATCTTTAAAGCGCTTACTGAATCAATTCTGATTCGCTGAGAGATTTCGTTGTCATCATGAAAAAGACGAAGAGAATGCATCTCGGCTCAGGTTTCAAACCCACGTCTGTGTAATCCAGAAATTACGTCTACCGTGGTGGCGCAACATGTGCACCTATCTGCCCCACTTACCCACCAACATGTGCTCATCAGATTTGGGCCAAGTGTTAAAAAACAATCAAACATGTATTTACAGACGGAGCCTGTTTCACTTCAGCTGCATTTAAATAAGCCAATCGTTTCCTCTACAAGAAGAGTATGATATTATTATTATTATTTTTTACTTTTATACATCTTTTGTTGTCATATGATTACAATATGGATATCTTAAATAATAAATTAACAATGCAATATTGTCACATTTCATATTTAGTAATAACATAACAAATATTTGTGAGTTTTTTCAAGCTTCCTGCTGTGTGTTGGAACTTCAGTGGCTCAAACCAACACGGTTCAAACGAAACCGTCGTACTTCAGATGTTAGTCAGATGATGTGTTTTTATCGTGTTATTCAAGAGCTAATTCCCACTGGTGTACGGGAACCAGAATTGCTCGAGTCTCTGAAAAGTAGTGATCTACTGCTGCTAACGTTTGCATTGTAGCTAAGTTGACGCCATTTAGCGCAGCGGCACCACGAGTTCTGGACGGGGGAGAAATTCTGCACAGCAACATGGATCACAAGAACGTTGTTTTTCTGCTGTAATGCAAATATGCCTCGTTCCCAGTTTCCGGAGCTTGGATTGTCTAACGTTGTGAATTGTGTTTTTACGCACCGATTCTCTCAGCCCTTCTCTGCTCATCGGGGCGCACAGGGAAATAAGGGAATGACACTCTCTGATTGGTTTATTGCACGTTACGCCCCCAAAACACTCCATGATCAATTAAGAGAGCTGAGTACAACCCTTTTGATCCATGCACCTGGCACAGCGACTGTTTTTCCTGGCATTAAAAAAGCAAAAAAAATGACATGGACACACCCTGAATGCACCTGCACCATGCGCTTCGTTACAGTAGAGCCCTAAGATTTAAACGTTCATTAATACAGGCCAACAGTTGAGTAACAGGAATAATGTATTGCATTGCAGGTGTTTAAAGATGTATCCAGAATCAGTGTTATATATTGTCAGTAGTTGTTGGCAAAGGTTTTAAGAGCTGCACCTTGTGGAAATATTCATGATGCTGATTCATGAGACTGATCAGGTTTGTCGAGGAGAGAAATGGCTGCATTACTCATTCTCTCTGTGACACACTGTTATGGTATCTGTTATTTCACCCTCACAGCGACCTCTCCTTACCCCTGCCTGGGTACATAACACATCAATACAGATTGATTTTTTTTTACTTCCTGTCCCTGCATACTGAAGGTTTGCCTTCAAAAGAGTGGCAGTGTCCCACCACTGTGTAACAGGTAAAAATACTCTCACATTTACATGTGAAAGAAGCTTTTAACCTTTCAGAGCACAGAACTGATCTTTAGATTCCAGACAAAGCTGTGGATTAAACTAACACTAATACACTCTGGTACTAATCTGTCCTCTGCTGTTAATGCAGGAATGCAAAGTATAATATATGTATGTATAAAATTACATCTTTCCATTAAAATAAATTGAAAATAAAAGGCTGGCAATGTTGTATATTTATCATATTGTCAACAAAGTCTCACTCAAAATTCAAACTTGCTTCAAACATGGTGAAAAAATGACATAACAACCTGTCTGTACTGAAGTGTTCAGTCTAAAAGCACAACTGACTGTTTGAAACAAAGGCGGAGCCAGACATTGTCAACATTTGGAGCTTAGCCAAAACGCAAGGGGCTAAAAATGAAACCATTGTGGTGAAAATGAAACCATGCGACCCGGCTGAAGTTCTACTGCAACCTTCATAAAAGATTCTGGGCTTTTGGGGAAACAGAGAATTAAAGAGAGCAGCATTAACACCGAGCTATAAGATTCCTTTCCTCCGCACAAAGCTCGGTTTGGTTTAACATCCCCACTGCAATTGAAAAAAAAGTGGAGGGAATATATTTTCTTTTTGCAATGCGATTATGATTCTGATTTCTGCAAGCATTCGCCATTATTGCATAACTTCACACCATATAAACACACCTGTAATCAGTAATCAAAAAGCATGGATGGGCTTGGATGGAGAAGAGGATGAGGGCTGTGACGTGGATGGATGAATTTGGAAACTTTGGAGATTTTTTATGATGAATGTAATCTTTATTGCTCATGTAGTGAATACAATAAAGAGATAAAGGCCATTCCAAGCCATATTACATAAGACGTTTAATTTGTACAGCAACTCATGGACACGGTGATCGTAGAACATGTTTATCTCGTTGTGAATCTGTGCCAGAATTCAGGCTTTTGTTTCAGAGCTGGCGTCAGTCCAACGACACGCTGCTGCTCTCCCTCAACACTTTGATTTTGCTGGGTGAAGATTTTATTCATAGATGTAAAAATTTGAAAGTTGAAAGTCCCAAATCAACAGATGGAAGAATGACTTCAATCTAAATGTAAAATCTCTTCAGTGTATGATGGACAGAAATACCCTGAAACATTTTTTATGCCTCCGCTACGACGACAGTCAGAGCCGGAGACATTTTGTTCTCAGGTTGTCCGTCCGTCCGTCCCGTTCTCGTGGACACGATATCGCTGAAACACCTCGACGCAACTTCTTCAAATTTGGCACAAAGATTTACTAGGACTCAAGGATGAACTGATTAGATTTTGGTGGTCAAAGATCTAAGGTCAAAGGTCAAGGTGACCTCGAAAAGCGTGGTTTTGGCCTTGTGAACCCATTATCTCGCAATACGCAATATCAAATTCGGTACTAGATTTCGGTGGTCAAAGGTTAGCGATCACTCAAGACTTCGCACAGCCATTATGAAAACATTTCACACAAATGGTTAATATTTTATACTCTGGATAAACAGGGATGTGACCTGAAACTAGAGCGGAGGAGGCAGACAACAACGAGGAGGTGATTCTAGTTATTTATTGGACATAAGCTGCTTGAATACGACCCTCGTTCTTACTAATTCTAATTTCGTGCTTTACACTTGTACTTTGTTTTATTCCATTAATATTCAACTTAATGTTTCAGTGGCCACAGAAGATCATATCCTGTGTAACCCCTAAAACAACTGTACTACTTAGTTTTGAACAACTCTTTTCACAATAAAGAGAAAACTAGAAAACTACCAGCCTTGCCTGATAGTAGTAGCAGAGCTAGTAGAGTAGTAGCCCCAGTGACAAAAGTCTTTAAAACCTCACACCTCTAAGATTACACCTTTCCCAGACTGCACCTGCCAGACATGTAGGATCACCTACACTAGTACAAGAATCAGTGTTGTAGGAGGGAAGCGTTTCCTAGCAGTTAAATCAATGGAACACACAAGGATTATTTATTATAAAGCTTAATAATAATAATAATAATAATAATGTTAAGAATGATAAAATAGGAGTCTGATAACATCCTCAGGCAACTTGATCCACAGCACAAGGTCATATTTGTTTCCAGTATAGTCGTCTGCCAGAAGCTGTGAGGCAGTGGTTCGGCTCATGACGTGTCAAAGGTCAGTCATAATTAAGATACGACCGTCATCGTTGTGTGGAGTTGGAGAAGAAAAGTCTCAGTGCTGTTCATGTCATGATGCTTTTATACGTCACCATAAACTCCCCGTGAAGCAACTTTAAAAATGGCTGAAGGTTTAGAAGTAGGTCAGTCGTCACAAAGAACAAAAGGGTCAAGATTGGGTTTCTTTAAGTGGTAGTACTATGAACTGCCTGGAGGGGAATCAGCCAGTGATGACAAAAAATAGTTGTGGTGGGTTTTAGTGCCAATGAGAGGAGAGGGGGTCAGTTCAAGAAAATACCATGAGGATTTCAGGTGAGGAATATTGTGCTCTAAATGTGTAAATGGTTGGAAGTCACTGTGTCAGAGGCAGAAGGGGAGATTTAGAGTTTGATGTAGACAACTCTCTCCAGCTGTGACAATTATTTGCATTGAGATTTTCAAAAGTTATAGTGAGGAATAAAAAGTGATGAAAATGTGATAGTGTAAGTCATAAAAAGTCACAGTAAATCATAAAAACTTAATTATATTGAGGCATAAAGTGTCATAAAAATATCAGAATAGTAAGGCATGAAAAGTAAAAAAATCATTAGTCAGTCATATTTGTGGTGACAGTCATAAGACAGAAATTAAAGTCATACTTTGATATACCCACCATTTTAAGTTTACTCATGCTAGCAACCTGACTGCTAGCCTACAATATCCAGGGTTAGCTTGCTAGTTGATGCTAGCTAACATGGTTAAATAACATCAGTTGACATTTTTTTCATGTTCTCACGACATGAGCCTTCAGATTGGCTACGCCGTTTCAATCAAATGCTAGCACGCCTAAATCGGTCGTCTCGGAGACGGAGCTACTTGGACGTCACATTGGAATTATCTAATATCACTTCAAACATAATGAGTTCACTCAAACATGCGCAGGGACAATTCTGTCCTCAACAAACTTATTCTCAAAGAAAGTACAAGATGTCAAATCCAAAAAAAAAGAGCAGGCTAACAGAGCTAATAATTCAATCAACTGAGAGAAACACCAGACAGTATTGTCACCATAAAAAGGGCTGTTTATTTTTTTAATGTACAGATCTGTGACGTGCTCTAACGATAGCGGTGCAGCTGCAGGGTGTTGCGCCTCTTCCAGGCCGCACGGCGAGAGCCACCAATGGTCAGGTGGAACTTGTGGCCCTTGCCCAGGCCGCGGCTCTTCTTTCCTGCAGATGTCAGGCCACGCATCTCTCTGTGCTTGTGCACAGCCTTTGTGATCCATTGGGTGTCTGGGTTGCGTCTGACGGCCTTGTGGAAGGGGTCAACCAGAATCACCTCGAAGAACTTGTAGGTTGAGTCCTCGCCCACCCAATAGGAGTTCAGCACTCTCAGGGCTCCACAGTGACGGCCAGCACGCTCCTGGGAAATAAAATTATTTTTAATTAAAAGAAGGTATGAGTGAATGATTTCTATTTGCCTGATCAATGTTAAAATCAACAATGTAATAATTAAGAAAATTAAAGTAATATGGCACCATCTTAAAGCTTTGTGTTTTGGCGGCTCCCAGTGGCAGCAAAGACATTTTTAACTTTGTGTCTCCAGCACAACTCATTCACCAACCCTGCTGCTCTGATCAACATTAGAAAGGAGAAGCAAAATCTAAAAATGCAACTCCTGCTTCCTGAGCAGATATTAACTAAAGAAAAAACCTTCAACTCCACTTTTAAATTTCAGTGAAAATGTGCAACGTGTTTATTTGAGTAAATATGAACCAACCATTTTCATGCTGCTCATAAGAATTACGTTGATGAGATACATCTTTCCTAGTACTTTTAAAAATGAAGTTTCCATTGAGTCATGTTTAACACTAAATCTCCCCCAGTTCCATTAAAAATGAATGAATTTAGTGTAGAGGCTCATCATCTCAGGTTAACAGCAGCATACCAACAACAAATACTGTTTAGATTTTGGTCCAATAGCATCCACAACAGATGGAGCAGAAAGTCCTGACTTCAAATCTCATCCAAACAACTGTGCAACCAACCTAATGATCTATTGACAGACATGAGCCATCAAGGACTTTTATAAAATACATGGACTGTTGTGCTTTATATACACATTGTTTTCCTGGGTGGCCTGAGCAATAAGACAGGAGATAGATCTTTCTGAGAGGACCACTGAGCCACAGGTGTGATAACACCACCCTCAAAGTCTTAAGCATAAAAAATACCAAAATTAAAGCTCCAATTCAAACTCTCCTAAATCATGTGGAACAGCTCAAAGCCAAAAAATCTTTAGGTTACTATCATGATTGTGACTACCAGCCAGTTTGTGTATGTGTGCTATACAGAGCAGCTCTAGTTAAAGAGGGAGAGGTGGCAGGTGCTCTAACATGAGCAAACTAAGATCCGGAAACTTAACAGGGTGCATGATGAACAAGGGAAATGTGAAGAAGTTGTGATGTGATGTTTCAGTGTCTTTTCACCATTGTGAAACAGCCACCATTATAACCTGATGTTATAAGCACCATCCAAAACTGACTCCTACATACCCACGCAAAGAGTTATTTTGAACAATAATGACAGGCCACCATTTGCAATTAAAGTACAGCTACTGCCGCAATCACATCAGATAACGTGTGTATAATCACTTCAGGTGGAGTACAGTAGTTCATGCACATGAGCGTACCTCAGCAGTGGACTGCAAGCTGCGGGCAAACTTGATCTGGTTGACGCCATGGTGCACTGGCTTGCCATAGGTAGCACCCTTGGGCACGGGGCGTTTACGGCCTCCACGGCGCACACGGACACGGTAGATAACGTAACCTGTTGGAATCAAACCAAAAAAATAACAAAACATGATCAGCAAAGATGATGACAGAACACTTATGTGCAGGTGTTAAGTATGGAACAAACTCTGGGTTCAGCTCTCACCCTGCTTGGCCTTGTAACCCAGCCTACGGGCCTTGTCGGGTCTGGTGGGTCTAGGAGCGCGGTGGAGGTTGGACAGCTGACGGTACTGCCAGCAGCGCACACGGAGCAGGAAGCGCATCACATCGGACTGCTTCTTGCGCCATAACTCCTGCATATACCTATATGCTCCCATGTTGACTTATCTGTGGAGAAGAAAAATATCAGTTGTATAAATTAGCACATCTTTGATATCAATTCCCAGCTCTTTCATGTCTAACAAAGTGATGCAATTCAATAATCCAGTATACAGGATTAATATTGACCATGCAGCCAGCATCTGCACTTCAACCTGAAACACACTGGCACTAGCTAATACACTAGCTTAGCTATATAACATTTACAGAAATGATGCTAGAACAGGTAGTCATGCAAGTTCTCATCACACAAAACACAACCTCGCTCAGGTTTTTATCTTAATCTGCTGTCTGCCTTACAGATCCAAGACAATTTGAAACTTGCAACTCTCAGGTCACAACACATGGTTCAGGACCACCGGGGCTCAATACATTTGAAGCCGAGTGGAGCCATTCCGATCAACTGCTTCAACACAGCCAATGACTACTTCACTTCAAAGACTCTTAGCTGGCGTCACTACACGTAACTTATTGGTCGACTGAGCCGTTTACCGTACTAGAAACAAAACATACAAAGTGTATTGATACGGTGGTCCATGCGTGTTAGGAAGCCGACTTAGAAGTCTATAAGCTAGCATGCTAACGCTAGCCGCGTAGCCCATCACTCCTCACTACACCGTAACGTTGAGTCGAGTTACCACAGAAATAACACACTGCATATATCGCATATATATGAATTAAATTAAATCGCGAAAACTTAATTTTTCCACAAACGTTAAGACATCACGGTAACCACACATTAGCTTTCTGTTGCGGGCGGCAGCGTCAACGGCTAACGGATAGACTGCAACACAGCGCCCGTTAAAACAGGGCTATAGTTAATGTTTGTAATACTGTTAGTCAAAAAATAATCAAGGGCGTATGGATCGTGAATAAGTCTCTAAACAAATTCCCGATTCAAAAAGACAGATGAAGTATATAAAAGATGATTTTAATGGATTGCGTTTTGTACTAAGGCATAGAAAAACTCGCTTACATGATGGCGTACCAGCCGGAAAGAGAGAGCGTACGTACCCAGCATGCTTTAAGAAAACGACAGTGACGTATTTCCTTTGCGGTGTTCATGGGAAATGTATTCTTCATTTGTTTGTTATTATTATTTTTTATTTTTTTACTTGCCACACTTTCGTCATTACTTTCCAATACATTTCGATTACAAAATAATTTAATAACATAATATAATTACACAATAGAGTCTAGAGACTAAAGAAGTTAATCGAAAATACTTGTAGAGGTGGCATTAGGAGCGTATATTGATCCAAACTCGAGCAAATAATTGCGATACTGACTACAGGTGTGTCTGCAGAGATGTATGTGTGTTGATTGTATAATTATTCGTAGGATTATTTGATTGATTTTTGACTGATATTTACAACGTTACGCAAAATCAACAATATTAGTACTCAACAGAATTAACTCTCTGTGACTATAAATATTATATCAAAACTTTTAGGTAATAATATTACAAAATATATTATTTAGCATAAGACTGTTATGAATTAAAGCAAAAAAAGAAAAAACGTTTAAACGTGTTGTAGACGAGTGGCAAACTGCCGTGACGTCACCCATTGGTTTGTGAACTGCGGTTTTGAAGCCTCGAGTTTAGCTTAATGGACGTCTACGGCAAGTCGTTTTATTAATTTTATTAATTGCGGTCAAATTTAACCATTAAATGTTAAAACGGCTTGCCATAGACCTGTGTCCTCGAGGACACCAAGTACGCCCACCTGCATCGGCAACCTGACAGCAACAGGCTCCTGTCTGAACCAATATGAACAGACTTCAGAACAGCTTCTCCCTCAGACTGTGAGTCTGCTTCATGTAAACTGTGTCACACGAAGACTGATGATGAATGACGGCTCCTGGACTTTCTGCACCTTCCCTCCATCACTTATGGACGGCTGCAACAGCTTCCAGTCAACCAGTCAGACTGTTGCTCTGTCCTCACTGAGCTATGAAGGATTATTTTACATTTCTATTATAATTTATACTTGTTACTAAATAAGATTTATCCACCAAACTTGTGTCAGTGAAGTTCACCTGCACCTTCATTCAAAACTGTATTTTATTTTTAATTTGTCAGTTACAGTTGATTGTAAATTGTTGAAATTAATGCCATTTTAATGTGAAATAAAATGTTTTATGAAGCTTTGTTTTGTTGATGGTTTTTATTGAGCGTGTCTTGTATGAAGTTTAACAGTAGCAGCAGCACAGTATAGAAATCACAACACATTGAAGTTTTTCCTGAATCTGTTATTAATCAAAGACTCTCTATGTTGCTTTAATCAACAACAAACATGGTAGAAAAGTTTAAATGTGTCCGTCCTTCAACAGTGACAATACAGGATCTAGAGACAGATACTAGAGTTTGTGCTTTTCTAATTTGTCTTATGAACTTACCAAGTTTAATAACAATGAAAACACTAATTCACCAAAGTGACTGTTAGATTCATCATGAGGCAGATGGTAAATATGAAGAAACACTCAGTACAATTTAATCACAGAAGGTTTATTTATTAAACAACAATGAAGTTCTGAATAAAACTAATGAACATGAGCTGTACTACACTGACACCTGCTTCACAATCTGAACTGTCAGTGTTCAGTTCACACTAAAGAGTGTGTGAGGTGAACACATCCGTCTCTGAGGTCACAGCATCACATCTATGAAGAGTCTGGTTCTGCTCCAGGTTGCAGTTCTGGTGGGTCAGTTCCATCTGTTTCCTACTGATCATCCATCAACAACAGTAGAAATGAAGTAAAAGGCAAGAAAGTGAGTCTTTGAACACTGAGGACAGAATAATAAACAAAACTAGAAAACTCCTGGAGAGATTTTGAATGTTGCTGCTGCTTGGTGCCTGAACTTCACTCCTCGTTTCAATCTGCACAAAGGACGTGACTTTCAGTTTCATTCATGTCGTAGAGACTCATCCTGACACTGACCTCAGTCACTGCAAATGTCCCTCAGAAAGCCTTTTGAAGCCGTCACAACTGGCCAAAATAAACTCACACTGATGGTTTCAAACACAAATGTGTCCCCACAACCACAGCAAGACATGTACACACACATGTACATGGATGCATACACGTACATGCCCTTACAGAAGTTGATCTGCAATAAAGCTATACCACTATATCCCCATATAGACAATGGCTTCTAAGATCGAACTTTTATGACCTATGACCTCTTACCTTTTTGAGACTCTTATTTTGAAAGTGTTTGTGCTTCTGTGTTTCGCAGTATAAATTGCATAAAGTTTAGAACAACAGAGCCAGTAATTCCCTCTTACCATGTTGAGACTTTTATTTTGAAGGTAATCCAAATTGTGGAGATTGTGTTTGTGTGTTTCTGTCTGTCTGTGTATATATATCTATCTATATATATAAATATGCTTTTACAGTATATAAATCTATGCTTGCATTATAAAATGCAATCATGCTTACCCCTATACTTACATAAAATCTGTGATGTACAAACGTTTGTATTTGCCCATTTTGCATTCAGGCCAGTAGATGTTGCACTGTTCACATGAAGCATCAAGATATAAACCCTTTATGGAACCACTTTGCTGAGAAAGTAAAACCTCCGACGCTGTGAGACTCACATCCAGCACCAGGCAGATGATTTCTGCAAGCAAAGAAGATACAACAGCCCTGGAAATTTTACTCACTGAGTATTTCCCTTACTGTCTGCTCACAGAGCCAGGTGTCAGTTCACTGCTGCCATGTTGGTTGCTTGTGTCAGTATATGACGTCATGGCACGGTCCTCCCAGTCACCGTATGTTGGCAGTCTTCATGATACGAACACTTGTGGCCATAACATTGTTGAGTCTGATCAGCTGTGCTCTTCCTGGTTCCCTATACCCCAGTGGCGGCTGCTGGTCCTATAAGGAGGGGAAGCTCATTTTCGGCCTACATCATAAAATGTGTCCGTTTATTTATATGTAAATTCGCAGAGTGACAGAAGAGAGTCGCCAAACACAACGCTAGTCGTTTTTAACAAAGACAAAGTCGCTGAGGATCAGTAACGTCTCCAGATCAACTCCGAACAACGGAATGAAAAACTTGAAAACTGCTCCGGTGGAGGCTTATACTTCAAGATCGCTGATTCGCTCATTTCGCTGTCAATCAAAAAGGGACTCAGCCTCAGACAGATCATCCAATCATCATGCAGAAGCCGAGCGTCCGGGCCAGCCCACTGCCCCATAGACCCCCAGAGACGCTGAGCGTCCGATGGGCGGGACAAAGCCCAGCATTTATCCAATCACCGTCTAGTTTCGCTGCAGTGGAACAACCCACTCTCTGCTTCCCCAGTGACGTCAGGAGACGCTCGGTGTCTACACTGTGTAAAGCTCTGTGGCGCTGCGGGGAGGAATGAGGAGGAAGTCCTGTCGGTTACCTGTGATAAGTAGCTGATTCTGAACAAAAGATGAACGTGTTCTAGCGCATATTTAGTCAGTGAAATGTACATACAACAGAACATATTTGACCACTTATTTTGTTGACATTTTAGGGGAAGCTGAGCTTCCCTTGCAGTCTTAGAGCAATCGCCACTGCTACACCCTCACTGTCGTATTACACTCTCTGCCCCACGTCAGACATACAATCACATGACTTTTGGACTCCACTGCAGCTGTAACAAACTGTCAATAGTTTAAAACATTAGATTTCATATTTCATAGTCCTCAGCCATTATAGTTAATATCAGTGTGCTGTTCCAACAGCATCACTTATTTAGAGGGAGATTGTTACTGGAGCAAATAAATATTAACTGTCTCACACATTAGGACTCATGATGAATAATTATTATACTTGTTACTAAAAATACTGTTGCTGTTGATTCAACAACTTATTTTTTATTAAGCAAACTTACATATGACAGTGAAATTCAGCTATAACTTAATCCACAACTGTATTTTGATTTTAAATAGTTACAGATGATTGTAAATTGTACACTACAGTATTTAATTAAAACAATTTATTACATTCTTTTATACATGTTTCCAGTGTTGGAAATTGTTTAAATTAATGTTGTTTATAATGTCCAATAAAGTTATTTATGAAGCTCTTGCTTTAACTTAGTTGATGGTTTTTATAGAAACACATCTGGTATGAATTTTCACAATAGTAACACGTACAGCATTGTGTGACTATTTCTATGTTAGCTTTAATCAACAATATAAATACTACAAATGTTTTAAATGTTGTCTGATAACACTGACAATGAAGGATCAAAAAACATGCTGATGTTAATTGGTAAATACTTTGACCTATGGAGGTGGTGACAGTGCTAGAGTTGATCCATCACTTGATCACAGTTTAATATTTATAAATTCTGATCTTAAAAGTGTTGCTACCATCACCTGTCGACAACAGCAGAAATGAAGCTGCAGGTAAGAAACTGAACCTGT
This sequence comes from Seriola aureovittata, assembly GCF_021018895.1. Lineage (NCBI taxonomy): Eukaryota > Metazoa > Chordata > Actinopteri > Carangiformes > Carangidae > Seriola > Seriola aureovittata. The sequence goes on along the minus strand of NC_079379.1, from coordinate 24,108,966 downwards.
GAATACTGAAGACAGAGAATAATAAACAAACTCATCAGCAGTTAGTCTGTCATTTCATCAGAGGAAGATGAACTGGGAGGTTTTCTAGCATCATCATCATCATCATCATCATCATCATCATCATCATCATCATCACAGCACATTAGAGAACTAAGGATGTCCATGCAGTCTCCCTTCTCCACAACCAGATGAATGGAAACTAATGTGCTGCTCTGTACATGAGGTCCTCCTTCTGTTGGCACAGATCACTCAGTTTTCACAGTGTGGAAACCTTCAAATGACAATAAAAGACAAAAACTTGAGTTAAGATGCGGCTGATCACAGTTAATCACAAATATCGATCAGCTGTCAGGATAGGTGCATGAATGTCTGCTTCAGTTGAGGACTGGTTTGAGTATTAAATGAACAATCTTGACAAATATTTGCCTACACATTTTGTACACGTCACGTTATCTTAACTTGAACTATCACGACGTTGATGTATTAGACATGACCGCTGACTCAGAGTCGACGTCCATTTTTATGTACAGTCTATGGTCGTAGAGTTCCGTCAGTCGCGCATGCGCAGGCTGTAGAGAGTTCCGTCAGTCGCGCATGCGCAGTGGCAGGATAAGTCTTGTCAAGTGCTAGCAGAGCAGAATGGATTCTTTGGTTGTGATGTTTCATACTTGACACACAGATACTTACACACCTAATTCAAGTAAGGACCTTACCTGAATCTACCGTTACATAACAAAGAGTGTGTTCGCAGCCGGACTTTTTACTGGTGTGTGTTTGCACGACGCAGAATGAGTTCTAACGGCTAACCTGCTAGCTAGCTAGGCTAAGCTAAAGACTATTTAAAAAAAAAAAAAAGGGCTAAACAACAAAATACTGTCATCTCGAGCCAATGCTAAGGATATAATCGTGTATCTGTCTGTTTTTGCCTGTTTTTCGAGAAGCCCTTGTCAGTGTTGATGTTATTACAGCATTTCTAACATATGCCAGGTGAGACTATAAACACTGTGACGTTTTGTGCTCGTGCATTGTAGGTTCAAAATGGGAAAAGGCTGTAAAGTTGTGGTGTGTGGCCAGGCAGCAGTGGGGAAAACTGCCATTTTGGAACAGTTGCTGTATGGAAATCACACTGTAGGTAAGACAAGAGCACACACACACACCTCTGTCACCTACATGTCAAATCTGGATTCATGTAATGATATTTATGTGGGGGATTAATCTAGCTCCACATTAGATTTACCCATTGATCTGGATAGTCAACACCTTTGGGTAACTGCAGGTGCATAATTGAGGATACATCCATCCTTTTATTTTCAGAATATAATTGACATTCTTTTAATCTGACATTAATTATATAAGGTATTTTCATATTTATGAGTTGCAATACTGTTTATTATATTGCTATGGTTGGCTGAAAGTCTGTTTTTATGAATTTGTTGCGTCACCTGTGTTTTCCAGGCTCGGAGTCCAGCGAGACGCAGGAGGATGTGTATGTGGCCTCGGTGGAAACTGACCGCGGTGTGAAGGAGCAGCTGAGGCTCTATGACACTAAGGGGCTCCACGATGGACAAGACCTCCCCAAGCACTACTACTCGGTGGCCGACGGCTTCGTACTTGTCTATAGCGTCGACAGCTTGGAGTCTTTCAAGAAGGTGGATGTTCTGAAGAAGGAAATAGACAAATCCAGAGATAAGAAAGAGGTGAAACTGGTTCAAAGCCTTCTCTAGTAACCATTTATAATATGTGCTGTTATCCTTCTTGCAGAGAATGTCATACTCAGTGTGCTGCATATTACATTGGTAAATATCAATCATTTAAGAAATATGAAACATTCAGTTTAAGCGATAAACCAGCTGAAAAGTAAGGACTTCTGTTTGATCTTTAGGTTATGGGTTTCTCTGTACAGGGAAGTGCATAATGTACCATCTTTAAGCTTTAAAAGTGCAGTTGGATTTGATTCACGTGTGTGTGTTGTTTTCTCAGGTGACAGTCATAGTTCTGGGGAATAAGACAGACCTGCGGGAGCGTCGTCAGGTGGACCAGGAGGTGGCGCAGCAGTGGGCGCGAGGCGAGAAGGTAAAGCTGTGGGAGGTGACCGTCACCGAACGCAACTCGCTCATTGAGCCCTTCACCCAGCTGACCAGCCGCCTCACCCAGCCTCAGAGCAAATCTTCCTTCCCTCTGCCAGGACGCAAAAGCAAAGGCACGCCGTCGAACGACATCTGAAACTCTGAACATCCCCTCACTCCTCTCCGCTAGTGACGGGCTACATTCACCTCATGTGGGAATAACCAGTAGGACAACACGGGCAGCCGCAAGTTTAGCAACATGAGTTTAATCGCTGCTGTGTACATTTCACCATTTTACACACATTCATTCACTTATATGCAATATTAACGTCATTTTGAAGGAGTACTGTAGCATTTTGGGAAGTACCCTTATTGATAGTGATGAGGATCAATACCAATATGTCTGTGTGGAAATCCAGAGCTGGAGTCAGTGTTGATACTAGCATAAAGACTGGAAACAGACAGCACCTCTAAATTAACACTAATGAACATGTTATATCTGATTTGTACACATATAAATGTAAAAATGACACTTGATTTTTAGACGTAGTTACATGCTGAACTTTTTCTTGACAAACAGCCGGTTATTCATCGGTGCTTCTGTGCAGCATGTCCAGTTACAGCGCTGGTTTCCTGCTTGATGCTAAACCGGACAACATCTCTGTGATGACGAGTGAGTGAGTGAGTGAGTTACAGCTGCAAACAGCTGGAATCTTGTCATCGCATCACAGTGAGGTTGCCAAGTCTGGGCCTGTACAGATACTAAAACTTATGCTCAACAACCACATCTGGCAACCCAGGCTGCAGCTGGAGACGTTGCACAGAAGCACAAAGATAAACTGTTGCTTGTCAGTAAATGATTTCCGAACACACTAAATGTCCACTTTATTAGGAACACCTGTAAAATCTATTGCAGTTCAATACAACAACACTACTACAATACCTGCCTTTACAAAGTTTATCACCTTCAGTTTTTACTGATGTTTTAACAACACTGTCACTAACACTGAATTTACACCTAAAACACAATCAACAAAATAAACATTACAGGCCTCAGAGCTAGATTCATGGCCGAGCAGTTGTATTGGCTTACATTAGATTGCACAGGTGTTCCTAATAAAGTGGACAGAATTTATCTTCCCTAAAACCAAAAATAGCTGTTCTTTCATGCAGGATAAACAAACGTGTTTATTACCGAGCTTTAGAGGTGATAGTAGGTGAATTCTTGAACATTAGATATAATAATGATAAATAATATTACTGAAGTATTTATTTATTCATTTTACTTTCTTTCTGCTTCATACTAAATGTTATAGTGTTTCTATAGTTATGGAGTTGTAGGGTGGGATAGGAAGAAACTAGGCTAGCAGTTTCCCACTGTTCTTCATGCTAAGCTAGGATAGCAAGTCCTGACACCAGCTCCACATTTAACGCAGACATGAGTGTTAATGATCTTCTCGGCTCACTCTGGGAAAGACGTTAACTTCTGAACATTTCATCTTTTACAGCAAACTGCACATCAGTGTCAACCACAAATATCTCCTGTGACCCGTGAATGAAAGCCCCCCCCCCTCACCCCCCTCACACACACACACACAGTGCGCTCAACACCTCAGAGTGTAGTCAGTCCTTTATTTGTGAAAAGCACTTTAGTACCAAATGTCTGAGTAAACCCAAACTCAGATCTTGTAGATTTACACTTCTGAGCTGTGATAGTGAAATAACATGTTCTGTCCACTGTTGTTCTCACTTGAAACATTCATATCATTCCAAGTTCAATTTCCAAGTTCCCTGTGCACATTTAGAGCGTTACCATCCTCCTTCCTCTCTCAGCGTCAGGGAGGACGTCAGAAAACACAGTCCGCTCAGTCCAGTGTGGATTTTGACCCTCATTTCTTACATTGGATTTGCACTAGTAACGGATCTCTTCATGACCAGGACAGACAGGGTGATCGCAGCAGCCTTTGACGCTATAAACACACAGGTGGGCATGTCATTGTTGCACTAAAACAGACTTGAGAAATCGGAAGCTGTCCCACGAGCCCTGGCGCCAAACGTTGACTTCATAAATACCAACACTAAACGCTGTGTTCGAGTACCTAAACTGTTATTTCCCCATCTGATGTGAATGCAGCATTAATCCTCTGTCCTCTGGCAGGACTCCCGTTAGCCGTTGTCCAGTCCATTTCATACATTAAATATGGCTCGGCAGCAATAATGTTCATGGTACTACCTTTTACTCGTGATGTATGATTTCATAATGTCTGTCTGACGGTAGTTGCACTCCTGTGTCGTCCAGCCAAAATAATCCAACAGGGCTACTAGTTAAAGCTGTGTGTGTGTGTGTGTGTGTGTGTGTATGTGTGTAAGTCTTTTTAACAGTAGAAATCACTATTGAGAGGAAATATTTATTTTTTAACTAATTTATTTTTGTCACTTTAATGAGCCACATTCCTTGACTTTTGACGGTGTGATGGATGATGTGTGTCCCTTCGGAGTAATAACATTTCATGTGCTGCTAGTAGAACAGAGGTAGAGAGATCAAGACTTGCACTCTGTATAATCACGCTAACCCTAAATTATTCTGTGCCCTGTGATGTGTCTTAAGATGCGCTGAATAAAAATAAAGCCTCTTCGTATTAAATACTCTCAAAACTTTTATTTTGGCGGTGAAGTGAAAAGTTGGTTTGAAATGATCAAACGACGTTGGATGCTTCAGTTGGTCATGTTTAAGTTTTTTAAGGGAGAAAAACAGAACAGCTCGTCATCAGTACAGAACACAAATCACAACCAATATCCATCCAAATCTAAACAAGTCTACATGTGGGAAACAGCTTTTCAAAAGAGCGGGAGTTTGGGGGGGGGGGGGGCGCCGACACCTAACTTTTTAATGCGTGTGAGGATTTACATGGACATCACTGACTGGGAATCATGCTGTGACACATTTCATCTAGTAGTTTGTTTTTTTTAGTATTAATGTCCCGTCTTCAAGCACAAGCTAAAAAAGAGAAAAACACAAAAATGCATTATTGCCAAATTTGATTACAGTCGGGCCAGAGATAACTTAAGAAATACAATAAACAACAAAATGTCAGGAGTTAAGACTTCAATTCTGAGATAAAAATCCCCCCCCCCCCCCCCCCCCCCAACATCCCCGACTCGTCCAACCAGCGGCTGCATTGGTGATTATGTGGCGTAGCGCTTGGTCCACTGTTTGGCTATCCTGTCATGTTCAGGTCTGTTTGTTGTGTACTGTGTGGCGATGCTTCCGACCAGAGGGTCAGCTGTGAAACCGATAAAACGAAAACATTAATGTTCCTGCACTCACTTCTTTCACTGAGAAATCTGCTCCGGGGTTTTCACAAGTCCCAGATACACACAGTCAGAACCGCAAGATAAAAACATTTTTCACAGCAGATATTTGACCTGTCAGACACATGACTACTGACTAATTGCTGCATTGGACCCAAACTTTTCCTGCCATAAAATCAAATATCATAATTTCACTAATATGGGAACAACACAGAAACAAAAGTGCTCTGATACAAACAATAAAGAGATTGCAGCATCTTGTGTTTCTTCAATCTTCTAGTTTCATGGTCCTCAAATCTTCTAAATATGCTCATGTTTTTAGTTTTCAAACTGATAAGAATTTAGTGTTTTAAAGAATATTCTGTTGCAGCAGATAAAAATACGACCTCTAGATTATCTGGCGTGAAGGGGAAGTACATTGTGGTAGCTCTCACCAGGGTTGCAGTCAGTGAGCAGGGAGCAGATGGACAGCAGGACCTTGGAGATGGTGAGGGCAGGACTCCAGTTGTCCTTCAGGATGTCCAGACAGATCACCCCCTGGCTGTTGATGTTACAGTGGTAGATCCTCGTGCGGAACGTCACCTGGACACACACACATGAGACAGAACGGACCAAAGTCTATAACCCACATTTTAATTAATGTAATACAGTTAGTTCTCTCTTCACTTCTCTGCCAAACAAAGCAGCAGTTGCAGTTTCATCTGAAACTGTTTTGCATAACGTTATCCAACAACAAACGCTCTGCAGAACGTGAACATGTGTCTATAGCTCAGCTCAGCAGGTCACATTTATGCTGAAATTAAGAAAAGTCATATTTTATTGAGTGTTTAGAAACATGTGAGCTGACAGTAAATTTCTGCTGTGGTAAATCCAACAGTCACAAGTATCAGGCCTGAAGGTTTGAGGTCTGAGGAATGAAGGTTTCAAGGACGAGCTGCTGATTTCATTTGCTTTTGCGCCCTCTGGTGGAAAATATGAACACGACACCTTTCTGAAAGAGATCCAACAACACAGTGAACTACTATTTAAAAACACGAGTTTCACCTTGGGTGGTTTGAAGGGGTAGTCTGGTGTGAAGGCAATGTCCAGGAAAAACACTCCCCCCTCGTACACGGAGCCCGGAGGGCCCAGGATGGTCGACCTCCACTCGTAGATGTTGTCTCCTTTAGGACCGGCGCTGTCGACACAAAGGAAACATTTCATCTGGATTTATTCTTGGATGCTGCAAGTTTTTCTCTCATGACTAAAAACAACTTAAGCAACACGACTTCACCGCAAAAAAGACGTAGTTCTCTCTTCAAGCTTCAGTTATCTTCCATCTGGATTAACACACTTTCCTCCGAGACCAAACACACCCTCAACCCCTAAAGCTTTTTCTTTTTCTTCTTTATTAGTGCACAACAGAAACAAGTGGGACATGAAGGGTTCATATAATGGACAGAGCAAAAACAAATAGTTATAGAGACGAATGAGAAGAAGATGTGTGTGGTGTATTTTTCAAGGTTTATATGTGAGAAGGTGAAAGGGAAAGTATAGCGGACATTAATGAAAGAATATACAAGATAAGCTTCATTTTAAAACGCTCCTACTCTTTATCTTCTATGTACCGACACATATTCTGTGTGTCAGACAACTTCTGCGAAAGTGTGTCAATACAATTATCATCTTTCTACTGTTCTGCAGCCTGAAATCCCTCCTAACATCTCTTCCATGTTATGTTATCAGTAATTCTTTAAAAGAATACAGTGCAATGGCCCGTGTGAGTCATTACGCCAACAGAGTGGGAAGCGATAAAGAGAGAAAGATCAACAACGACTTCATTTGCCTGTGGAGATAAAACTGCAGAGCAACAGGGCCGACAACTACAGCTGCTCCACCAGAGCCTCCGTTCAGCAGCAGCTTCCATTAGTGTTTTTAATGCCGGAGATGTTTCCATGTAATTGGCTGCCTGATGAAGCGCTCCAAAACACGCTTCATAGTTTACCATTTAATTTTTTAAATGACGACTTCGGCTCTTGAAGCTCGTTTGTGGGTTTAAAATGAAAGACTTGTACAAGCATAACAAATATTTAGACAGAGATAATCTGAATATTTAAGCAAACAATAATCCCTTATTCACCAACAGCGATAACCAAGAATGATTCAGTGCACAAATCTGCTGCTGACCACATGATCACTCTCTCTCCACACTGCCTGTTTAATGAGTAGCTGCTGTGTGTTCTGAGGTAAATATCAGACAACAATCTTATTCTCTGAGTCAGATGCTCAAACTGTATCACGCCTGAAATAAAATACTACGTTTTAAAGAAGCTGACCCCAAACTGTATTCAGATGTCTGACTGCAAGAACATCTGACTTCTATAACTTCTATAACAGGTTATATTAATCTATCAAGCCTTACATGTTTGTTTTCGTCAATAATTAGTTTGTGATCATTTAAAAACACAATTATTTAGAATTCAGAATGAGCAAATACTATATTTTTCACCTAAAAAGGCCCAAACCCAGTTTATATTGTTTTAAAGGTCTAAATTAAATGAAATCAAGTACAGAAAAAAAGTGACAAAAAAGGCACTGTTATTTAAATATATATACAGTATATAAATATAAACATGGGTTTTCCCTGCCACAATAAAATCAAATCACAACATTGAATAGGACAAAGTGTGGAGGTGTATTGCATTTCATTGTCATCCAGCAGAGGGCAGCACACGCCTGCCAAAACTACATACAAAGCCCTGTGAGAAGGTGAGGAAGAGGAAGACACATCATCAAAGCCAAAATTAAACACCATCAACTGTCCAATCTCAACTTTGGGGGTGGGACCATGGGCAGAGCTGGATGTATTAAAGCTCCTCCAGTGTAAAGGTCTGTGTCCATGTGTAGTGTGATTATAGATCAGCTCTAGCTTCTATATTAATACTGTGAAAGTATCAAAGCCTCAGTCCACAGAGAAATGCACACAGCCTGTATTCAGAAACTGAGCCTTAAAACCAGCCGTCAGGACTTCTGGAACTTTGTGATGTCACAACAAAGCAGCCACCAAGCCCCGCCCACCTGGACCCACCATCCAAACCTTTACAGGATTTGGTTTCTCTGAGTGTTTTTACCTGAAATCTGCTATATTTTTATTGGATCACTCAGAAAACAGTCAGCCAATCAGAAGAGAGGCTCAGAGCCTCCTCTCTTCTGATTGGCTCACCGACCTGTTGTTACTAGAGCTCCAGAGAGAAGCCTGAGAGAGGAGATGTAAAACTACACTGAGATGGTTTTTGGTTCTTAAAACCACAAGTATATCTTCTAATGGATCAACACTTCAAATAAAACACAGAAGAAGAAGAAAATATGGAGCTTTTAGAGACCTGGATGCAGCGCTGCTCATCAGCTTTGCAGTATAACAATGTATAAAATACCCTTCAGTCCCAAAAGCATTTTCCCACCATTATTAAACAGGTGTCTGTAAAACTGTTGACCGGACACCAACTGAAAACAAAGTCGACTATCGCTCTCTCTCTTCAATTTAGACTTTTTAAATCCATGGAGGTTTTACACTTGATAGAAAAGTGGCTGTTTCCTGTCTTCTGTTGCTCAGTGGTGGCATGAAAAGTTAACCACATATGACTATGATGTGAATGTAATGTAATGCATCTGTCTTTATAGATTATTGTTGCATTTTTCATTGCCGTAGACACTCAGTAACAGTTTATTAATAATGTGTATTCCATTTTATAGTTGTATTTGATTTGTTTTCTTCTAGGGAATTTAGAATTTTCCACTTCACCAAACACATTTTCCAATTATTCAAATGACTGCTCCTGAACGTTACATCGCTGCTTTAAAAAGCTCGTCTTAGAACAGAAATATTCAATAAGGACTTCACACAATTATGATTTTAGTCTTTAGTGTGGTTTACAGGCATAAAAAAAGATAATGTTCCTTATTTAAATCTGTGTCTCAGTCACATATAAATACTTTGATTCTACATGTTGCATATTTTCTTCATTTGCCTCCAGTTTACTGTCATATACTGTACCGTTAGCTCCAGCGCTCCATGCTAATGATCACTATAATTATAAAAAGGGAAAACTTGCTATGAGCATAAAAAGTTGTAAAATTAGAGCTTGGGGAAAAAAAAAACCCAGACAACTTTCTGTGTTGTCACAGGAAGTGAATCTAGCGGGTGAAGTGAGACTGTGCGAGACTTCACATCATTAAAAAAAAGGTTCCTCTAATTCTTAAGCAATGCCGACTCATTACCTGCTAACAGGTGACAAGGAAACAGACAAAAGCAGTTTGCTTGTTCCATTTTAAATTATATTACTACTACTTTAATACTTTTAAGAACAAACAAAGATTTGGGAAATTAAGAAACATTTTTGGATCATAGAAATGTTTTTGTTCCATCTTTTCTTCCTCATGTTGTGACCCAGAGTTTGGGAACCCCTGAAATATATAAATATAATTAATGTAGGAAAATTAAAGGATTCTTAATAAAAAAATCTAAAAAAACATTAAAAAGTAAATCTTACTATCACATATAGAATCTAGTGTTTTCTGGCTTTTAACTGCGTATTATTTATTTCTCTTTTTATTTATTTATACATTTTAAGCTGCTGTGATTATTTTCTTGACTGATTTCCCTTTAATACCCTATTTTTAAAAAAAATCCATTTTATTTCTACGTTTACTTTTGGTTTTACTCTCTTCCAAACATCTCCTCTCTTTTAGCATTTTATTATTTTATCTTATCCACTGATTTTTATTTGATTCTTAATATCTGACTTTTCATTTATGGTTTTTACTCATCGCCACAGCTGTTTTTATATTTTATTATTTTATCTTCATCTTTCCAGTCGTCAGTGTTTCCTTGTGTTGCACCGTATGTATGAAAACTGCTGTACAAATAAAGTCTGATTGATTGATTGAACACAGGTGCCCTAAACATTGACAAGAAAACTACTGTTCAGATTTAGTGGAACAGCCAGAGTGTGCAACCCAGACATGAAAATAACAGAAGAACCCCCCCTCCCGTTTTATAAAAAAAATACCACATGTCCCTTTGAGGAATGTACTTCATTAACACTGTGTAACCAGCATTCCTGCGGGGCAACGCTGACCTGGGACCGGACCGCTAACACACACGTTACTGGTCACACCGCGAGACCTCGGTCTGGACCCACCGCTGCGTCAGGAACAGATATTATATCAAGCAGACGGAGGTTTCTCTGGCCTGACGACACAGTTGTCTAACATTCACAGACAAGCCACAGAGCGAGCCGGAGCTTTCTCCCCGCCTGCCCCCGACACACACACACACACACACACACACACACACACACACACACACACACACACACACACACACACACACACACACACACACACACACACACACAAAGGCCACCCAGTGCTTTGTGCAAGCCAGTAATATGCCATGCTATCACTGTGGTTCATTCACTTCAATATCGAGGGGGGGTTGCGGGGGTGCGGGGTGGGGGTGGGGCTTCTTCTGTGACCTCTGTGTACACAAGCACTGCAAGAAGAGTGCTGACATTTCAGCCGTTTCATTTTTTCTAAGCCTTTAACCTTTCAAAACAAAAAGAAAAAGGCACACAGTGGTTTACCCAAAATTGACTCCGGAGGAGAACAGGAGCGGGAATATGTTCGGACAGCCGACGGGATTCATCGCGTTGCGTGTTGCTGCGCCGGGTGGAAAATAAAGATTGCTTAACTTTCATACAGAATGGAAAACGAACAGATGCGAGTTGGACAGACGTGGAGTATTTAAGGAGCACCATGGGAGACGAACGGTTACAGTGCATCTAACTGTCCCTGGATCGAGTCCAGACGATACCTCCTCCTCTCCCTGTTTCCTGTTCTTCTCTTCACTGTCCATTGTCTAATGATGGTTAAAATAAAAAAAAGCAGTATAAAATTTTAAAAGCTCCATATTTTCTTCTTTTTCTATGTTTTATTTGTGTTGATCCATTAGAAAATATACTTGTGGTTTTTAGAAACCATCTCAGTGTAGTTTTACATCTCCTCTCTCAGGCTTCTCTCTGCAGCTCTAGTAACAACAGATCTGTGAGCCAATCAGAAGAGAGGAGGCTCTGAGCCTCTCTTCTGATTGGCTGACTGTTTTGTGAATGATCCAATAAAAATAAAGCAGATTTCAGGTAAAAACACTCAGAGAAACCAAATCCTGTTAAGGTTTGGATGGTGGGTCCAGGTGGGCGGGGCTTGGTGACTGCTTTGTTGTGACATCACAAAGTTACAGAAGTCCAGACAGCTCATTTTAACACCAACATGAGCTGTGTTCAATACAAAACAAAACATTACTCTGAGAGTCAAATTAACAAAAATAAATTTTAGCTATTAAATCACTATAAAGTAATAAGTCTCCCAGCTGATCATTAAAAATCCTTCTCTTCTCACTCTCTCTGTACTGAACACATTCTTGTTATCACTCCTCATCTTCGAAACGAATCCGTCTCATCGTTTCAGTGTTTTTTGTTTTTACTCTCAAACCACTGCTCTCTCATCTGTTCAGTGGACCTTAATATACACACTGCCATCCACACACACACACACACACACACACGCACACACACGCACACACACGCACACGGTTTCATTTTCAATCACCACTATCTGCTCACAACCGTACTGTGATGACAAGGAGAAACACTGTAATAAGCCGTCTGACTGAGACAATGTAATGACTCCACTTCACATGAGTGCCGAGGAGATTCTGCACAGCAGCCCCCCCCCCCCCCCAACCGCTCACCCCCCCACCGGTTTTATACAGTGGTAATCAGCCTGTAAATGTTCTTCATGAGGACGGTGCAGGATGAATTTCACACGGTAGCATTCATATTCCCCCACTGGAACAAAGAGTCAGATTCCACACTAATAGCTTTAGTCTGATCAGAGCCAGTCGATCACCAGTATCACGCTGATATAAGACAAACTCAGATACCAGTACAAACACTGTGTAAGCTGAAATCCCAAATAAAATCATTTATGATCAGCAGAGTCAAATGCATTCAACTGTTTTCAATAAGAATCATCAATGACAGCACCTGTTACGGTTTTTCCGGTTTCACGCCAAATCGCAGTAAAAAAAAACGGCGGTGAGTATTTGTGTATTGTATTGTGTGTTTTTGAAACTTATTTCGGGGGCTGCCGTTCACTCTTTCTTAATGGTTTCTGTTTTTATATTAATTTACATATTTTATCATCTACTGTCTTTTCTATTTTCTATTTTCATTGTCCTTCAATTCGCCCTTATTATATTGTACTATTTCATTTTTTTTATTGTAAAGTACTTTGAGCTAGATCTCTATAAATTCAGTTTATTATTAATTTTGGTCACTATAATTAAGATATAAAATTTTTATGCCGTTTGTGGACTCGTTACACCACACAACAAGAAAGAGCAGAAAACATACTGACGTTGATATTTTCAAAGGTTTTTTTTCTTCTTCTTCTTCTGCCTGTTCACTTTAATTGACGACCGGGGCCTGATTCATTCAAGCATACGTTCCCTGCACGGGTGAAATCTGTGTTCAGCTGTGCAGATGTGACTAACTGACCGACACAGACACTGCTGCACTGTGTGTCTTCTGCACCGTCTGCGCACCACGTGTCATCACCTTATTCGGGACACCACCAGACGACAAAGTGCAGCATTGTTTTTAAAATCCCTCTGCTCAATTTTTCTTTATTACTCTCACTGGAACCGTGACACCACATTTCCTTGGAGGCTGAGTGAAGGGAAATTCCACTCAACAGATGACAGCTGACGTGACGGCACCTGTACAGCTTTGCAAAGTTCGCCCTGAGGGTGGCGCTAGAGGAAAGGTCATCTGAATGAAGATGATTTATCCCCCTGCGAGCATGAATGTGCACGTTTCTTGTGTACAACTGGAAGTTTTGGCCTGAATTAGGCCCAATAAGAGTCTGACTGGGTCAATTATTTTCTAATAATCTTCAATTAATTTCTTGAGAAATGTCATTTGGTACCAACTATAAAAGAAACCAGAGACAAAGTTCTACAACTTTTAGTTTGGTGTTTTGAGTTTAACACAGGTAAGAACCATCCATGAAAGAACAGCTACTTTATAGAGTCCAATCTATAAATGTTTAAGACGTACAAATACTGAAGAATGTCCTTGTTAAAAAATCCTTAGAATTACACCCACTCCTTCTCTCTCATTGGAGAATCCAGAATAAATTCATATATAAATATTAGTTAATTCAAAAGTTAAACTAGAAGCAGATATCGTCTCCTACTTCACTGGAAAAACCCATTCTCAGTGTATGTGCATATTGGACTGTGACCGGCAGCTAAGTCTGGTGTCAAACATCAGCAGATGAATGTGAAAACAAACTCTGTATATGTAAATATTCATGCAATCTGCACAGTGAAAATTCTCTTTTTAATGGAGGGAGAATTTAAACCCTGAGTAAATGTTTTCATATTTATTCATTTTTGGAAACTTCATTTGTTCGTATTTGTTGAAATGTGCACAAATGGACAATTATTGCAGGTTCAGCTGACCTGCAAACAAAATCCATGCACTCACTGAACAGAAGACTCGAGGTTTAAAATCTATCAGCTGGAACTGAACACAGACTCTATTTTACCTACAACTGTTGCCAAGTTACACGGCTCTTCCCGGGAAACACCAATAATTTTCACCGGACAGAAGAAGCCGGTCAAACCGCTGCTCTCTGACCAGAAGCAGCCAGACAAGAACTTTTTGAATTTTAACCAGGAACTATCTGATAAAAGACGAAAAACAAGATCAAGAATCTCATCAGACACTTGCTGCCTGTTCTCAGGACTTGTCATGTTACTCACTTCTACTCACGCTGCAGTTGGCACAAAAAAAAAAAAAGTAAGGAGTGTCAACGCTCAGCCCTACCTGTGGCTGACGGGAGGTAAAGTGGAACATCTATTTCCCCTCACTGCCCAAAGAAAACGTGCCACGCAGAAGGGAAACTTCTTCGAACTTCTGTGCAGCAGCAGCAGCAGCAGCAGCAGCAGCAGCAGCAGCAGCTCAGAGCTGCATTCAGGGCTTTCCGAAGTAACAGCAGTGTACAGGCCAGCCACTTCCTCTCCAGGGAGGAGGCTTTTTATAGATATGAAGAAGCTGTTGAGAAAACCTCAGTAGTCTCAAAACACGCAAGCCGGTGACACATTGCAGAGGTGTGTGTGTGTGTGTGTGTGTGTGTGTGCGGAGAGACCACCGCTCACATCAGCAGCTAAACGGAGGGACATCACAAGCAGCTCAAATGGCTCTAACCAAGCGACACACACAATCAGCTGTCAGGAAACTTTAAGTGATTTCCAAACGGTTGATATCAATAACAGTCTTTAAAAGAAAACATATCTGTCCAGGCTTGTTTAGCACTTATCCCCCCCCCCCCCTCGTCCCTCCTGTACACAGCTTCTAACCCTCTTCAGCTGAGCCCCCCCCCCCGGGAATGTCAGGAATCTGTCTGACACCCAAGGACAACGTCCTAAGAGGAGATCTGGTGAACGGGACTTAAGAGGACACGGGGCAGAGTGAAAGATAGGGGGAATAAAAAAAAATAAAAAAATAAAAAAGTGTGAGATTCAGGAAGAGAGTAATAAATTAAATAGCTGGTTGAGAAGGAAAAAAAAAAGGGAATAAAACATAATGAAAGAAGCACAGGATGGTGGGAGGCAGGGGGAGGGAGGGGGGGTGAGGTAGGCCTGTGATGTCTGCAGTTCACATTTCAGTGGCAACGAGGCAGTAGAAAAATAAAAGAGGCTCTGCTCAGCGATCCCTGCGTGAAGTGTGATTCCACTTTGATAAATGAGGAGATGAAAGACTCGGCTTTATAGTTTTCATAAGTTTCCGACGAGAGAAGCACCGACCATAACTGGAAGCTGGTTCGGGACGAGTCCTCCCTTCATCAGTCAGTGTCAGAGTTTAAGAGTGAGCGAGCCCCAGAAACAACAAACCGACTGACTCATCGATGCGTAATCCATTAAACGGCATCTGCAAGGCGTAGCTGGCCAGCTCCATTCATACCCTAATGAGCAGATTCTGTGCTAAACGAAGCAGAAAGAACCAAAATCCATTAAAAAAATCCCCCTTTACTGCACGTGGCGCTGAATCGGGGAGGATTTCCTACAGAGTGGCAGCTAAACAAAAAGAAAAGATGAGGCCTCTCACACAGATCTGTCCCGTCTCATCCTCGGGTTGGTGCTTCTGTAAAAGTGTCAGAGCTGCGGCTTCACTGTCGGAGGGAAGGCGTAGCCGCGGCGTTTCTGGTTTAAACAGCGGCGTGCTGGACAGATGACAAGGTGAGTTCACCCGGGTGTTGAGTTTACATCACTGCCAATAAATACCAGCGTCTACTGCAGAGTCATTTGACCCGAGTGTGAATGTCGATTGTTCCCTTTTCTATTGCCGACAAAAGCCTGCTGTTAGTGAGTCTTAGCGGGTGTTTTGACCAGCAGAAAATGGGTTTAAGATTATTATTATTATTATTATCAGATCTGTTTGACTCTTAATTCCCCACATCTACTGTGAGATAATTAAACTACGTCCCCAAAATAAGGACCAGACTTTTTATTTTTCATGTTGACAGCAAATGAAATGAAAAGTCAAAAACCAGCAACAACACGAGGCTCAGTAACTTCCTACAACAGCAACAAGACTCAAACAGGAGGAAGCAGAGCATTTGTGTGGGGACTATTTTCAGTGGTGGATTAATACACAGCGAGTCTTCGAGGCGGACTCACTGATGTGTAATTAACAGTTTTGGGACAACAGGGCAGTGAAGCAGCTAAAGGGAATTCAGCCGTCATTCAGCTCACTATTTACACCTGTGCTTTTCCTACTGTAGCATGTAGCATGTAGCACGTTTGTCTTACATGAACAGACGCAGATAGAAATGATGCAGCTAGTTCACGTCAACACGTCGGTCAGAGAGAAAGTTTTCTTTAAATAAGAAGCAACAGCCAATCGTGTTTCTTCTGTGACAGAAACAGTCCAGACGCCATCAACCCGACGACAGACAAGAGTTTTCTTTTCTTTTGTGGATCTCTGTGCATCAACGTTCATTAGCTACAGCTGAGTAAATTTGCTGGTGATGAAACCTTTCACTTCCTACAGCTTCCTGACGAGCCGATTCTCGCCGTATCACAACTGCAATGATTCATTCTTCAGCCTTACAAATCAAACAAAGCTTAGGACTGGGTGTCGAGTTACATTATTAGATACTAGTGCAAACAGGACCGATACTGGTGCCGATATATAGAAGCTAACGCACAAACATTTCGAATTTTAAAAGTTACAAACAGCTGAAGAAGAAGTTAACTAACATATAACTTCTATATATAAATAGTCTAAAATTGACAAAATCTTGATTGAACTCAGGAACTGTCTCTATTAAAAGCAAACTAGACTACAGAGCCGACATCGGACACCAGCTGTCAACACTCACCGCTATGAGCTGATGCCATTCAGCTTGAATCCTCCACCCTGACCACAAAGGTTAACTCAGGTGTCTATATGCGAGTGGTGAACGGGAAACCTCGTACTGAAGGCACATGGAAGACGGACGAAGACGTTTCTCTTTCAAGACGCCCCTGTGCATTAATTCCCTCTTAACAGACTAAAACATCCTCAAATAAACAAACAAAAAAAAAAAAAACCCCACACAACCACAAAATTAAAAATTGTGCACGATGTGATGCTGCACGTTCATTGGCTTACCTGCAGTTCGGCGGCGGATCCAATGTGATGTCAGCCAGCTCCTTTTGAATTCTGCAAAGGCAAATAAAACATTTAAATAAAAGGCAGCGCATCAGACGTGAAGCTCAGATCAGATACTGTGAAATCCAAACTGTGAGAGGCCCGATGGAAAAGAGGTTAAAAAGAAACCTTTAAGAGTTTTGACAAAACCCTTAAAGAAACGCACCTTTCAATAGAGGGAATCTCATCAATTAACTCTCTTTTATTGCTCTGATTTTGGACTGAAGCTTGTGGTGCTCTGACTGTTTTCAGCTGCTGGGGAAAGAGACTCCCTAAAGTCGCCTGTGAATAACACGCAGCATCTATCAAGCTAAATGTGTCTATGAGCCTTTAAACCACTCGCTCTACTAGCCTGTGTAAAATAAAATAAAAAAAAAATATGGAGTAGTGTGAAACTTTTATTATGTTGAAAAGGTTGGCTGATGTATATCCTGCTGTCAGAGAGCCGGCTGTATATTCACCTTTTAGCGCTGGTGGAGAGAAGCTTGGAGGTCTTGCTCATGCTGGCTTTGCTTTCTCGTTTCTTTGGGGTGTTCGCCTCCTGCTGCTGCTGCTGCTGCTGCTGCTGCTGCTGATGATGATGATGATGAGTCGAGGATGAAGAGGAAGAAGAGCTGGTGCTGGCACGGGAATCTTCATCCGACATACCGAGCCTGGGGGGGGGGGGGGGTAAGCAGGAACACAGGATTTGTTAAGAGAGGTGCACAAGGGGTGAATTATTCCAGCTTGCACCTAAACACTCGCAAGACAACAAATACCCCCCTGTGGGCGTCAGTGAGTTAATTTAACATTAATAACTTTTATTGCAGTGTGCAACAGTCTGAATATGTCACATGCACTTCCTGTTGCAGTGGTTTTTCCCCTGTTTCAGTGGAAACTGTTGTTGCCCATGAGCTGTAAACTTGAGAGCATCTCTAACACAGACTCTCGCGTTGGGAGTTTTTTCTATTCACGGTGCATGTGGAGGCTTTTAAGGCTGCAACCATGAATCCCACAGCGCAGCCACAGACTCCATAAACACTGCCGTCGTTTTAACTGCTAGGGCCTGCTCTACATGTTGACCCGGATTAACTGCTTTCATCGGGGGGGGGGGGGGGGGGGGGGTTTGTTTTTGTTTATTATTAAATCGTCGCTCCGGAGGATGTTACAGGACATTTCTGCTTCTTTTTCACACCGACCTCAGCTAAATGTTTGCAGCCGGGCGTTATTTATTTTTTTTTTTAAGCGTTTGTCAGTCAGGCTGCGACAAAGGAAAATCATGTGAAAGTGAAATAGTTCGGCTTACGGGGCCTAGTTCTGCCTGACACCGCGGGACCACACGCACCAGAACCTCCTTTTTTTTTTTTCTGGATTCAGTCGAACAGGTCGAAACAAGGAGGAGGAGGAAGAGGAGGAAGAGGAAGAGGAGGAAGAGGAGGGTGGCGGAGTAAAGAAAAAAGCAGAAATACAACCGACGGGGCGATGTCGCAGTTGAACCCCCGACTCTGCACCTCGACAGTCCCCGTGCGAATGAAACTTTCACCTAGAGAAGTCAGCGAGGTGCCGCGGCGCTGTCACGCCGTCCCCGACGCCTCAAACCCGGACTCCGCCGCTCACAACAAACACAACACGTCGTTCATTTAAAGGCTTTTCCTAGCTTTTTTTTTTTTTTTCTTTTTCTTCTTTTTTTAAAGCAATATCCGTCGACATGCAGCTGATCTCGGTCACAGGATGGACCGACTCCTTCATTCGCCTCTGACGGTAACGCGGATACGTTTCTGGTCCCGCCGCCCTTTAAGAGACACCGACCGCACGGACGTTAAAACACGACGCGCTGTAATACAAACATTTAGCATTTGGTACCTTTCTTTGTGTGTGTGCACAGCCTTATGCGTGTGTGTGTGTGTGTGTGTGTGTGTGTATGTGTGTGTGTGTGTGTGTGCCTCCGCCGTCTGGACGCACTAGCGTGAAAGCACCCGCAACGGAGAGAGACGAAACTTCCGGTCAACATCTTAGAAATAAAAGCACAGCAATATTATATTATTATTATTATTATTATTATTATTATTATGGCTATAATGATTACAATATTAACATCTACCATAAAAAAAAGAAAAAGAAATAAAAACAAGAACAAAAGACACCAAACACAAATTTTATTTTTTATTTTTAAGCAATAAAGGTACAAAATTCAGGAAAATGTGTTACATATGGTTTGAATATACCATATTAATATCATATTTAAAATACAGAGGAACTGGTGAACCAGGAACTATAGGACAATTCCTGTCTCTTTCCAGAGTTTGGCACATTAAATATTTAAATATCATGCAGACTATCTCTGTTTTTGTTTATATTTTATCTTTATTATGACTTTTATAATATTATTATTATTAATAATGAGCTATTAAAGTGATGAAGAATAGTGTGTGTTCTACTAAATGTTGCTTGAAACAAATTGAGGAAATATTTGATTTTGTTTACATGTTCAAATTTCTAAAATGTATATATTTATTCGTGGTATTACACAGTATACTTGCTTGGTGTAATATTACTGTCACTGGCTTGAATTTAAAACCCTCATGTCAAGATAAAAGGGACAAAAAGTGGGGTCTTGAGTTTGAGGTTTGGCGCTTTTATTTTGTAGGGGCTCAGTCGTCTGTCTTCCGGGATTAACGTGAAGAAATAACAAGAACTTGACGTTACCGCTGGACGCGTGCCTCCTCTCGCCGGAAGTGTTGGTCCAGCAGCAGACAGACGTCCTGACATTGTCATCTACATTCATCAATTTTATCTTCAACGACGCGCCAGTGTCAGAGACGGATGTCAAACACAGACATAATGTTTTCAAAATAAAACAAATAAAGCTAAATTGTCCAAGCAATGGAAACAGAAACCAGACGTTGTTGTAAAAAAAAAAATATATATATATATAAATCCTTTCATTTACTCAGACCTTCTTCATTTAAGATACTTTTCACTTCCCTGAACCTCTACCTAAATTTAATGTTGAAAACTCATGTTAGCTTCTCCATTGAATAAAAACAAACAAACATTTATAATAAAATAAAAAAATAAAACACATGGTAAATAATGTCCATGAGGTAGGAAGTGTAACCTTGTGTGAATTACTAGGTCTATACCACCTCTATGCTGGGAAGTAATAAAATGTGGCTACTGTTAGCCATTAGCCTGAATTACAACCCAACACTAAAACAGAGCGACCAAGTGTTGAGTGGCAGTTTTAAAAGGCCATTATGCCGCTTGATAAAGTGGCCTGACGTATGAAATGTGTTGCTGGTTAAATAAACATTAAACTGCATCAACGAGGTCGACGTGAAAGGTGTTGTGATGTTGTAAAGTGGCACTTTTATTGACTTTTCAGAGCATGAAGCCACGTCTCTGTACACGGAGGTTTTTTGTTTTTTTTGGAGAACTGACGGAGGAATGAGAAGTAGCTGAATTTCATTTTCATTTTCTTCACGTGACAAGTTCATGGGAATTAATTCATAGTCTTTATGGGAACTGGTTACAACATCAAAAAATTGCGTTCACGGTCTGGAGTTAAAAACACACACAAGGTGGATGCTTTAAAAGTTGATTTTTTATACCCAATATATTTACATTTGACTACTTTAAATAAGCAGCACAAACAAATCAATAAAAGATCCTCTAAGGGGGGGGGGGGCTGTGTATTGACTCATTTGCATTGTGTATTAGTAAGTAGTTTCTGGTATCTGTTCTGTATTTTTATATTGCACAAGATAAACTGAAACAATAAAAACTTATTGACCCCGGAGATTATGAAATAATAAGTGTCACTTTAACCACACCTGTGGTACATATGTTGTTCACTAACAAATTATATAACTACTTATGACCACATGATGAACATAACTTCAGTATTTCTATGATCCTGCCTAAAGCCAAACGTATATATGTCTGTGTACATCGCTGCAATATGAAATATGAAAACATAAACATTAATAATGTCATCAGCCAAATGCTGCTTAGAATAAACCGTTTATGTTGTTTTACTAATAACCTGCTTGACATTTTGCCATCAGTAGTAACAGCGTGTCTGTCCGTCTCCAGTCCGACACATTACACCTGCAGAATATACATTATTATGCAGAGCAGGTGCTTGTTTATTCACGGGCCAGCGTTGGCCTTTTCACTGCTATTGATCACTCACCTCTCGCTGCAAATGTTACATTATTGTCCGTGCATCAGACTCTTCCTCCCACTGCGTGTGAAGGAGGAAGGGAGGATGGTGGAGGGAAGATGAGCCGCCTCCCACCCACTTTCCCAAAGCCCTGCTCCACCCTCCCCCCCCACCCCCCCACCCCCCCGACGTGTCAACCATAATTAACTCTGCCACTGTTGCTCCACTTTGCTGATTTTGCAACACAATCAGAGACTGAACCCACAGCAGAGCGTGACACACCCCACTATTTATCTACAAGCTATTCAGCCTCTTCAATTTCCTGTCACACTTTTAATTCTCCTTCTCTGTGGGCTGTCAAACGGCATTCTGGGAAACGTAGGATTCACAAATTAAAGTTTCAAATGAGGAAAACAGAAGCTGGGGAAACTTATGTCTCATCATTTGTCAATTATCTTTTTCATGCACGCTAACTGGCACATGGTGCACGAGATCCACGGCACACAAAGTTTTATCTAGGGCAAAGAAGAACATTTAATCTCATATCTTCTCTGCACAAACAAACCTGTTAACCTGTGTTGACCTGTGTTAACCTGTGTTGACCTGTGTTACCTGTGTTGACCTGTGTTGACCTGTGTTAACCTGTGTTGACCTGTGTTGACCTGTGTTACCTGTGTTGACCTGTGTTGACCTGTGCACACAGTATATATGATCAAATATCTGGATGCTGCAGGATAATCACTTGAACAAACTTGTGAATTTATATTAACTTGTGTGCACAAGATATTCAGATGTTATCTGAATATCTTGTTTTCACAATGTTATAAATGTTTGCTTAAAAAACATCTGATACTTTTGTTCACACTTAATAATCTCTGGTGCAAATTTGAGCAAATTGGTGTGAACTTGTTTTCACAAGATATTCAAGATGTTTTGTCAACAAGTAATTAGGTAATGTTTTGTTCTCGTCTGCACGTTATTATCTTGTGTGAACAAGATAAGAAGATGATCACGCTGGGACTTTAGGGACTCATGAAATCAGAGACGTATCAATTACAAAAAACGGCTCCTAAAACCCACGGAGGGAAACAGACCGGTGACTTCTGACAGCGAAGAGGCGCCGAGGGAGGATTTTAACTTCATCGCAGGTTTTTTATTAAGTGGCAGCCCAAAAAGGAGGATCCTCCATCGTGTTGAAGATGCCCCACGCTGTCCATAACATGGAGCTGTGAGACTGATCCACAGCGGGGGGGGAAACGTAGCAGCTGTTAGCATTTGAGCTCATGGCTGCACACTTCACAAGAAATGCGATGTTACAACTGAATTCACGAGCAACCAATCAGGATGGTCGTTCTCTCGCGGTCGTCTGAACTCACTGTAAATGCGTTATGAGTGCATGAAGGACTGTGTTAAATTAGAATATAATGAAGATGCAGATGTGGGGTTGAACGCTGATGTGGTGATGATCTAATTAATTAAAGCCAGAGTCTGATCGAATTGTCTTAAAGGAAAAACACATTTCATATAAACTCAACTCTGTTCACAGTCGCAGCGGAGGTTTAGTTTGTGCAGCAGAGGATGAAGATGCAACATTAAACTATTAAATGTTCAATTTATTCAATTTTGCAAACTCGAACTGTGTTAATTTGACCTTTACTCACATTTACAACCACAAAATCTGTGGAAATATCCTGAAACCACTATTCTCCTCTCGAGAAGTACCAACCTGTGCGTGGTGAAGCGTCACTGAGTTGCCAGTTTAATAGGAAAAAGCCGCTCGTCTCTCCGACGTCACGGTCGGACCGGTCACATGACTGCAGGACCGGTCACATGACTGCAGGACCGGTCACATGACTGCAGGTCGTGGTCTGGAAGAGGCAGAGCGCTGGGTCCAGGCGTCACAACAGGAACACTGCTGATTATTGCTCTAGCATCTTTCCAAACATGGACGTGATCCAGCAGAAATGTGTGTTTGATTGTGTGTCTCACTGTGTGTGTGTGTGTGTGTGTGTTGCATTGTGTTACATCATAAGATAGTCCGACCTGTTTAACCAGAGGACCCTGTGTATTTGTAGCAGCACTGTGGTCTGATTCAAATGAGACAGGTGGCGATGCTGGTCTGAGAAAGCGTCTCATCAACACTACAACACTTCACGCCCGGTGAACCAGGAACTATAGGACAATTCTTTGCTCTATTTGGAGTTTGGCACATGAAATATTTAAATCTCATGTGGACTATCTCTGTGGTTCATTTTAATTCCTCCGCCCGGCGACAGTCGGAGCCGGAGGTTGACTGTTTTCAGGTTGTCCGTCCGTCTCAGTCTCGTTGCCACGGTAACGCCTCGATGGAACATCTTCAAATTTGGCACAAACATTCGCTTGGACTCGAGGATGAATTGATTGGATTTTGGGGGTCAAAGGTCAAAGGTCAAGGGGCGTGGTGACCTCACAAAACACAGTTTTGGCCGTGTGAATGCGATTTCTCTGTAACGCCTCGATGGAACTTCTTCAAATTTAGATTAAGATTAAAAATTCTCAGCAATTATGACAAAACTTCACACAAATGGTTCATATTTCATGTGACTCCGGTTAAACTGGGATGTAACCTGGAACTAGTCTGAGTGGCGGAGGGATACGACCGCGAGGAGGTGATTCTAGTTTTTAATCTTCATTATGACTTTTATTATTATCATTAATAGCTCTTCTTCTTGTGCCTGTCTGTCTCTCGTTCTTATTTATGCACCAAATCAAATTACCATCACAGATTAATGAAGCTGTATTGATTCGTTGATTGATTGATTGAGAGTTTCTGTAGTCCCGTCATACACCGATGCATTTTCACCTGGGGACTGACAGAGGGACGTGTCCCCCACACGCTTCCCGTTCACGTCTGTGTGTAAAACAGGGTTGAACTGATCCTTTGCTCCACGCAGAGGTCATGAAGTCCGATTGAACTTTGACCTGTGAAATCATAAGGCTGTGCAGTGTCCAGCCGCTGTGAGACGGGGGTCGGACTGATCTCTTATTCAGGAAATCATGTTTGTTTCTGTTCTTGTTTTATTTCTGCAACGTGAAATATTACATTACTTCTGTTAGCCCACATGCTAGCTGCTGCAGCTCATGTTTACAACCCTACCTTCACTATTTCCTGTCTGATTGCATCATAATTAGGAGCAACGAGTGGCGCCGTGACCTTTTCCTCTCAGGTTACATGCAGGCAGTCCCACCTTATCAATCAATCAGTCAAACTTGATTTGTATAGCACTTTTCATACAGGTTAGATCAAAGCGCTTCACTGACGACTGACGGGCTAAAAAGACAAAGGACAAGTGAGATCAAGTGAGAAAGCTGAGAGCGAGATACAATGAAATAGATTTAAAAAACAGTAATAACAAAAACAAACATGAGAAAATGAATAATAAAAGAACAGATAGAATAGAATAAAACACTGATTGATGGAGGTTGTTGGCACTGAAAGGAGCTGCAGACAGAAAAATACCTGAATATGATTTAATCTGTATTTCAGTTCATATTCTCTCATATTAAAAGACAGTGAGCAGTAAAATCAAAGAGCTTGTTGTAGTAAAGATGCAAATAAAAAGATATTTATCTTTCTATCTCACTGCGTCTCTAACTGACAGTAATTAAACAAAATGTGACAAACCGAGAACACACGAGTAAGTTTCACCGTCGATTCATTCTGCTCTCTGTGGTGAGCCCATGACGACTCATTTCCAACAGGAAGTGGTCTGAGAGACGAGGCTGCGCGCACTCACCCACACACACACACACATGCACACAGACCGTAATCACACACACACACACACACACTGGAATAACACACACTTGCATGAAAGCAACAGATTGAGACAGGCTCCGTCACATTACAGCCAGTGTTTATTTGAGTATTCAATGAGTATGTATTCTCACAAGGCATTAAATGTACAGCAAACTACCACTATCATCATACAACGGTGATGGGCTCACTCCATGCCAGAACTCTGCCGGGACAGAAATAATACCACGACGACGTGTCCGCCGAGGGCGACGCGTGTCCTGATGCCATGCACTAATATTGACCATGAGCTGTAAAGTCCACTGGAGGAAAACAAACTAAATGCACTCGCTCAGCATGATCGTCTTTACATGAAACCATCAAATGAAATGGGAATAATACACGCGCTCTTTTTTTTGTTTTTTTTTGTTTTTTTAAAGATAAAGAAGAAGAAGAAGAAGACGAGGGTGGCGACAATGTTATACACAATGCAATAACAATAAGAACAACAGCATCGACGAGAACAATAACAGTATTAAAGCTTTTCATGACCATATCAACATTCAGTGTATTGGAAAATACAATCCCAATAGACTCTTTGTATAAAAAAGAAGCTTTTCAAGTCAGCATGGAACAAATAACAGTTCATTTCTCAGGGATGGGAGGGGGGCAGGGTGGGTGACAGGGGGGGGGGGGGGCGGGGCGGGTGTGCTTCCATAGATTTTCGGAGGAGGGGAGGTGTCAGAAGAGTGTGTGTGTGTGTGTGTGTGTGTGTGTTGGGTGGGGTGGGGTGGGGTGAGGGTGGGGGGCCGGGGGGGTTCCTGGAGGAGTCGAGCTGGTCTATGTGGCATAGCGTTTGGTCCACTGTTTGGCTATCCTGTCGTGCTCAGCTCTGTTGGTCAGGTACTGTGTGGCGATGCTTCCAACCAGAGGGTCGGCTGTAACACAGAAGGACGTGAGTGAGTTTAAATCATGAAATCTTTAAAATGTTATTTTCCTTCTTCTTCTGTGGTTTATTTTGAAGTGTTGATCCATTAGAAGATATAAAAAACCATCTCAGTGTAGTTTTACATCTCCTCTCTCAGGCTTCTCTCTGCAGCTCTAGTAACAACAGGTCTGTGAGCCAATCAGGAGAGAGGAGGCTCTGAGTCTCTCTTCTGATTGGCTGACTGTTTTCTGAGGTGATCCAATAAAAATACAGCAGATTTCAGGTTAAAACACTCAGAGAAACCAAATCCTGCAAAGGTTTGGATGGTGGGTCCAGGTGGGCGGGGCTTGGTGACTGCTTTGTTGTGACATCACAAAGTTCCAGAAGTCCTGACGGCTGGTTTTAAGGCTCAGTTTCTGAATACAGGCTGTGTGCATTTCTCTGTGGACTGAGGCTTTGATACTTTCACAGTATTAATATAGAAGCTAGACCTGATCTATAATCACACTACACATGGACACACACCTTTACACTGGAGGAGCTTTAAAACTTTAACATGCATCGCTCTGAAAAACACTCAAGTGTTGGATGAAAACGTACCATAAAGAATATTTGACCAGCACTGGTGCAGAGGAGGAATGGCCCCCCGAGCATGAAGTCAGTTCATGTGTCCACGCTGCTCCACAGACAGTGGCGGTAATGCACCAAGAAACGCAACAATGACAACACATGACAGCAGATAACCGCCAGCTAGACGAGCCTCACAATGTTTAAACAATCTGGTTTGGAAATGTCTTATGAGAAAGAAAATGTGTTCCAGAGTGCAGAGCAAAATCATTGGCTCAATCATTGGCTTAAAATCAAAGGTTCATCCTCTGTGGAGCACGAATATCCACCACAAATTTCACAGGAATCTATCCAGCAGTTTCAGACGTACTGTACCTCGACATAATGTCTCACACTCGCACCTACAGACTTCCTGAGGGGAGCGTGACATCAGCAACGACCCCACATCTGTCTGTGTGAGTGATTTTCTACGTGTGAGGACATTACAACACGTTCACTCCAACAGCCAATCACCTGAAACGGTCTGAGAAACCTGCAGCCGACCACCTGGGCTCATCAGTATGCAGAGGGATTTATTTATTTATTTACTTCTTTTTACAACCAGTGAAAACCACAAGAAAAAGCCGTACGTCAAACTAATGCAGCTCCGTCATCCCTGCGGTCTGAGGTATCGCAGGACGTGCAGCACGGCCGACACTTTTATCGACAGCCTAGTAAAATGTACACGCCGCTGTAAATCAGAGGTGATGATGCTGGTTGGGCGCCAGCAGCAGCTCAGCGCCATCCCGTCTGTTGATACACCGCACACGTCTGGTCAGTCAACAGCCAGCCATTATGAATTCTCACGGACTCCTCCTATCGATCGCCCTGCTGCTCAGTTCGTTGTGCCGCAGGTCAATTTCTCAGTGAGGTGACAGAGAGAGAAGCAACCCCCCCCCCCCCCCGACAGGTGTGACAGGTGTGTTTACACTGAAAGATGTTACAGCAGGAAAAGGCGGCCAAAATTTAGCACTGATTTTCCTTGATAATTGTGTTTGTGTAATTATGTTAAAAAGGCCAATTATGACGATAAATACCTGGGACTACTGTGGAGTCATGTGACCCGGTGGTTTCCTGGTCTTATCGGGGGTTTGTGACCTCAAATCTGGATTTTCATCCACTAGCAACATGAATATTAAGACTTGGGAGACTCGAGACGAACAGCTGGTGCAATTAAACCACTGCAGAAGAAGAGGACGCACCGAGACGATGAAGGAGCCTCGTACCTCTTTCCTTCGGCTTTAAGGGTGACCGAGCAAATACTGGTAGCTGCTGCACTAATGTAAGACCAGATGTTACAGAGTCATTTTATGGTTTTCTAACACTTTAACACACGTTTTTCAAACACTACAGAGTCCAGGCGGGAGCTGCTGAGGGCATCCACACCTCAGCTCATTTATTCTGATATCAATCCAGACGGTAAAACCTTCCTCTGAGGCAGAGCGAGGTGAGCTGTTATTACAGGTTTGACAAACTGACACCCCCGGAGCTACTGAGGGGGGAGAAAAGGAGTCACCTTTATTATAAAAGACCGTCCGTATATCAGCAACACATCAGATGCAGCAGCTCAGACAACAGCAGAAGAAGAAGAAGAAGAAGAAGAAGAAGAAGAAGAAGAGATGGGAGGAGACAGGTGTGTGACAGGTGTGTTTACACTGAAAGATGTTACAGCAGGAAAAGGCGGCCAAAATTTAGCACTGATTTTCCTTGATAATTGTGTTTGTGTAATTATGTTAAAAAGGCCAATTATGACGATAAATACCTGGGACTACTGTGGAGTCATGTGACCCGGTGGTTTCCTGGTCTTATCGGGGGTTTGTGACCTCAAATCTGGATTTTCATCCACTAGCAACATGAATATTAAGACTTGGGAGACTCGAGACGAACAGCTGGTGCAATTAAACCACTGCAGAAGAAGAGGACGCACCGAGACGATGAAGGAGCCTCGTACCTCTTTCCTTCGGCTTTAAGGGTGACCGGAGCAAATACTGGTAGCTGCTGCACTAATGTAAGACCAGATGTTACAGAGTCATTTTATGGTTTTCTAACACTTTAACACACGTTTTTCAAACACTACAGAGTCCAGGCGGGAGCTGCTGAGGGCATCCACACCTCAGCTCATTTATTCTGATATCAATCCAGACGGTAAAACCTTCCTCTGAGGCAGAGCGAGGTGAGCTGTTATTACAGGTTTGACAAACTGACACCCCCGGAGCTACTGAGGGGGGAGAAAAGGAGTCACCTTTATTATAAAAGACCGTCCGTATATCAGCAACACATCAGATGCAGCAGCTCAGACAACAGCAGAAGAAGAAGAAGAAGAAGAAGAAGAAGAAGAAGAGATGGGAGGAGACAGGTGTGTGAAGCACCAGCCACGCCCACAGGTAGAATATCTGCTTGTGGGTTCGTCCACCACGCTTTCACAAACAGATCCGGGGACCACATTCATCATTCGAGGCCGGGTTTAAAAAACAAGTGGCGAGAAGTGCTGCGAGCGACTGATTTTGATGAGGCAAGAGGCAGAAAGACGGAGTGAAAGTGCGTGGGTAACAGGGGAGGAGGGGTAATGGGGGAGGGGGGGTAACGGGGGGACGGTGGGAGTCTTTTTTTTCTTCTTTCTATCCCACTTTAAAGGAATCAGCTCGTATCATTTCAGTAACGTCTGAAACCGTTGAGGAGGAGGAGGAGGAGAAGAAGAGGAAAAGCTATTCTCATTTTTCGCCCACGGAGAAAGAGAATATCCGCTGCTACATTTATCAAAGAGCAATCCCCCGCAGAGAGGACACAAGCTCATCACAGGTCTTCACAATCAGCTGTTTCCTCCGCATGTCGTTGTCATGCACTCTGTGGCTCCGACACGTTTCCCCCCCAGATGTTTCTCTGAACATCATATTGGTGTCGATATAAGTCAACATCTGCTTTTTATCGCCGGTAAAACTTTATACCGAGAGACGTTATTTGTGTCTGCGGCTGAGGACCAGTGGACCCACGTTTTCACTACTCCATAAAAGACGATGATTTAATTCCGCCGTTTCTCCATCGGTGGTCTTTGCTCTGCTGCTAAACGGAGCCATAATGGATCTAATTAGCTGTTTACAGGACTGTGTGAGGCAGCCAGTCCTGGATAAACACTGACTGGACTGCAAGGAGGAGCAGGAGAGCTCAGGCTCGCAGCTCACAACACAGTATCTTTAAGAGGGTGAACGCAAATGGTCTGAATGTGCTACAGTCATTGTTTCTGCCCCACAGTCACACTGAGGGCAGTTATTTAAGAGTGTTGTCTATGGCTGGTGTTCAGACCTGGTATTAAAGCTCCTCCAGTGTAAAGGTCTGTGTCCATGTGTAGTGTGATTATGATCAGCTCTAGCTTCTATATTAATACTGTGAAAGTATCAAAGCCTCAGTCCACAGAGAAATGCACACAGCCTGTATTCAGAAACTGAGCCTTAAAACCAGCCGTCAGGACTTCTGGAACTTTGTGATGTCACAACAAAGCAGTCACCAAGCCCCGCCCACCTGGACCCACCATCCAAACCTTGCAGGATTTGGTTTCTCTGAGTGTTTTAACCTGAAATCTGCTTTATTTTTATTGGATCACTCAGAAAACAGTCAGCCAATCAGCAGAGAGGCTCAGAGCCTCCTCTCTTCTGATTGGCTCACCGACCTGTTGTTACTAGAGCTCCAGAGAGAAGCCTGAGAGAGGAGATGTAAAACTACACTGAGATGGTTTTTATATATTCTTATGGATCAACACTTCAAAATAAAACACAGAAGAAGAAGAAAATATGGATCTTCAACATCCGTCTCCGATTGCATGTGGTCAGCTCTAAGTTCAGGTGTGGACGCGCCTGAGACACGTCGAGGACGCATTTGAGATCCGATCACTCAGACCACATTCAGTCTCTTAGGAATATGATATTTGCAAATGTGTCCTCTGTGGCCACAGTCTGATTAGCGCTGACACAGTTTCAGAATATTTTATACTATTTCAAATGGATAAAACCACGAACCGTTTTAAAACCTAAACGAGAGACAGGAAACACACTTCTGCTCTCGTCTATCACACAACACTTTTGTAAAAACCTGGTGTGTTTGAATCAGACTGACGCCTTAACTCTCGACTGAGGTTCCTCCACTTGATCCATGTGGAACTGGAATGAGTTCAGCGAGCCTGGGTTTTCCCGCTCCTCCTGTCATCGCAGTCGAAACATATTTAAACTCAGCCGATATCAGATTAAACCGGCTGCGTTTCCCTCACTGCGACAGGCCCGTCCAGCTCTGAGGAAACTGTTTCTGCCGCCGCCGCCGCAGTGTCACTAAACTCACGACTTGAGCCTCAAAGCGACAAACTTCTATATACATTATCCACACAGAGCTGACGTGTCTGTCAACCTGCCACGGCTACAACCGGGGAGTTATGACAAGGACACGTGTACGTGTATGTGTGTGTGTGTGTGTGTGTGTTGTGTGTGTGTGTGTGTGTGTGTGTGTGTGTGTGTGTGGTAGCTCTCACCAGGGTTGCAGTCAGTGAGCAGGGAGCAGATGGACAGCAGGACCTTGGAGATGGTGAGGGCAGGACTCCAGTTGTCCTTCAGGATGTCCAGACAGATCACCCCCTGGCTGTTGATGTTACAGTGGTAGATCCTCGTGCGGAACGTCACCTGGGATAAAAAAAAAAAAAAAGAAAGAAAAAGAAAAGGTGAGGTTAAAACTGGTTTTTAAAAGACACAATTCAACTTCCGATCGTATCGTATCACGAGATAGAAAGACACTGTAACGGCTGTCGGGGTTAAAAAACAGTAAAGCAATAACATGGAGAGCGTTTGCATGTGCAGTGACACGACAGTGAACTCAGGGTGATGTCCTCCCACTGACAAATGACTTATTGATCACATCTGCAATGAACATGTTCCTCTAAAACTACTGCATCACATCAGAGATTCAGTATATATATATAGTTCCACACTCTCAGGTTTGTTAATACAGATTCATCAACAGGGATGAAAATGTTTGGAAACTCTGTACAAGAGTTACCAGATATCAGCTTCGTTTAAATTCTTACTTTTTTATTTAAATATATCAGATTTCAGGTAAAAACACTCAGAGAAACCAAATCCTGTAAAGGTTTGGATGGTGGGTCCAGGTGGGCGGGGCTTGGTGACTGCTTTGTTGTGACATCACAAAGTTCCAGAAGTCCTGACGGCTGGTTTTAAGGCTCAGTTTCTGAATACAGGCTGTGTGCATTTCTCTGTGGACTGAGGCTTTGATACTTTCACAGTATTAATATAGAAGCTAGAGCTGATCTATAATCACACTACACATGGACACAGACCTTTACACTGGAGGAGACTTTTAAAAACCAGGTGTAAAAAATAAAATCATATTAATCAAATGTATCATATTAATGAATTAACAAACATCTGCCGTGTCTCAACTCCACCTGATCTCCGGACAGCTGAAGATTATTGTAACAGACCGGTGACAAACTGCAGCTGCTGCTCTCACCGAGTCAGCGACACACACTTCCTACGCCGTCTATACCGCGTGAAGGTGATCCTGTCACTTCCTGTGGATCCACCTTAGTCAACGGTGAAGTCAGCAGAGCTCGACATCAGCACAAGGAGCACAACATCATTAAGAAGCGACCTTTGACCCCTCTGTTTCCTTTAAAATCAATGATGCTGACCAGGACTGGCAGCCCAGCCAAGCTCGCTCTACCCCCCCCCCCCCCCCCCCCCCCCCGCCGGCTTTGTGGCTGTAGCCTGCGCTCGCTTATTTCCTCCTCTTCCTCCCTCTTCTCTCCTCTCATTAACTCTCCTCTCCTCCCATCACATCTCCTTATGAGAAACAAACAACCCGAGGATATGAGCGGAGCCCCTCCCCCTCATTCCACGCTGGTATTACGGAGCAGATGACGGACAGAGTAATAAACAGGATCCTTCGCTTTACATGACGAGGATTTCCTGTGATGTGACGAGAAAAGGCGAGCAGGCGGGAGACGAGGTGATTGATGGCGGACTGGTTGAGGACAGCTCTCGTGTGTGTTCTTACACCTCTGCTGAAATGGGTTAGCGGTGACATGACGCTAACGCTACCAGCCCAGCAGCCACTAAAAGCAGATCCCACGGCTATCGTGTGTGTGGTCTCATTAATAGGCCGTAATCCCGTCACAGCTGATGCTAATAGATTATGATGCTGCGTCCGTGTAACTAAAGCCACGGGTCTAATCCCATATCCCCCTCTGTATTAAAGTTTCATCATTCAGCCAATAAACACAACCTCTGTATTCCAACAGTTCTCATTCGGATTCTACAAGCGTAGGTGTGTGTGTGTGTTGTGTGTGTGTGTGTGTGTGTGTGTGTGTGTGTGTGTGTTTCTAGAGTAAACACAGCGTTCACAGAGAACACTTTAATACCTTGATATGAATATCTCCAGCCAACGTCACGGCAATCCAGGCAGTAATTTTTCAGTGGCTTTATTTTGTTCAGTTATATTTGTTCGAATCGGCCTGAGGAAAAGCTCACTGAGTTTCTAAAAACAAAACAGTTTAACGCTCCATCCAGTGTAAAGGTCTGTGTCCATGTGTAGTGTGATTATAGATCAGCTCTAGCTTCTATATTAATACTGTGAAAGTATCAAAGCCTCAGTCCACAGAGAAATGCACACAGCCTGTATTCAGAAACTGAGCCTTAAAACCAGCCGTCAGGACTTCTGTAACTTTGTGATGTCACAACAAAGCAGTCACCAAGCCCCGCCCACCTGGACCCACCATCCAAACCTTTACAGGATTTGGTTTCTCTGAGTGTTTTTCCCTGAAATCTGCTATATTTGATCTGTTCTATAAAACAACAAATATAAATCTTATGGATCAACACTTCAAATAAAAACACAGAAGAAGAAGGAAAATGTGGAGCTTTAAATCTCAGCAGAGCAAAGAGCGAGGAATCATCTTCTGTGGAACCGGAGGACGGAGGCCAGAAGAAAATTTCACTACAGGGACATTAAAGTATATCTTATCTTTTATCTTATAACAACATTTCATGGTAATCTAGGATCTTAATGTGACGTAGACAGATCGATGGACAGACCAAACGTCTCAAACGCAGACGATTCCCTATTTACACAACCAGCAGACACATTGGATATAAATCCAACACTGACTCTACTTTTAGCTCTGCGTCGGTCCCCATCTACTCCTGAGAGGACGAGAGACCATCTTGTTATAGGATCAGTGCTAGCTAACATTAGCTACCATAAGCAGGGCTGTAACCCCTGAGAGTGGGGGAGGGGGGGGACATTTTATTACTTATGAAATCAACTTTTTATTAATAAGAGGAAGAAGGAAGGAAGACTCACTGAAAGTCCTGACGTTATCGGGGTGAAAGTCACTCCTCAAATGACTGGATTTGTTTTATAGAAACTGTAATACTGTAAACCTGAACCACATTCATAGATTTAGAAAAAACACTTTCTCTCAAACGTTCAGCACGAAGACGACGACTGTGGTATTCTGGATTAAGCCTGATATTGAGGTGGATTTAACTGTTTGTCATTTAATATCAAGATGTCTATAAATATCCTGAACAGCACTTTTTCTTGCACTTCAATTGAGAAAACTTTTACAGCTAAAAGAATTTTAAAAAGTGCTTTTTTGGATCGTCCACTCGCCAAAATCTTTTTTAACAGTTATGTTTTAACCTTAAGAAACAATGCACTGTGCAAAAAAGTATTGCCATTATCACAGATGTCACTGATTTGTATAATCACCCAGAGATGTTAAAACCATCCCGACAAAACCGGTTTTTATCTCATCTCACAGTATATCTTATATCTCATCCGCTAACCTCAGGGTGAGTCAAGTAAATCATTTTAATTGCTCTGTAGGCTGCAGAGATCCCTCCACATGCCAAAAGGCCACATTTGTCTTGACTGTGATAAAGCACGTTCCTCTATTATTACCTCAGTTCTGTTCATATCCAACGTCCACATCCATCCAAAAGGAATGAAAAGCAATTGAACTGATTCATAGTTTTGCGGACAGTCATCATGACATAATTTAAACGAGACAGAACGGGAAAAGGTTTAAAAAGGAGGCTGATCGTCCGCAAGTCTAAGCTTGACTTTATGACTCTACATGGCACGTTAAACAGCCTATTTCACAAGGGCTGGAAATGAGAACGATATCATGCAGGGGGGGGGGGGGGATAAAGTGTGGAGCGGAATTTAGTTCAAAACCATGAGGAAATGATGGTAGATGGAGCGGGATAATGTTAGTTAGCGTCTAATCTCTCAGCCTGTCACTGGATAGCTCTGCTGAACGGCTCCTGGAACGGACTAATGTTGGACCAAAAATACAAATACTGACGGAACGCCCTTGCCACGCTCAACCTCTATCTAAGAGTATCAGTGTCGGCCTTAACGGGGCTTTATCATCCTAACATTAGTGGGCGAGCCAGTGGAGTGAGCAGCTGCAGCTGTCAGATCGGTGGCTGCGAGCCGGCGAGCTGCAGGATGGCACAGCTCATAGCCAGGCTGGAAAAACACGGCAGCAGGAGGCCAAGAGTTTAGATGAGCTCTGTTTCCCCCTCAGCGCAGGCTGCCAGGAAGGAGGCACTTTGAGCCGGTGGACAGGGAGGGAACGAGGAGATGATTGTTTCTCTCTGGGAGTCGTGTTTCACTCCAGACTGCGGATCACAACACCCAAAGCTGTGACAAAACTGCCCCAATAAATTCAGTTTGTTGTGAAAATGTTGCATGTTTTTTTTTTTTTCCCAGCATTACATCGAAGGGAGCCAATCAAAAGGTAGGAAGTCGTAGTAAGTCACTTTGTTTTTCATCCAAACTCAGTCTCTGGTTTACATTCTGTTCGTCAGGCATTTAAAAAGTTTTTGATGCTGGTGCCAAAGAAGTTTTTCGAAGAACTCTTTTCACTGCGTAACAAAATAAACCCTGCTCCACTCGGCGTGTCAGTGTTATCACAAACACATCTGCCTCTGTTAAGTGGCTCGAATG
Organism: Seriola aureovittata; assembly: GCF_021018895.1. Classification (NCBI taxonomy): domain Eukaryota; kingdom Metazoa; phylum Chordata; class Actinopteri; order Carangiformes; family Carangidae; genus Seriola; species Seriola aureovittata. Next base: position 24,073,325 of record NC_079379.1, on the reverse strand, counting down.
GGAGAAATGACTCACCCATCAAACCTCATTGTTTGCTTAAAAACATCCCGGTGGATGCAGAGTAACAGGCCACACAACACAGACACACACAGTTCTGCCAACATGTTATTGAGAAAGCTTTTTTTTATTTTTATTTTTAAAAAGCAGAATCACCTCATCGCGACCGTTTCCTCCAACCAACCAGACGAGCTGCAGGAAACGCGGCCGCAGTCTTTCCTTCCTGAGTCACTGTGTTGTAATAATGGTGGGAGGTGTTTTTTTTTTTTTTTTTTTTACACAACATTATGATGTCACAGTGAAGCTGACCTTTGACCTTTCTTTTGGATATAAAATCTCATCGCTTCATTTTATTCTTCTAGACATTTGGAAGGAGCGGCTGTGGCTTTTATTTCCTGCAACTTGGAGGCGGGGATTCTTGTCTATGACAAAATTCATTATCTTAGATTAGATTAGATTAAAATCAGGTGTCATACTTCATCTGCTATTTTGGTAACAACTAAAACGTGTCCCATCGCACTAAGTACTGAGAGTTTGTTTCAAACATCTTATCAGATAAGACGTTTTATTTACTCCCTCTCTGATCACATAAATCCCGATTCAAATAAAAATCTGGAAAAAGCGTGTAGAGCATCTAAAGTCAGGATTCCCTTTCCAAAGTGAAAATTAACTTTTATGCTCAACGAGAAACATTTAATTTTGATGGTAATAAACACCCAGCCCAAGTGTTCTGGATGTTTTTAGACCAATGTCAATATAGAAGCTGAAGTTTCAGGAGTAAAATAATACATTAATCAAAACCTCATGACAAATATAGAAAAGATTTTTATTCTAAGATTTTCTTATTTTTTTTTTTACAATGCAGTAAAAGTTAAAAGCAGTCTGTAAGTTTACCGTTTAATGTGTGTTTCTGTTGTTGGGGTTAAATTATAGAACGATGCTAATATAAAGTGTTATTTCTGAGGGTTATAATTATGAGCAATTTTCTTTTCCGTTTGTTCGGTAGCTTAAAGTGAATGAAAACTGTAGCAGGTAAATATAAATGAACCTGTTCAGCTGCTGCTTAATACATTTGCTTTTTGGTTTATTGGTCCATATTGTTTATATTTACTGTCTAACTGTATGTGTGAAGGTTTCTCCAAACAAAACCCCTTTTGAATTTAACAAAATAAACCAGCTGAATACATTATTAACACAAAGCAGACGTATAAGAACTTAACTCAAATAAAGTAGAATAAAGTCTAAAATGAACAAAGTTATGAATCATATGAGGAAATATAAATAAGGCACAAGACGAAGGATTAATGGGTCGAGGTTTGACACCCAGCCCCAATAAGAAGCACAAGTGCCTGTAATTAAAAAGAGGTGGTGAACTGTTCCTCAACAGAAGCTGGTTTATTATTTCTGTCACTTCGTTTCCTTTCAAGCCTCAGTTTTCTGTTTTAATCACTTCCTGGAACTGAACCAGGAAAACACGTAAAAACTCAGAAACACAACACAGCAAATAATATCCGAACAACCACCGGACACATTAAACTCTCCTCCACACCACGGATCAAAGTGTCTTAAAAACCGGTGGCTGGATTTTTCATTAAAGAGTTTGAATCCTAATATTTGTGGCGATCGTCTGACAGCATCATCCTCAGGACCAGATTTGCATAAAAACTATCACAGGCAAATTGTGTCCTGTTGCTGCCGTCTCCTGAACAACTCTCTTTCACTTCAATCCAAAGCCGGCTGAGGGGGCTTCTCAGGATACATACGGCAGATATCTTCGCTGTAAAGTGGATTTTTCTGTTTACTCTTACAACATGTGTCTCTAAATAGCTGCTAGCGCTTTTAGCCGGTGAGTATTTCTAGACCTGAAACCAAAAACCCAGCACGAAATCAGGAGTACAACTCAAACCGAGGGAGGTGGCAACCGCTGTCAGCGAGTCTGCTGTGTAAATTCTGACACACACTTGCATCAGCAGGAGACAGAGACACACACACACACACACACACACACACACACACACACACACACACACACACACACACACACACACACACACACGTAAACCCACAGCCTCACTGGAGGGAAGCCAAACGCTGCAGAGTGCTAGCAGCATGCGTATCAGGAAGGGACACAATAACAAGAAACTGATAAAAAGATAAGGCTGGTGAGAGTTGTTAGTTTTCTTATTGTCAAAAGATCAAAAACAACAATTAATGTATCCTTCTCATAAGTATTGAGTGTGTGTGTGTAAATGTGATATATGTTCTTTGTGCATTTTCAGCATCCACATTTGGTGCTGTAGTGAGCATTGAGAACAATGGAGCTCTGCTGCACAATTTCCTCCTGTGTGAGAAACGTTTGCTAAAAACTACAATGACCAGCTGCTGTAGGAAGTTACACTTTTTTTTTTTTTAACAGCACCTCATCTTCTGTGTTTTATTTGAAGTGTTGATCCATCAGAAGATATAAAAACCATCTCAGTGTAGTTTTACATCTCCTCTCTCAGGCTTCTCTCTGCAGCTCTAGTAACAACAGGTCGGTGAGCCAATCAGAAGAGAGGAAGCTCTGAGCCTCTCTTCTGATTGGCTGATTGTTTTCTGAGTGATCCAATAAAAATAAAGCAGATTTCAGGTAAAAACACTCAGAGAAACCAAATCCTGCAAAGGTTTGGATGGTGGGTCCAGGTGGGCGGGGCTTGGTGACTGCTTCGTTGTGACATCACAAAGTTCCAGAAGTCCTGACGGCTGGTTTTAAGGCTCAGTTTCTGAATACAGGCTGTGTGCATTTCTCTGTGGACTGAGGCTTTGATACTTTCACAGTATTAATATAGAAGCTAGAGCTGATCTATAATCACACTACACATGGACACAGACCTTTACACTGGAGGAGCTTTAAGTGTTTAATTTTTCAGTTTTTGTAATGGCAGAAAGGTTGTAAATTAATATTTTACATTGAAATTTTCATTCATGAAATCAACAGTTTCTGCAGGAACCAATGGACTTTGGTCAGAGTGTCACAGAACAAATCTTTTCATGGGGTTTGTTGACAATAAGAAAAACATACAGAATATCCACAAAGTGAAAATAACAGGACCATCATTCGTCTTCGGTTCTGATTCAATCCTTTATGCTGCTGTCACCCTTTACTCTGTAAACGTGCTGTCGGTGACCGAGCCTGAAATAAGCCATTGTTGTTGGACAACATGGTGAAAAGCCTGCTGGGACAATGGTGGCATTGTTCAGAGCTCTGGGTGAAGGAGTGGGTGGGGGGGTGGGGGGGTGGGGGGGGGGCTGTGGTGCTGCATGGCTGCAGGGCAACACTCACCTTGGGTGGTTTGAAGGGGTAGTCTGGTGTGAAGGCAATGTCCAGGAAAAACACCCCTCCCTCGTACACGGAGCCCGGAGGGCCCAGGATGGTCGACCTCCACTCGTAGATGTTGTCTCCTTTAGGACCGGCGCTGCAGGAGGAACAAAGGGGAGAAAGTGAATCTGACGGCGAGGCGTTCAGAGAGGAAAAGACTCTGTAAGCGTGTGACTGAAGAAATATAAAGTGTGTGATTATCAGCGTTCAAAATCAGCCGCACGAAGCTGCCGTTTAAAAGTCGTTATCCATTAAGAAACAATGTGACGAAAAACAACGGAAACAAAGACTGCATCTGTGAGTCAGGAGAAGTGATCAATGTCATAAATATGATTGATCTGTCTGTGATGTGCATGCAAGCATGAAACACACACACACACACACACACACACACACACGAACAGTGAGGTGTTGAGCAGCAGCAGCAGCGACTCTGTTTCTTCACTGTTCATCATCAGTGCTTCACCGTGTGCCAGCTGCACAGCTCCATTGTTGCCTTGATTCTCACCCCAAACACACACACACACACACACACACACACACACACACACACACACACACACACACACACACACACACACACACACACACACACACACACACACACACACACACACACACACACACACACACACACACACAGCTGTGAGAATAGAGGCCCTAATCCAATTCCATTTTCTATTGGAATTAGGCCAGATGCCCCTGTCGGTTTCTTGTATTACTTTTACTTTCATCATTTACACACAGAGAGAATGAAGCCAGAGAGAGAGAGAGAGAGAGAGAGAGAGAGAGAGAGGAGAGAGAGAGAGAGAGAGAGAGAGAGTAAGTGAAAGCATGTGTGAGGCACATAAATGTAAGATGAGAGTGTGAGTGGAGTTGTTCATGTGAAACAGCAGCGTGTTGTAAAGCACCGGGGCACTGCAGACCTATTTCTTGTCGGCTTGTGTTTGGACACAGAGAGGAATTATGGGAGCGGGGTGGGGTGGGGTGGGGGGAGAGGATGCCAACATGTTCTCCCGGACAGATAAAAATAGCTCGGAGAGTGATAGTGTGCCGGGGTTTTTTGGGGGGGGGGGGGACGACAACACAGCCAATAAATCCCTCCACTCGCTGTGAGGCAGTGGCCCGGTGTGACTCACTGGAGAAATCTATGTTTGTGTGTCAAACGGCTTTTCAACGCCAGTGGCTGTGGAGCAGCACTGTCACATTCGGTTAAACCACAACATGGTGGAACTATTGCTCTTTTATTATTATTACGACTCTTATCGGCACAGCTCAGCATCAAAAAAAAAAAAAAGTAGTTCCTCAGCAGCTAATGAAAGTCTTACAATCAAACTACACAGTACTGGGACCACATGACATACTTATTCTCAAAACTGTAAATCCAAGCGGAAACAATTTCTCTTCGGTTCCACCAGTGTGGTGTCCCCCAAGGTTCCTTCCTCGGTCCTTTCTGTTTCATAAGTTGCTCTTGAGTAAGACCAGCTAAAACTTAGCAGTTAAATACGCTTATCGCACCGTACACACAGTTCGAACGCACGATTACCAAACTTCCAAAGACAAAATCTAATCAACTTAAACACTCAGTCATTTATGTTTACACAGGAACTCCTGGATGTTTGATTGTTTAAATCCTCATCAGCATCAGATTATTGTTTAAACTCTCGGCCAACGTTTGAAACTCTGCAGCAACATTTTCTCCCAAACACCAAACAGTGTTAATACCGCAGCATCCCTCCTGATGTTTGTGGTAATCAATGCCTTCTGAATTGTCCATCAAACTAAAATCACATCAAGAGGCCAAACTTTAACCGTTCACATCATGTTTCTAAATTGTTTGACTTATTTTTACAAGCTTTTCTGCACAGAGAATTTTTTTACAATGCTTTTCATTACAATGATTTTTATCATTTCGATGTGAACAATTCACCGTGTCGACGTTGTTACATGAGCCTGGTTAATTTTAATGAATATGAGCACAAAGCAGCATCTCATGGTTCCACTCAATCCGCAAACTACCAGTAAGAGCTCCGAGAGAGCCGTCATCAGTCAAATCCTGTTGCTAGGTGGACGTTTGAGATCATCCTCTAGGCCTCTTGAGGTTGGCCAACCGCTGATTTCTCTCTCCGCTGAGTTCCCACAGTTAACTCTGCAGCATCTGGAAATGTTCAGGGCTTTGCCAGTAAACCCCCCCCCCCTCCACTGTTCCTGCAGCCTGGTACAACGCTCTCTAACAGCGGGTGGAGACGCTTCTATATTTTTCACCACCTGCCTGGTTCCTGTCAGAATGATGGAGGACGCAGACCTCCAAGATTCACCCTGGGGGTGCGCTCTCTTATTTATCCAAGGTAAGCTGGCCCGTCCTTATTTACAGTTGCTGGAGAGTTTTCTTTTTTAGGAAACTGGGATGTGCTTCTGAAACACAGAAACTCTTGCAGCGGAAAATAAATAAATAAATAAATAAATAAAATTTGAGTTTTTAATAATGAAGGCTGAATGACGATGATGGACCCAGCTATTTCCCAGGGTGTCAATTTCCACACTGTAAGCCATTAATAATAAGCCCGGAGCAATAAGAGTGCCCCACTATAATTAAGACAAGGCTGCTTCTGCATCCCTTAGCTCTCTTGCAACAGTGAATTCTTTACACAGCTTTAAAGTGGCCGCAACAAACCGACCACAACCACACAAAGTGGACCGACTCCTCTGTGCTGATTTATTCTCTTTAATCTCCACGTGAGAAAGATTTTTGTTTTTGCACAAACTTGAAAAGTCCATGATCGTGTCCCCGACAGACGGACAGTGTTCTAGTTTACGCACACGACATGCTAATTGGCTACCTGAGAACTTGTGCTATATAAACTTTTAATTTCACACGTTGAGATATTGAATTTCACATGTGCAATGTTTCAGTTCGCACGTGCATGTGCCAGGCAAAATGTTTGTAACTTTGCATGTGAAAGAGACAGTGACACAAGTGAAGTGAAACGTTTAACGTGTGAACCTATAACCAGCATTTTGACCACATCCTAAAATGGTTTTGGCAGTCAGATTTTCATCTCGTAGCTACTGCAGCTCGGTTGCATTGACACCTGCCTTTATTTAACCCCAAATATTCAGAAGCTCAGAACTGAATTAAACACAGGAATTAAATAGTAATGACATATTTTTGTCGACCTAATTAGAGTCAAGAATCTGCATATTTTCAAGAAGACGTCTGTTTTGGGATTTGATTAGATTAAGAAATTTATCCGTGCAGCAAAGTATTGAATTCTTCACAACTGAACCTGCAGTTTCCCGTTTATATTAATATAAATCTAAATCTTCCTCTGCAGCAGGATCCTGTGCAACTGCAAAACGGAGAGATGAGATTTGAACAGATTTAATTAATTTCATAGAACAAAACTTTAGCTTGTTTCTACTAATGTGAATCACAGCCTGTATTTTCTTAGCTGATCTTAACACAGCTTCTCAATGTGTCATGCCGCCTGTCGGTTTGGCGTCGTCTTGACAACGTGTCTTTGCGTTTTCTATGTGGACAGAGATCTTTATAAGAACACAAAGGCGTTAATAAAAACGCAACACGTGTGAACTAGGCCTCGGTTTACTTTCCTTTGTGTGGTGATGGAATCCTTAAAATGCAGTGTTAAATTAAAATCAATAAAACTTTCATTAATCATGTTTCACTTCAAGTATTACAACCTTGGTTAATAAAAGATCAGCGATAGAAATTTATATCACTTAATACTTAAAAGGAATCTGTACATTAAACTGCTCACAGCTGCATGATTCTTTAATCTGAAAGCTCTTCCAGGAACTCGTGCATGGAGGTTTTATAAATATTGTACTGAAATTCAATATTATCTTACTCTGACTATTGACCGCCGTGCCACCCAACACCTTTATAACGCTCGGATCAACTGATCCCACCTTCTCTTTCACCCTCTCTCTTCCCGCTTCTTTCGCATCAAGCTGGACTGCAACAACCTCTGATGTCATCATCAGTGCAACAACCTCTGATGTCATCATCAGTGCAACAACCTCTGATGTCATCATGTTAAACTTTTCAAACCAACTTTTAGCCACTTTTTCTTTCACAAGAAAGAAAATCACCTTTTGCGACAAATCGAGTGACTTTTCGGACAAATCTCAGCTGCTTCCCGTAGAAGAGAGTCGCCAGTTCCGTTGTCATGACAACAGAAACACGTAAATGAGAACGGCTTTGTTGGAAATTTCGGCTGTATCAAAAATACTGCGTATGTGAGCACACAGAGGAGAAGAGAAGAGATGACGGACTGACACCAGCTGACACTGGGCAGAATGCAAATACAACGCCATGACATCATGAATATGCTAATTAGCGTATTAAATCGTGGATTTTTCGAGCAGGCTTTAGCCACTCTCCGCTGAAAGTAGCTGTGCGCAGCGGTTCCTGTGACCTCAGTGTCGCACATTGACCATTCACGGTCCAGCCATACACTACGTCTTGACCTAGTCTTGTTACTCAAGCAAAGGCACGTGCACACACACACACACACACACACACACACACACACACACACTACAATATTAAACAGAGGAGCTCTGACTGGTGGCTGCTGTGTTTCCTCGCCCCCGGGGGCCTCGGCTCACACAGACACTCCGCAGACTCGCTTCAGCACAGAAACGCTGAATGTGACTTAATGTTTGAAGTGAGTGGGTGTTTGTCAACTGTGGCTGAGACAGTGGCCATAATCTCCTGTGACAGCTTGTTAGGAAATCACACTGAAACAGCAGAAGTCACCTAGGGTTGTGAATGTGTCAGATTACCTCTTTAAACCTTAATTTATAAAGGAGACACACACACACACACACACACACACACACACGTAGCAGTGCGGTACAACCACAGCGTTGTCCTGCTGCTGCAGCAGCTGGAGGCTCAATGTCCCACTCAAGGGCACCTAGATACTGGTTGTTTAGGGAGCAGAGAGTGGAACCCATTAAGTCTTCTCACACACACTCACACTCACACTCACACACACACACACACACACACACACACACACACACACACACACGACATGTTTGGGGATTTGAAAGGCAAAGGCCGCTGCTGAATCATGATTATCGGCTTATGATAATGATATGTATGTTTAAGGGATGAATCCTTTTCCTTTGGAGTATGTGATAAAATTAGCACAAAGTCCTTTAATTGTTGACACACACACACACACAAAGAAAAAAGAACCTGAACCATGAACCTCCGCCTGACAACCCGAAGCGTAAGTCGGATTTTAAAACGGACATGAGCTCGTCTCAACAAGAGGATTTGTGCTTCTGATATTTGATTAAACTGATGGATGACGGCACATGATTCACACCGGCTTCAGACTCATTAAACCATCAGCGACCCGTCACTGTCATCCTGGAAGAGACGCTGCCATCAGGACAGAAGGGTTTCATTACAGGATAAAGGTGATCACTCAGAACAACTTTGTATTGATTTGCCGTGACCCGGGTCTCGTACGGTCAGACCCCTCTCTCTCTCTCCACAGCGCTGTGTCAGCACTGGAGGACGGTCTGGCCGCAGCCATTATCATTGCATTTCTTTGAAAACCAAATCACAATCGTCTCGGGCGGCGCTGAGCCCAGGATGCAGTGACGACGACCCCTAAAAATAAAGTGTGTAGTTCCCCTTTTGAAAAAGATCCATTTCTCTTGTCATGTTGACACCAAATCAGAATCCACTGCTCAGCACTTTCACACACGATGCCACGGAGCACGGCTGGATGTTAACGGCTTGATGCGGCGCACCTGTGGCGAAAGCGTCTGCATCCGTCACGTTTCTCCACTCAGTGTGATATATAATAAAGACATCAGTCCAATCCAAGCGCTGTTGAGCGGACGAGTTGTCGGTCACCGGCTCCGGAGGGAAATATCTGAGTCTGCTGTTTGGTGCCGAGCAGGCTTTTTTAAAAGAGCTTTTACTCTGAAAACAGCTTCCTGCTGTGCAGACAGAAACAACACTAGGGGCGAACCAAAACAGTGAAGCTGTGTGCCAGACAAGCCGAACAATGAAGTGAAACTCACTATAAAGCTCAGTGAGGCCGAGGGGAATTCTCTATAATTTCATCACCGCCACAAAACCCCATTAAAACTGTCACTTCATACATTGTTATTATAAAAATATTCATCAGGATCCGTGTGGTGCTTTCAAACTAATCTGAATGAATTATGTCTTTTTTTTATTTTTTTATTATTATTATGGGATTTCCTTTCTTACCTCACACACAACAAATCCCAGAGAAAAATGAATCCTTACAACGTTTGTGTGAGAAAACTGCGTCGTGCCAGTTTGCATCTCTTCTTGTTTTTACAGCTGTGAACTCGAAGCTCGGGGAAAAACAAACTCATATCACCAGCATTTTTATTTTATTATTTTTGTTCTTAAACACAAGAACGTTTGAGGATTATGGAAATACCCTGAAAATCAAAATAATTAAATTAGAAACAATCATGACATACAAGGCGTGAACTGTGGCTGGACACGAGTAAACTGGACAAACAGCAACTGTTGCCACCAAACACCAGCTATTAGCTTCTTCTCCTCCTCCTCCATTAATCCTGAGAGATCTATATCTTATGTGCAAGATTTTATTATATTATTATGTGCACAAGATACAGATCTTGAGCATGTAAGATAAAAACTTCAACAAGATCTGTATCATGTGCACAAAATATTAAATTATGCACCTTAAATATGATCTTTTCAGGACATTAGTGGATCATCACAATAGCTGAATCAATGCTGCAGGAACATCAGTCACTCCTGATATTCACACCTCTGGAAACAGCTGCGGTTTCCGCGGTGACACTTGATTTCAGCTCGGAGCAGCAGTCTGCTCGATGAGCATCGGCTCTGTGACTCTCAGAGTGGCATCATTTATCATTTAGCCCCGCGGACGTATCAATACCTGCGTTAGCTAATCAATTCCGCTAATGAGGCTGAGTGATATAGAGGAACCCTGATTGTCCATCTCTGTCACGTCACGTACACGAACAGTTTAAACACAGCCGACCATCGCCCAACTCATCAGTCCTACGCAGCATTTTAGCATCTTGCAGCTCATTGTTTCGGCTTTACTGAACACAACTTCCAAGTTTTAGTTCAACTAAACTTTATCGTTAAGTTTAAGTTTAAGTTTAACTGTCATTAACCGTGTGCCCAGCAGCAGCAGTCAGCTGTTAGCAACTAGCTAACTAGCATTACTCTCAACTGTTTGCTAACAAGGTGATAATATGTTCGTGTTGTGAGTGTGTTTCCAGGTTTCTGCTGAAAACCTGAACATGAATGATTAAGGACATGAAATATGACAGTGAAATGTTTGAGGTATTAAATATGTAACACGGGGTCTCGTGTTTGAGTTAAAGTTCAACAGCCACCTCAGGGCCGTTGCCATTTCAGTTCTCAACTGACTTTAAAGTCTATTTATAAAGTTCAAAGTCTCAAATGTGCCACAACGGGCTTTACAATGCGTCGTGACTTTTATGGTTGCTGTACAAACAATTCCTACAGTATTTATTTAGTTTTTCCACCGTCGAGTCAAGTGACTAAACCAGAACTTCCACTGAATCTTTGCTCCTCTGGGTGCGATACAAATCTAACAGGGCCCTCATTATGTTTGCTTACAGTGTGTTTGACTCCTGTGACACCTCAGCATCTAGCCCACTAACACACTGTCATTATTGTACGAGCGCCTCAGCCCATGTTTCTACGCTCAAGGGCACTGCGCAAATGTCAGTGACTCAGCGGGGAGCGAGCGGAGAGGCTCCGGCTCTCAAATCTATTACTAACAGGTAAATAGAGGAACAGAGCGCACGGAGGGAGAGACAGTCAGGAGGGAGATTGTCAAATAACAAAATGGTTTCAACTGTAAAAAGAAAGGGGGGGGGGGGGTGGAAATCATCATTTCCTGCTCAGACAAGAATGTCAGAGAGACAGGAAATTTCACTCAATAATCCCAGTGAGATTAAATGAGGTCCTTGCCCCTCAGCTCAGCCCCCCCCCCCCCCCCCCCCCCCCCCCCCCCCCGCCCCATCAGATAAACAGTGCTACCCTCCGACACCGGGGCTGATTATATCGTGATCGCATCGCACACTCTGACAAGCAAGGTGATTCATAAAGACTGATGCATATCCACGTACGATGAGATTCAGAAAGACAAGACGACGTCGGGCTCCAGCTTCAGAGGAGAGGAGGAAACCCGAGCGGCAGCATTTCCATCTGATAACTGATGAAATAAAACATCTCTGAGTGAACGAGCTCCTGCGTTAAAAACATCTTATTTGGTGATAATAATAATAATAATAATAATATGATAAAACTATTAAATTAAAGAACATCTTAAGGTCACCAGGTGAATCAGTTCCCAGGTGAGAACAGCACCAAAATCAACCAATTAAATCCAGTCAGGCTCTTTGCAGCCTGTGCATACAACTGATAATCACTAATAAACACTCAGTTTATTAGGAACATCTGGATAAAACTGATGTAGTTATAATCAGTTTGACGACAACAAAGGCGCTAAAAGCACCTTCACGGGGGCACCTGATTGGACAATAGACACACTTCAAAAGATGCTCTGGCTCAGCAGGTTGCAGGTATTGACCGTCAACCATCAGGTATTATTAGTGCATGAATCTCAGGAGACCGCTCCTTGCTGGTTTGCAGGATTTCAGAGTGTGGTTAGCGAACGCTGACCAGCATCGTCTCGTCTGCGCCTTTAATGAAGCTCCAGGTTCTCGGGGGAATAATCCGCAGTAAAAAAGGCTCCAGAAAGAGGTGAAATGCTTCCTCCAGATAAAGGCTCTATTGAATCCTTTGTTGCTTCAGCTGGAGGGACTGGAGTGTTGACTCGCGCAGGCCTTTGTCCCTCTTCACTTGGCTCAGCTTTTCTTTTCTTTTTTTAATCGACAATGGACAAGTTCAGCGGGAGCAGAGGTGACGAGGGCGGGCGACAGCGGCTGATTGGAGGAAGGTCAATCCTGGTGTAACTCCAACACCCCTCTTACCTTTGAATCAGCACGAAACCAATTGCGCTTCCCCATCGTCTTGAACATGTTGCCTAGCAACATTACATCCCTGCAGTGACTGTGTGCATGTGTGTGTGTGTGTGTGTGTGTGTGTGCTGCAAGAGGATTTTCCATGGAAACGACAACAGCGGTACAAGCAGACACAGCGACGCTTGACTCACCTGGAAAGAGGCTGATGGGTAAAACACAAAGGCCAATAAACAAATGAGCTCACACATTTATCTTTGTTTATGGCTCATAATCTCCAAATAGGTTCTTCAGGGACAAATCAGCAGCTATTAAATTAGCCGACAAGATCACTTGGAAAGAATCAAGACACAGATTGTTTCCTAAATGTTAGTGACAGCTCACGGGCGGGCAACAAATCTAATACAGCGCGTGCAGTCCCCGTGTGCTCGTTCTAATGACGCCTCGAATAAGGAGCGAGATTTGCATCAATACAGAGCAGCTGGAAATGAATCAGGCCGTTCAGGTCTCTGTGGGAAAAGCTCATCGTTCCCAAATCGTTTCTCTGAAGAACACACCGGCAGCCTGATGGCTCTTTCACACAGGTCACAGTTTGACTAGTGCAAACACCCGACTACAGAAATGCTTGTTTCTCATTGGCTGGCGGGCGTTCCTGAAAGTAGTTCTGTTAAACTCCTTGAACACTCCGGCCTTTGTTTTCCTGTATTAACCAACATGGATCCACTGAGTACTGACATGTGTGAAGTTCAGAAAGCTGACATCTGTAATATTCTTCTATATTTTACTGATTCATTCCTGATGTTAAATCACTTTAACAACATTTTTCGTGCAACTACATCTGTTAAGACAACATTAAACACTTGAGGATATTGGCTTCTAAGACATTTCACTATCCTAAAATAACAATAATAGTGGGAAAGCCGTGGCTTCTCTTACTAGAAAGGTATTTTCTTTAACTTTTCTGTAACTTTTCCCTCCTTCAACACATCAGCTGGAAATGGGAGAGAAGGGAAAATGTTCAACACGGTAAATAAATTTGTCCTGATGCAGTTTTTAGTTCTTTCATATCAGTATTGATAATTAACAATATATACATTTAATACCATTACTGAGGAATGAAATATATTCAGGTCGTCAGTCTTCAGGTCACATTGACCTTGACCTTTGACCTTTGACCACCAGAATCTAACCAGTTCATCATGGCGTCCCAGTGAACGTTTGTGCCAAACTCTAAGAAGTAACTGAGAATCTCGTGTCCAAGAGAATGAGACAGACGGACAGGATAAACAACGCGCCTCCAAAAGGGTCAAAGGTCAACTTCACTGTGACATCACATTGTTCCGCAGAAACTACCGCACTCTGCTTAAGTGTCACTGAAGTCAAACGTCGCACCTCAGATGGTAAATGTCTATACAAAAGAACATTTACAAGAACTTTGCCTGAATAAATAAATAAATAAAGTTTTAAACATTTTAAATATTTGATAAAGAAATAAATACAAATTACAAATCTCCAACAATCACCAGCTGAGATGCGCCTATCCCGACGCTACAGGGCTGTGTATGAAACCTCAAAGACTCATGACATCTTCTGCTCTGAAGAAACAGATATGTGTGTGTGTGTGTGGTTTCTGTGAATGACTTCGTTTATGCTTTCACAATAACTACTTGGCATATGCTTCCCATGCAGCCTATTACACGCCATCCACGGTGATAATTTAAGCAAACGAGTCGTTGTTTTTTCCCCTCCATCTTCTCACACATTCAGCCACTAAACGGAGGCAAATGTGTTTATGATAACCTTTACTGTTGCTGTAGTCGCTAATGGCCGCCGTTATGGAGAGTGAAAAGTGGTAATTCATTAACCCTCCTCCGTTAGCTGTGAGAAACTGCAGCCAATAAAACAGCGCAGAGAGCAGAAATAAAACAATGGAGAATAGAGGAAGGTGGAAAAACAAACAGAAAGAGAGTAGTTTGGTTTGATGATGTTTTGCTTGATGAGAAACCTCCACTAAATCAGCACAAATTAAATCCTGTGTTAAATCATCATCATATATTAATGATTTTCCTTCAATAAAATGACTAAAACTTAATGAAAAAAGAGCAATTGCAAAGATAAAATGTGAGGATTTAATTGGAATTACAATCTCTTTTCATCTTGAATCCTGTTTTATAAACCATCCATTTTCTATAATGAAATCAGCTGACTCTGAACTCTGAAGCAAAGGTCACATGTCTCTGACGGTGTAGACCAATCGTATCGAGCCGCCGCAGCCAGAGATGAAAAGAGGCTGGAAATCTTCAGTTGTTTTTCACTCGTGTGTTTGTCCTTGGACTTTTCAGAAAAAGCGGTGGATAATTTCACACTTCTGATTGAAAAGGAAAATCTCTGAATAGAAAATCCGTCTGGCCAGAAATTCTCAGACTGATGCGTATGTGGTCTCTTTATTTAGAACCATAAATAAAAGTATTTTTCATCAGTTTTCCAAACTTTTAGTGAACTCCAGAGGTATTCTGACCCGTTAGGAGCTGCCAGGAAACGAGAGGTTAGTCAGCGACAAACAAAGCAAATTGTGAAAGGAAAGATGTGATGAGCTTATCAAAAGACACAAGTTATTATAAATGGGAAATACAACCGCTCTGTCAACAAGGTGAGCGTGTGCTCTCTCTGCAGAAACCATAACTATAACTGACAACTCTTACAGCCAACAAGACCTCCAACCTAAACCACCAAATAGGTTGCATGTCCCTACGCTTGGAAACGAGCCATAGAAGCGCACCAGTGGCCAGGCGTACTGCACCTTAATCGTCATGGTAACAAATATAAACACACAGTTAAAGGCGCACATCGCCGGCGTATGTCACCGACCAAACCATAGACGGTAAATAAAGATGGAAGTATAGCCTCCGTAACGTCACACACAGGTTTCTGAAGAGCTCAGAGTGAGCTGCTCCTCCGTCGCCATCTTGGCAGTGTCTTGACTCCGCCCCTAACTTCCAGCTAATCCAAAAAATGGGGAAAAAAAGGTGGGTGGCATGTGAAGCAGAGACTTTGGTGCATGCTGGTTTGTGGCAAACGCACACTCACCCACCTGTCACTCAAAGAGGCCACGCCCCCATTCCTCCATAACTAAGTCTTAATAAAATATAAACAGGTGTCATGAAGGAGGAAATTAGCTCTAGAGACCAAAACAGTTTTTTGTGTTTGGACATTTTAACATGGGAGTCTATGGAGACTGTCTCACTGTTGGAGCCAGACTCTAGTGGTCGTTAGAGGAACTGCGGCCTCGGAGGTCGCCGCTTGATCAAAACACATTGAACCTTTGTTTCCTAGCTTAGCAGGATGTGCCACTGTCCTATTTCTTCCAAATCAATTGTTCAGAAAAGCATTTGTTTCAGACACATTCACTACCTCGATCAGCACATCCCGGGTCCTGTACACCGACTACTGCTTCTGTCCGTGTGCGGCGGCCAGTGTGTGCTATTGGTGTCAAACGATTCAGCTGTAACGTGACTCAAACTGACCCGCCACTACGACGAGAAACTGTCCCGTCTCTCACACAATCCAGAACCACTCTACAATAGGTTTTAAAGGATCTGACATCTACTACAACAGCTCCGGGGGGGGGGGGGGGGGGGGAGTGAGCGCTCCACTCATTAGCTTTGATTTGTGAAAACCAAAAAAGCAGTCTGACTTCTGAGTCCTGATGATTCACTGCAGAACCCTTCATCCCGTGAATCTGGTTCTAATGAAATCTTCTAATGTAACAAGTTATAAAAGAAATACAGTCCCGGGAGAATTTCAGGTCATTCCCCGTGGCCTCAGTTGTGGTCTTCAAAAAAATAAAAATCAGACGGGTGCCAGTGTGATGTTCCTTTCCCAGAAAAACACTCTTTTATCTAAAAGGCCTCTTTCATCTTTTGTAAAATGTCTTAAGTCAAAGTTCTTTCATCCTCATCAAAAAAAAAAAAAAATTCAACACTGGCGAGAGGATGGAGATTTGCTGCTGCTGGTGTGTGTGTGTGTGTGTGTGCGTGCATGTGTGTGTGTGCAGTCGGCAGTGACTCATCTTGTTTGAAAGGTAACAGAATCCAGCAGCGGAGTCACACCAGCGAGCTCTGTGCCGAGGTGAAGCTTCTGTTAAGAATTAATTCAGCGGTGCCTCCAGTGCTGCCTCCACCTCTGGAGCTTCATGCTGCAAGCAACAAACACTTTAACTGGAAACTGCTGAGACGGCGCTGAAGGTGAGAGCTCTTTAAATTACACTCTAAATAATTCTGGAGAAGTCGAGGAGAGACGGGGGGGGGGGGGGGGGGGAAGCTCGCTCGACACACATGCAGCTTCCACTTTTCTGAAGCAGTGACATGATGTTAGATAATGCTTAAAGAGAACAGTTCCATCTCCACTCGGATAAATCTACATGACGGTTTCTTTTAGACTTTGTTTCTAGTGTGTTTACATTTGTTTTCACCTCCGTTCGGACCCTGCGTCCTGTCAGGCGCTGGAAGAGCTTCACACGCAGGTCTGCTCGGGGGAATTGTTGAGATTTTGGGAGGTGTACACATTGGCTTCCTTCTCCTTCTCCATTTAGATCCGAAACCTTCATGTGTATCTCCAGAGGAGCTCACTTGTTTCGAAGCTTTCGACCCATCGCCATCAGGTCTTCATCGTGGACCAGAAATCCTGAAAGGTCCCATGTTGTATAAAACATAGATTTCCATGTGTTCTTTGCTTATAAAGTGGGACTAGGTTCTATATTAATACTGTGAAAGGGAAACCAGCCGTCAGGACTTCTGTAACTTTGTGATGTCACAACTGAACACTCACCACCCTCAGCTACGCCCCCTGCATGTCCAGCCTTGCAGGATTTGGTTTCCAAGTAAGGTTAATTCCCCTTTAAAATCAACCAGAGTCACAAAGTGGAAACTTTGGAGTCTCCACTATGTCTTCACAATGTTGATATGAACTTTGTCTCAGAAAGTTGTTTAAATGCTTTTCTGAAACACCTGATGTGTGGTGACATGATCACATATCACAGTACACGCTGGTTAAAAACAAAAAGGTTTATTGTTCTTTTCCCTACTTCGTGTATTTTGCCATTGAATTGAATTGTACGTGTAAAACTACGAGTGAAATGTCAGTTGAAGTGTCGGTTAATTGGGGGATGAAACGCTCGAAATTTCAGTTGAGGGGAAACTCTGAAAGTAGCTGAACTTTTCATTGAAGAGAGAAAAGATGAGTGCACTTGAAATGTGGTGATTTATATAGTAAGTGGTAAAAAAATTAAATAAATAATAGTTGAAATTTCCTGAAACTCTGAAACAGAAGAGGTGCAGACAGTTCAAGTGTGTGCAGTGTAAGCAGTTAAAATGTCAGTTGTAGTGTGAAATGTGAAAGAAGTTGAACAGTCAGAAAGGATGAAAAAAGCTCTGAAAGTAGGAATGAGCGCAGCTGAAATGACAGGTGAGGTTTGAGAGGTCAAATTGTTGAAATTTCCTTTAAATCAGCACTGAAGACAGTTGAAGTGTGTGCACTGTAAGCAGCTGAAATGTCAGTTGAAGTGGAAGCGCCGTGTCAGAAAGTGAGTCCAAGTGTGAGACCTGAAACTTAAATGAACTGTCGGTTGAAGAATAAATATCAGTTCAAGTTGAAACTTAATGAGACAAGACCAGGTCAAAACCTAGTGTAACTGTCTGGACCGCCGATGGTCAAATCCTGATTTTATAACTGTGACGTCAAAAACATATAAATCATAGATAAAGACTGAGATACTTATAAACACCCAGAGAAAAAGTTAGAAGAGACAGACTTTATTTCTTTTTTTTGTACGTTATTTTTTTGGAGTAGTTTAGTCTTTATTAACTCCAGAACATCACAGACTTTTATTAGAGGCAGGTCTTTATGTCTCACTCCCTCTGTTTGATATGTAGAGTTGGTCATAGTCGTTAGTACGAAGCCTCGTTAACGATGACTTCTCTCTCTCTCTCTCCCTCCCTTTCTCCTGCTCTCTCTGTCTTATATTCAGTTATTCCTCTGCCTCCTTTAGTAATAGTGACACATGGAATCAAAGTAGTTTATTTGCTGTAATGGAGGCGAGGCTCAGTGTATTGGAAGTGCTCCTCCTCTTCCCTGCAGTTCCCGAGCAGCTATGTCGTCTCTTATGAGGAGGCTGTAGGTCTAATAACAACCGAAGTTTGTTTTTAGCTTTTAAACACACTACACTATCAGAAATGAAGAAACAAGTGCACAACCATACCCCCCCCTCCATGCTCTACCCCTCCCATACCTGTTTGTTCGCATTTCACAGACTAATATAATAATTATAACTAATATTTTTACGCTTCTCATAAGGACATTAAAGATTTCTGAAGGAGTGTTTTTCAGCGCTGCTTCACTGCAGAGCTCAGCCTGTCCTTGATTCTCTCTCTCTCTCTTTCTCACACTCACACTCACAGACACACACACACACACAAACACACACACACACAAACACAATGGACCCGTCAGTCACGGTCAGACTGGTCCGTCAGGAGCACCGGAAGAAATGTGTTTGTGTTTATTTTTCCGGTCACACACCACATGCGCTCCTGTAACTTTCACCAGCAAAATAATAAATAAATAAATAAATAAAAAAAACCAAACTGCAGCGATGACGATAATAAGCTCGACCGAGCGGAAGTCATCACACGACCGTGGTATTGCGGTTACGCCGTTACCGTCACAGCTCTGATTTCATTTCTCACTCACACACTGTAATATACTTTTGATGCCGTGCGAGCACCACTTCAAGTAAAGTGCACCTATTATTATCTGTGGAAGATGAAGCCTCCGAAGAAGTCGAATAACGTTTCAATAATACATCAGAGTTCCTCCCTCCGGCCGCTCTGCCATTATATCGTCCTCAGGCGGCGCACACACGCTCACCAAGGTCACAGAGAACCTGCACACTCAGCTCGGCTCTGTGAGCGGACGTCCTGAGCTACTTGTTAGGCGTTTCTCTCCTTTATCGTATGCGAGAGCCGATGGCGAGCTTTCTCTCTCTCTCACAGAAATAAACACGTTTCTGCGACGGAGGGAAAAATGTGTGGAGTCGCTGTGAAAGAAAGAAAACGTGTTGAGTTGATTCTGGGTGAGAATAAAAACACAATGCTGTTGCTGCTTCTAGTGAAAAGAGAGGGAGTGGAGGAGGGCGGGCGGGGGCGGGGGGGGGGCGGCGTATCACAGGAAACACAGGGTCGACCTCCGGATAAAACAATCCCTCGGCGCCCTCCCTCACAGTCATCATGGCAACATTGATTAGGTTGCACTCTGAACATTGATTATGTGTTACTCTTCTATTGAGATGCGCTCCCATTCGCCGCCATCGCTCACACCCAGAAACATTTAGTCTGCGTATATAATTCACTCAGTCCTTCGTCCTCCTGATCTCTCTCTGTCTCACACACACACACACACACACACACACACACACACACACACACACACACACACACACCGCAGCCCGAGCATCGTGTAAACGCAACATGCCATCTTTCATGTCCGTTCCCTGTATAGATACAAAAGTCAGTCGTCCTCGTCTGCAATTGGTCCAGAACTCTGCATCTCGGCTTCTGACTGGTTCCGGGGGGGGGATGGGATCACATGACCCTTCTCTCCATTGACTCCCAGTTCCTTTGAGAATAGATTTTAAGGTTCCAAGCCACGATAAGTTGATCTGCTTGTTTTCTGTCGTAGCATTTTGCTGATCGCTGATGTTTTGATTGTATTTCTCATGATGTTGTGCGGCACTTTGCTTTGATTCGATTTAAATAAAAAAGGTTAAATACCGAAGCATCCGTGCCGGTGCTTCCTGCTTGACGACATGCGTCACAGTGTCGTCAGGTGCAGGCGTCTTCATGAGCCGCAGTCCAGTTTTTCACTTTTAACTTCGATTAAATGAACAGCAATTACCAACAGAAGCTTTCGACGCGCACAGACTTTATAACTTACAACGAAGAGAAGAACTATGTCAAAATATGGCAGGAAAATCTCATTTTGTATTTTACAGGAACATCATTATCTGAGACGCAGGAAAAGGAGGAAGGATCCAGCCGGCTGTGATTTTCGCTGATGCATTAGCTCTTCTTAAAACAGCATTAATGGGGGTTTTTTTTCTCCCTCTTTAACGGCCTTGAAAATAACATGGGAGACACCCACCATTAAGGACCGAGGCTTGAAGGTGATAGCTGTTGAAAGCAGACCACAAAAGGGCACATTAAGAATTCAACAGCCAGCGCAGCCACATCAGCTGGAAAACCAACTGAGGCATGCATGGAGACAATTAACCAGAGATTTACTGAGCGGAGGATGATCCTGCAAGGTATGGGGAATTTGCCCACCCCACCCCCGATGAGACACGCTCTCTGATTAATGGTAGCTCAGGGCCTTGCCAATGCAGTGACTGGTATGAGAATGGGAAGGCAGGTAGCGTGAATGGCTCCCACAGGCTCCATAGTGCTGCATCTGGCACGCAGGTGACCTACAGCGCGGCTCGCCGCAGTACAACTACCTTGAAACTCCAACTATCTTCGCACCGAGCTGTTAATTAATCTCATCAAGGGCAGACGTGTGCGCTGCAAGGACGGACCAGGCATCCGAATGAATGAAAGATACTCTTTGGTGGTTGATGATACGAGATACAGATAAGTTTTCAGACAGGCAGCGCAGAGGGATCAGAGCTGCCTGAGAGGCAAAGAGAAGGGATGATTTGGAACATAATCCATGAGCGATAAAAAAAACCCCATCATTCCCACGCCGGCCGTGGCGTTGTCTGCTGACTGAAACACACCATGGTCTGATTCGAAGGCGGCTGTGAAGTGTATAGCTACAGCGTGCGAGTGTGTAGGTGCAGCCTGGCTCTCGCTGCACTATTGATTCAGCAGCACTGCAGTTTAGAGAAGCCACTGGCTGGACGCGAGAAATGGAAAATAAACAGAGGAAACCAAGCGGGAACTGTGGGAGCTCCACGGGAGCAGAGCAACAGACCCAGAACCAGTTACAGAATACAGATTCACAGAGTCCTAAAACCTGCAAACTGCTCAAGACTTTAAAGGAACTACCGTCACTTTTAAGTTCCTTTACTATCTAACGGGAACTATTTCCCACTTTAAATCACTTCTCATGCTCATTCACTCAGTTTAAAGCTCCTATATAGTCTAAAGGTCTGTGTCCATGTGTAGTGTGATTATAGATCAGCTCTAGCTTCTATATTAATACTGTGAAAGTATCAAAGCCTCAGTCCACAGAGAAATGCACACAGCCTGTATTCAGAAACTGAGCCTTAAAACCAGCCGTCAGGACTTCTGGAACTTTGTGATGTCACAACAAAGCAGTCACCAAGCCCCGCCCACCTGGACCCACCGTCCAATCCTTGCAGGATTTGGTTTCTCTGAGTGTTTTTACCTGAAATCTGCTTTATTTTTATTGGATCACTCAGAAAACAGTCAGCCAATCAGAAGAGAGGTTCAGAGCCTCCTCTCTTCTGATTGGCTCCTGACCTGTTGTTACTAGAGCTCCAGAGAGAAGCCTGAGAGAGGAGATGTAAAACTACACTGAGAAATATATCTTCTCATGGATCAACACTTCAAATAAAACACAGAAGAAGAAGAAAATATGGATCTTTAAGGAAAGTTTGTAATAAACTGATTGATAGAAACAGATAAATAGATCACAAATATGGGAAATAAACTGATGTGGCTGCTCAACTGCCACCAGAAGAAGAATGAGTGTGTTCATGAAGCAGGACGCTGCAGCACCGTCCCGTCTCCACCCGAGCGGCAGTGCTGCGAACTTTAATGTGAGTAATTGAATATCAGGTCCTGTGTGTGTGTGTGTGTGTGTGTGTGTGTGTGTGTGTGTGTGTGTGTGTGTGTAGAGGAGCTGCTGAGTTGGCTGGTTAGTGGCTCGAGTCCTCTGTCATCGCAGAGATAAAACAGACAGGAGACAAGACAGAAACAGTCCGGGGCGTCTCTTTATCTGCCTGTGTTGTTACAGCTTAACTCAACCAACCAGTTTTGAGACGGGGGGGGGGGGGGGGGGGGGGGCGGCGGAGATAAGGTGAAGCTGCGCTGCTCTGACAACAGTCACCCTGCATACCTGAGGCTGATACCGCCACAGAAATGCGTGGCCTCGGGAAAAGCCCGACAGACTCACTGCACCCGTCTGTCGTGTTTCTTCAGTTACTGATGTCTTTAAAACAAAAACAAAAAAAAAATCACTTCTGCTTTTCATGTTTCGTTCTCACTCATATAATCTGTTACACACGCACAGACATGACGATACGATAAGACTGCAGGATATATCGCTCGCTCACATGGTCACAATCTGCTGTTGTTGAATAATGTCAATGTCATCGCTTCCTCCGTTTCTGTGTCATAATTAGTGAATGAATTCTTCATTCATGGACAAGAACGTGTGTGTTTTCGTGAGGTCACAGTGACCTTTAACCTTTGACCACACCAAAATCCCAATCAGTTCATCCCTGAGTCCAAGTGAACATCTGTGCCACAACCGCAGAAATATCCCGAAAGGCGTCCCTGAGACGTGGCGAGAAAACGGGAAGGACACACGGACGGACGGACGGACAACCTGAAAGCATGACGCCTCCAGCAGCAGCTGTTATCAGTGCAGAGGCATGAAAAGCAAATATGTCAAATAAATAAACAGCAGCACGCGGAGCTGCAGAGAGCAAACACGTAATACTGCCCAAAGTGGAAGAGACACAACTACAGCTGTTCACTCTTTACCTTTTTAAATAAGAGCAAGAATTAATATCAAAGAAATATAACTTAACAATTAAATGAATGAATGTATGTATGGAGCTGGAGCCGGAGCGGACGACACGTCTGCAAGATCCTCTTCAGTAAAAGCTTTCATAATATATAATAATAATTATTGCTGGACGCATCAGTCTAATCCTTAATGGGTGAAGACTCAGGAAGTGAAAGTGTGCGTCTCCGTATTTCTGCGTATCCGCCGTGAATGAAGTTTCCTGAAGTGCAGGAGGGGGAAGTGGTACATTTATGTAATTGTGTCTCTCTATAAATAGTGTGTGTGTGTGTGTGTGTGTGTGTGTGTGTGTGTGTGTGTGGATAGAGAGAATACGCCTTCCTGCAACAGACTGAGCGGCACTGTTGGAGGATACTGCAGTCCTTCCTCCACAGAGGAGAGCAGCATATCTAATGAGAGGCTAATCATTCATCCAACACAGAGACATGATGCACATAGCTGATATACACCCTGATGACCTCATTCACACACACACACACACACACACACACACACACACACACACACCACTGCAGAGACAGGCTTAGTCAGCTGTAGCAATCTGCAGACAAGAGAAGGGATTAAATGAATGAGGACAGAGGAGCTGAAACAGGCGAGGAAAAATAGCTGTAGAATCAGTTATGGCTGCGCACATGATCAGAGCGGGACAGCCTGACGCCATTAAAGCTCTAACATCCACGCCATCGCCTCACTGGATGAAATGAATAGTTTAATATTAGGTTTTCCTGCTGGACGAGAGGCCAAGATGTAAAACCACGTACCCACAACAGTTCAATTAAAAGACAGATACGTCTGTTGCTCTCTCTCTTTTCCTCCCTCCCTCTCTCTCTCTTTCCCTCCCTCCCTCTCTCCCTCTTTCTCTCTGACTGCATCGACATTGACGCCGTCTCATGAAAGGCAAAACGCCAAAAAGGAAATTACTATGAAAGCTTTTCTTTCATCTTGACCAGCTGGACTTTGCATCTTCAACGATCTGCGCTGGGGGGGGCTGTAACAACATGTATTTTTTATTTTATTTAATTCTTCATTTGTATAGAAAGAAGAGTAAACCAATACTGGAGCTGTTACAGAATTAAAAAAGTATTATAAGTCCTGTGATTGATTATAGATTAGATCCAGCTCGATCCACAAAAGGATGGAAACTAACGGCACTAAACAGGAAGGTTGAGCAATTAATCAACATATAATCAAAATCACAAAACCTGCAGGAGCATAAATGATTCTGGTAATAAAGAACTAACAAACATCAGGATGGTCCTCGAAATAATCAAACGAATGAGTCGTTCTGTTTGAGGAGTGGGAAACTTGCTTTTCACAAACTCATAAATCCCTCAGGATCAGCTGAGATGAAAGAATGTACAGGAAGACATCGCTGCACGAATCTGAACCCGACTTGACGGATCACAATCTCTGCAGCTTCTTCAGAATCTGTTGCAGGAGAACAAATTGGCCCCAAGCAGCCACTTACTGTAGTAAATGTTCTATTAGACAGACAACCACATAATCCCTGAGATCCACGTTCTGAATTCAATCCTGAGCTGCAACTAAAGTCCAGACAGATTCAGTGAAAAGCTTCTTCAGTCTGAGCTCACACTCCATCTTGACGCCTCGTTACAGGTTTATAGTAAAATCAAGAGAAACGTGTTTATTTGACCTACAGTTAAAGTTAAAGAGCGATAGATTTGAATTAATTTCTTTTATCTTGTCAAGATTAATTAGTAAATAAATCATTATAAATGATTTGGTGTTCTTAAGCCGTTCTGCTCGGTGCCTGACAGCGACGCCTGATCTTTTCTCCTCTGGTCGGCAGAGACAGAAGAAGGCTGCACCTGTTGTTTCCACAGGTGAGATCCATTCAACCAGCATCTCATCTCCTCTGCTGCTGATCTCATTACGGGTTGCAGCCACGAGTTATAACTCCAGTCAGCTGGAAACACTGAAAGCACCCGCTTAAGATTCAACAAGAGATTTGAAACTATGTGGATTAAATAAACAGATTTTAATCAAATGTTTTCCACCAGTGTTGGAAACAAGGAGATGAACAGTTGTTGTTAAAAAAATCTTTCTATGAGGAATAACAATTATTTCATTATATAAACACAATATCTATCATCCGACATTTGATTTGATCGGTTCACAAATGAACAAACGAGTCGAGCGTGTGGTTTCAGACAGAAAAATGCTCGGGGCTCCAAATGAGGAAGACGCCTCTGAAAACAAACAGAAACAAGTTTCCCAGTGTATGTAAGTCTGACGTGTGCGTGTGCGACACGCCGATAAGGATCCGTGGCAACGAGGAGAGCAATACAGCTTCCTGATTTCATCACGCCACGCTGCAATGTTGTCATGAGACAGAAAACACAGGGAGCATTCAAGGTCTTTCTCCGCAGCAAACCGCAGAACTGTTTTCTCTACGGACCAGAAACACACAACTACACAGGCATCACCAGTCCAGCGCTTAGACCGAATCCTTTTAAAACAGATCTTTTATTTGTCCTTGTATTTACACCGCTCTTGTACGAACTATTGTACGAATATTGAAGTTTGTAAGATAAGTGTTTTGTCATATCTTGCTATCTGTGGTCTTTTACTCACGTGACTGGACAAAACCAGCGAAACCATCTGTTTATTTTACATCATAATAATATAAACATCCTAAAACAGACTCCAGCTCCCAGCCCTCGCCTTTACATCTTAAATGCCCATTGATTTATTGTCAACATATCTGTTAAATCCAGAACTGAACAACTCTTCTTCTTCATGTCTGTATTAACTCCACAGTTACAGTCATTTGTTCTTTGGTTCTTCAACTGCAGCGTAACAAACCTAACAACCCTCTGAACAAACCTACAGCTGCTTTGCATAGAAGAGAGTCACCTGTGCTGCGCTGCGAGCGGCCGGCTCACCTGTCTCCGTCTACTCTGCATACAAAGACGTATTGCGTCGCTTCTCACTTCCTCTCAAAGTGATCGATTTGTACGTAAATACAGTCGAAATCATGGACCAGCCTTTGTCTTTCACTCGTGTGTTGGATGGTTTTGTCACCGTATGTGTGAGAGCGCAGAGAGGAGGAACAGGTGAAGCGCCGACACCTGCCGACACGAGGCAGAATGTGACGTATTCTGGGTTTTCATCTGCTCTTGTTAGTCCTGAGCAGTGAGGTTGCTGGCCGAACAGCGTGCGGCTGTTTCGCTGCAGGACGCTTCCTAATTACAAAACCGGACCTCCTCCCCGTTCATCTGACAGGACGGAGTTACAGCTACAGGATCTTGCTGGGACGCCGCAGGGCTGAACTGCAGGACACACCACTTCACACTCACGCACACACGACGGAGGAAAGACGAGAAGCCGCAGCTCTGTCAGACACCTGACGAGGCGTCTCTCCTTCCTCTATTTCTACACTAGAAAAGATGCATCAACGCGCCTCATCCAGTTAGTTTAACATACTGAACTGATCTGTTGTTGCCTTATAAACAAAGACTCGGGCTTCACTAATTTACTGCAGAATAAAGGCTGTTTCATTTGACCGTTTTATGAATGGACTGTGATCTCAGAGCTCCGATAAAAAGCCTTAATGTTTCATACACTTCAAATAAATTCAGTTATGTGTAATTCCAAAGTCCACACTAAAAACAAAACGTCTGTCATGTTGAGTTTAAGCTGCGAGCTCATCCACTTTACCTCTTTTAACTTAGTAAAAGTTCAAGTAACATATTATTTTACGTGATCACAACTTGTTAATTGAATCTAAGTTAAAGAAATCAGGATGATTTCTTGCGTCACAGCTCCTGGTGTTATGGACAGGAGACGCAACAAACCCGGGGTCGTTGTCCTTCAGTCTCTCCCACATGTGCAGCCGTTTATACAAGAGGGCTGCAGGAAGTGTCCGACTTACAGACTAAAGGAATTAGAATTAAAGTTCCTAAGGTCCGACAGCCTCTGCTTGTTATTTAGGTCAAAGAATTGTGTGTTTCTCGTCTCTGTAGTGAAAAGCTTTATTTACCACACACGCTTTAAATGGCTGGAAAAGAGCAGAGAGGCGCCGAAGCTCTGTCGTCAATAACATCCTCCGGTAATTTTTCCCGCTGTCAATCACCGTGAAGTGTCGGGGACTGTGATTCATACGTTTCTGTACGTTTCACTCACATCTTTGCATTTTTTGTCCTTGATGATACCGACACACGACTCCTCGTTTACGACTGTGACGTACAGCAGCTGCCGGGAGGCCGGCGCTCACTGATAGAAAAACGCTTCGCAGACGCCAATAAAGAATCTTTTTTTCCTGACACACTGACACAAAAGTTGTGTGGTCTTCAAACGCAGCTCTGAAGGAAAAAAAAAAACCAAAAAACCAATGACTCAGAGTGAAACTACTTCACTCAGATCAGGGCCAGGAAAACAGAGACCTCCAGAACATTCCCATGTGCTGCACTGAACAGATGTGACAGATGTGAGTTCTGGACAAAAATGGAAATTATATGTTTTTATTGTGTTTATATGAAGCTGGTTCATGTAAATATACCGACACTGAATATCACCAAAACGGGGATTTTGGGGAGTTTTTGGCGACAACAGAAAGTTACGATTGACTAAAAGAAGAAAACTTTCCTCGTCGTCGCGGCTCTCTGGGTCGTGATTCCTCGTTTTAAGTGATTATTGATTATCTAACTAAAAACCTCACTCTTCTTCTCTTACATCACTTCACAGACACACACACACACACACACACACACACACACACACACACACACACACACACACACACACACACACACACACTCTTGCTGACTGACGTTTGATCTGCTTGGTCGTGTCAACATCACTGATGTCACAGAAAACCACCGTCTCTTTCGGTCTCTACTGTTTATAATATCAACATCTCTGTGATGGATATATATTAACGTAACTTATATGTGTACAATATAAACATACATGCGTAAAAATATATATTAATATGGGCTAGATATATGATTATGTCAATATATGACAATTGTTTCCAACATATATGTTTTTGTTTGATATGTACATTTATTTCATATATGGAAATTTGATATATGTGTATATGTTACATTTGCGTATGGGTTCCTAACCGTTTATAGACCGAATGATCAATCGATCAATAAAGAAAATAATTGATGATTAATCTGTAGTGAAAATAATAATGAGCTGCAGCAGTATTTCTGTACATGTATAGTTGTATTTTTTTGAAAGACCGAGTTATTTACAAAACTACGAGTGTAATTCACGTGAAGAAGAAAAGTCTACTTCCTGGTTTTGAAATGTAGTACATATTAGTTGACACCCAATCACAACGATACTCCTGCTCAATTCTGATCACTTATTAATTTAATGGAATTACCGAAGCTCATGTGCGTCAGCGTAGACGACATATGTGTATTCATATTTTGTTTTTGTTGTTTTGTTTTGTTTTGTTTTTCCTTTTTCTGCCTTGTTTTGACAGCTGGATGAAAATGTATAATCACCAGCAGCTCAGCGTCTTGTCATCTTCCTTTCACAAAAGCAAACCAGCGATTTACAGCAGTTTGTGTGTGAGTGAATCGTATCTAAAGCCCCCCCGATAGGATTTATCGTTTCTCTCTCACTCGACCCGCTGATGTTCTCCTCTGCCTTATTACTTTCATTCTTTAGATGATACCGATATTCAGTGGTGAAGTTATTCCTCTGGAACACACAGAGTCTTACTGGGATTAAGAGGGAGAGAGAGAGAGAGAGAGAGAGAGGAGAGAGAGAGAGAGAGAGAGAGAGAGAGAGAGAGAGCATGAATGATAGAGAGAGAGAGAGAGAGAGAGAGAGCATGGCCAATTCCCCCTTGGAATCCACACATTGTTTCCCCTCAGCCGATGGGGGGATTCTTATCAAAACGCTGCCAGGACTATCATGAAAGGATATGGTAATTATGGAAAACACACACACACACACACACACACACACACACACACACAGCCAGGAAGGCGAGCGAGCACTGGGCTAATATAATGTGTCTGGTGTGGGGGGCTATTTACATACCCTTCCAGAGCGCTTGTCACATTCAATTAATTACTCTCTGGCAGTGTGACAAAGATGATTAAAAGGAATGATGAAAAATACTTCCTTATATGCCTCCAAAATTTCCACTAAGTCCTTTTTATTTATTTTTTTGTTTTTTAAACGAAGCCAAAGGAAAACAAGGCACGCTGTCTCAGTAAAAGTTAAAGGTGGGTTCTTTCATTCCCAGGAGGGATTACAGAGCCGTTCCTTCTATTGAGGGAGGGAATGTAGAAAATGAGCCAGAGAGGATGTTTGCTGGAGCTGCTGTGATCATGAGCGGCGCTTTATTCTGGCGGGAGACAAAAAAAAAGAAAGAAGCTGAAGCCTGTGGGGTAATGAGCTGCATCACAGCGTCCGTTCATAGCCTCCTCACATCTGATGTCTTTCGGCGAGCAAGGCCTATTTAACACTGTCAGATCAATTAGTAGGTGAAGAAAGGGCTGGTGGTGGTGGTGGGGGTGGTGGGGGTGACGTGGAGCCTTTTGTTCAAACAGACACCGTGTGTGTGAAAGGGGGAGGTACAGTAGCGTTTAAGGGAATTTATCGCGGCAAGAAGTTTTTTTTTTTTTTTTGACTGAGCTTCGCCCGTTCGCACAAAAGAAAAAACGGCCTGAATCGGAATTGTTGTGGTGAAACGTGTCGACTAAATCAAACACCGGGGATGTGACAGCCGTGTGGTGAGGTGTGGGGTGAGCTGTGGGTGGTGGGAGGAGGAGGAGGAGGAGGAGGAGGAGGGGGTTGGGAGTGAGGCAAATACCCCCTAGGTGCATATGAATACAGAAATCTACATTTCAAGTAGCGCCGCGCCTCTGGTGGCTTTGGATGTCTTGACTCCCCCCCTGAAAAACGCTCCGGCTGCTTGAGCCTAATTTTTCACTTGTGACTACGACGACTCCCGACCGCAGCCGAGCTCAATCCATTCGTCACGAGGGCTCCTGTCGGTGTGGACATTCCTCAAACAAAAATATAATTTTCTATACAAGTGTCTGCCTGTGAACCCCCCCCCCCCCCCTCCGCTGTTGGGCCCTTTGTCAGGAAACATAATGGCTGGCTTCAGCCAGATTAGCCTCGTCTTTGGAGATTGCAGGTGCCGACTCTGACAGATATCTCCTTCATAAAAACAGGTTTCTCACCTGCTGGAAGAAACAGCAGCTGTTTGTTTTCACTGCAGATGAATTGTTTTATTCTGAAATGGTGAGAGGCATCACACCCCCCCCCCCCCCCCCCCCCCCCATGAAGCTGTCTGCCTATACTAACGTTTCAAAGGTGAAATGGCTTTTTTAACGCCTTTCAAAATGTTAAATCCATTTAATGAGTTAATGTAATAAGACAGTAAGTGCTCACCATTACAACAAATCAGAGTTTATAATCAACATCTCTGTAGTTTTACATCTCCTCTCTCAGGCTTCTCTCTGGAGCTCTACTAACAACAGGTCGGTGAGCCAATCAGAAGAGAGAAGGCTCTGAGCCTCTCTTTTGATTGGCTGACTGTTTTCTGAGTGATCCAATAAAAATATAGAAGATTTCAGGTTAAAACACTCAGAGAAACCAAATCCTGCAAGGTTTGGATGGTGGGTCCAGGTGGGCGGGGCTTGGTGACTGCTTCGTTGTGACATCACAAAGTTCCAGAAGTCCTGACGGCTGGTTTTAAGGCTCAGTTTCTGAATACAGGCTGTGTGCATTTCTCTGTGGACTGAGGCTTTGATACTTTCACAGTATTAATATAGAAGCTAGAGCTGATCTATAATCACACTACACATGGACACAGACCTTTACACTGGAGGGAGCTTTAAATTTGCACATCCCTAAAAAGAACGATGGTGTATGACCTTGTCTCCACAGCACATGAGAGCGATTCTAATGAGTTTGACACTGTGAGGTTTATAGATTTTTAAATTAGGGGAGAAAAAGCACAGAGGTGAGGTATCAGAAATAGTATTGGAGGAGAAAATGCTGTGTTTGTGTAAAACAGTTTGGAGTAACTGAAGCAGCCGCTCTGCCTACAAGCCCGAGGGCGTCCATGCATCACCGAGTTTCCCTGCTCTCTCAGCCCTGCAGGAAATGTCTGCGCTTCACGTCACTTATACTGCTTACTCTGCCCACAGTGTGAAAGCTGGGCGGTCACACCTCCACCTTACCTCCCCCCCCTCTCTCCCCCCTCTGCAACACTGCACACCAGAAGTCATCAGTTTAAGAAGAATAACAAACGCTGACTCCACAGAAACCCCCCCCACCTCCCCGGCACAATGAAAGCTCTTACTCAAACCTTGATTGGCAGGAGCACCTCTGCCTCTCACCACACTCCTGACTCCAGAGAGGCAAAAATAAACCATGCGAACCTCTTCTACCCTCAGGGAGCGTGAGCTAACACACCACTGTTGCTACGGCGATTCCTAATGGTAAACGCTGACAATCAGGTCAAATTGTGCAGATATTTATTTTATTTAGACTGCTTACAAGGTCCATTCATTACGCCGCAGCCAGAGCAAACAGCGGTGCAAATATAGCACAATAATCTACCTGTGTTATTCATGTGACTCACTGAGCCGGCACAATCCATCCACACACACACACACACACACACACACACACACACACACACACACACACACACACACACACGAGCGCCTCAGGTGTCAGAGCAAATAGCCCACACAATCAACAGGCTCCTACCTGCAATTTGGTGGCGGGTCCAAGGTTATCTCTGCGAGCTCCTTCTGGATTCTGAAAAGAGAGGAAGATCTGGGTTATAATCACACTCTCTAAACACACACACTCACACACACACAGACATTTGTATAAATCCTGCCTGTAAAATCAATCTGTGAGTGTACTCAGTGAACACCTCATTGATTTTTTTCTAATGAGCTCCGCAGCACCGTGATTGAACACAGGAGTAAGTCCTGTCGCACAAGATCAACACGGGGATGCACCGATAAATATTTACCATTTTTCTGACCCCGTGTGCGAAAATGAAAAAACATTGGTTGTTGATATCAAACGGCCGCTTGCTGATCGTGGTCCGGTCTCGGCCCCTCGCGCTTTCACACTCAGCCGAGGCGTCAGGTTTCTCCCTGGTTAAGTATTCATTACGTTACAGTGCCAGTCATTTGCATATACACTTTATACTGTTACTATCACCCCGCCAGCTGTAAATGCTGCAGGTATTCTCTCCCGTGCACACGGTTCCACCACGTCAGCCTCGTGTCACGTTTGAGCGAGTAGGAAGGAGTTCAGGTGTGTTGGGGTCTTGTTCATAGGTGAGGGGGGTGGGGGGGGTGGGGTGCAGAGACAGGCAGATGGTCAAGGACTCCTCGTTGCACCAGTGCAAACTCTAAACTACTGACAGGCAGTAAATGCACCTTGAGATGAAACCGTCTTCATTGATTTCTACTCATCAAAATACAGTAACACCTGCTACTACGTTAATGTCGCTCGTGGAGCTGCAGGTCAGCAGGTCACATGATTACTGACCCAATCAACAACCGTGGTTATCCAGGTAGTAGATGAATCTCCCTATCTCTGCAACAGCTTTTGTTCGTTTACAGCTGGCACGGATGTCTTTGTAGATACGATTCCTTTTGAAAGATAAACTTGTATTTGGTATTTGTTGCTGCCAGACTGGTTTGTCTGGGGTTGGTTTAGTTCCAGCGGAGTGTGAATGAAGGAGATGTGCATGATTAGTCGACTCAGAGATTAAATGTTGCTGCCCCAACTAGTCAGCAGGTTTAACTATTTATTAATATTTTATTAATGTACAGCGGCCAGTTATCTGTTGCGTCTTCGCTAATGCCCGGATGTTACAAACAAGCAAAGCGATAACTGGTTGGTTGATTGGTTTGGCAACACTCTGATCTAGAAAATGAAAACGAGGTCATAGGTCGGCCTTGTCAGAATAAACCGGCTATAGAAGAAGGCTATGGGTAAGAAGGCTGCTGGTGCTAGCATTGCTAACGTCAAGCGAATATGACATCGTTCACCCGCAGACGCTGTGATCCCGATTAAATTGTGATCTAAAGTTAAAATTATTTTACAAGTACAAAGACCCTGAGAGATTTTCTTTTATTTCAGTTTCCATTCCCCTTGCATCTTGTTTTTCCTGCTGTAACTCAAAATGTTCAAGACACATAATAACAAGAAAATAAATAAAACTAAACAATTGACTCCTGGTATTGATCATGCAGTCTGCTCACTGTTGGCTGGGACACAGAAATAATTTGCTATTGGACGAGAGGGAGAAGAGAGACACGCAGTCGGCGTTGACATGATGTATTGTTCCAGCATTGATGACGCTTAATCACATCACACTAAACTCTCACAGCTCCAGAGAAGTGTCCTCTGTCGAACGTGTCGAAATGCTGCTAGGGGAGATATATGAAGAGACGCTGGGGATTGTGGGTAATGACTCACATGATTAATTTACCATTTATTAGATAAAATGAGGATCTTATTTCTGTCAATCAAGGGTGAATTATAGTCTCAAATGTCAAACACAGTGTCAGCAGTTACATTACAACTACTGTTTTGTTTTTGTGTGTGTGTTTGAGTTTTTCACGTGAAAGTACAAATAGTTGCGCAACAAAATAAAGACAAATTGAACCACCTGGCTGCGTCCTCACCTCGGCACAGCTGGCCCATCGCAGCGTGACCCCCCCCCCCCCCCCCCCCCCCCCAAACGTCAGTTCCACCGAGACAATTTGAAACTGTTCAACGGCGTTAATTTGTGCATCAGAGTCGCTGCTGTTCGACCCTCCGACAGAGTGTGAACGCTTCTAAACGGGTCACTAGGTACATTGTGTTGAAATGAACTTGAAGAATACAAAGGCCATCTAAAAAAAAAAATGTAGGTACAATTACCACACTTCATGTTAGAAGAGCTCCTGGATGGAGGGCACATCACAGGTCGATGATACGTAAAAGGGTAACGAAGGGGGAGGGGGAATTCTCCTCAGTGGGGCAATGACTGCACACTTGGGGGAAATGAGGAGGGAAAAAAAAAAATATATATATATTTGCAAAAGGAGCCTGTAATACAATCTCCACAGTTATGGAGTGATTCTCAGCTTGACTGCTTGCTGTGTAATTTTATCTGCAGTATTTCCTGAGGTGGCACATTTTGACAGCTGTGGCTGGGGACCTGTTAGAGAGAATGCTGCAATGAACGAGACCGGGGGAATCCGAAAAAACTAACTCATACTCATAATACCTGCGAGTTCCTCTTCCTCCTCCTCCTCCTCCTGCTGCTCGCGCTGCACGGCCTCTTTAACCAAAAAACTTGCTTTTTCTCTAACGCTCCACGGCTCATTGCGTTTGATAATCCCTGGAGACACTGAAAGCACTAAACAAGTACATTCTGCAAGCTTCGACAAATGAGTCAATATGATCTGAGCAAAGCTTTCATAATGCGGAGCCAGTGTTTCCCCCTCAGGTTGACGGTTTTGAGGCAAGGGGGGGGGGGGGCCACCTCTGAGGCGACGTCCACACTGCTACGATTTCATTTTAAAACACATCTCTCCTTCGCCACGTTCACTCCAGAGTTTTAGAGCCGCCTAAAACGGAGACTTTTGGAAATGCTGCTGGACCCGTTTTTAGTTGGAAAACTCCAGGGTCGCGTTGTCGTCTGGGCGGGAGACCTTTCAGAAACGACGACGTAGACCTTGTTGTCTTTGCTAGCAGCTGCTGTTCAGCTAAAATTCTGCATTTTAACACTGCGGCTGTCTTTGTTGTTCCTCGTTTATAGCAACTAATCAACTGCAGAGTAGACAATCCGCTTCCTGTTTACACCGGCTCGCACTTAGCCCAGTGTACGTGACGTATGAGTACGGCCGTCTGGACGGAGGAAACGTAGTAATGCGGACGTAGCCTTAACTGAGCAGACTACCGCACGGTAGTGTTACGAGAAGTGATGTACCGGAGGGAGGGAGCTAGCTGGTTAGCATACTACCTTCAGTAAATGAAGTAAGTGATAGAAATAAAAGTTTCTGCTTGACTGGTAAGAAAACAGCTGCTAATGCTAATCAGCCATAGCAAAAAAAAATAATTACATATAGCACCTTTAAAACCACAAACATTTCTTCTTATGGATCAAACCTAACTTACTGTCAGGTTAGCAACCGAGAGTCCAAATACACACTACAGATTTCAATTGTGTGCTTTTATTTTGGCGGCTTCCAGCGGCTTACACCTCATCGACTTTGGTATCGGTGTCGCCGCACAAGCTGAACTGTCAGTGCAGCTCGGCCGGCCTAACGTCCAATCAGACAACCTCTACATCGCCACGTGACATCCAGCGCCAACCAGCCATGAACTGTGTCTCATGGGGGGGGGGGGGGGGGGGGGCGTTTTCCAGCAGCCTCTCAGATCTGAGATGACACACACACACACACACTCTTGTCTGTTCATTCACTGCTGTAGTAGGAATTCCTAAGACGTTTAATGAATAGAACAATTCACTGTCGTAGGTGTGTAGGAGGGCTGTGTCAGGAAAATGCCTCGAGCGCACAGGAAGTGACGCTTTTTTATGTCCAAAGAATGTCACCGCAGAAGAGAAGAG
Source organism: Seriola aureovittata (assembly GCF_021018895.1). Taxonomy (NCBI): domain Eukaryota; kingdom Metazoa; phylum Chordata; class Actinopteri; order Carangiformes; family Carangidae; genus Seriola; species Seriola aureovittata. The sequence goes on along the minus strand of NC_079379.1, from coordinate 24,037,500 downwards.
AATAAATAAATCAAACCACATTATCCTTTTAACTAATGACTATTTTCATTATCAGTTAATCTCTCGGTTTTCTTTTCTTATTATCTCAGAATCCAACTTGTCCGACCATCAGTCCCAAATCCCACAAAGTATTCAGACGACACAAAGAACTAAGAACTCAAAGTAAAAGACCATCAGAGAAACAGATCTACCTCTTGGCGCTGGTGGAGAGCTTGGCAGCGGTCTTGCTGGAGATTTTGGCCTCCTTCTTTTTGGGCTGGGTCTGGTCGCGCTGCTCGGGGCCCGACTGCTCCGGAGGGGCCGTCTCCCTCTGCTCGGCGTCCGAGCTTCCCCCGCTGGTGTTGGGGCTGTCGTCCGGCCTCGGCTGCACCTCACTGGACATGCTGACACTGCAGAACACACGGGCAGCGTCAAACCACAAACTGTGCGTGTACAATAAAAAGTAAAAGGTTTTTCTGCGTCTCATCGGAGCGACGAGACCTTCATCGAGACGGGGCGAATCAATATTTAGTAACTGCTGCAACTAATGATTATTTTCATTTCATTATCCATTTTTCTATCAGCCCTTTTCCACTGCATGGTGCCCGCTCGGCGCCACTCGGGTTTCAATCAGGCAAAAGTTGTGGACAGTACCTGCGACCTGCTACGTCAGAATCAGAATCCTTTATTGATCCCCTGGGGGAAATTCATTTGCGTAACAGTTGCTCCTCAGCAAAGAATAGAGAAGATGAAGAATCAAAATACAATAAAGATAAAAATAAAGATATACGCTTACATAAATAGAAATATGCAAAGAAATATGTAAGTATATTAGTATTAAAATTTCACTTAAATTCCAAATTGCATTTCCCTATATGTTTAAATAAAGGAAATATAAATGATCCGGTTTGATGGCATGGTGACATGAAAACACTGCAGACGTCTGATTGGTCAGAGAGAATCGTCACCAAACTGTGTCATCATCATCCAAGACGGGATGTTCTGGACAAACTCGCCATTTTCAAACAGCTGCTCACTGTCACATTTCTGTTAGTATACGTTTAACACGGCGACCCGCAGACCCACACTGTCGTCGCCATAGCTTAGTCCATCATCGCTATAGTAACGACGCTGCATTAAGGGGGGGCCACTATCTGCAGAGGGAAAAAAAAGAAGCACCTGGAGCCAGTTGCACAGAACCTCTTAAAAGTTTCCTTCGTTAAGACATTTGCAGCAGTGAAACAGATTTTACAGCAGTGAAATTCTACCGTTTCCATGGAGACTGTTGATTTGCTGCCATTAGCTCTTGTGATACCTGTGTGTAACGTTAAAGAAACCGCTATCTCGTCCTGCTGTTGTTTTGAGGGGAACTTCTTAAGTGTTTAAGGTCTTTTGTGCAAGAATTTAACCGACTTTAAGTGATTCTTTAAGTATAAGACTAAGATAAGGAGAGAACCTTAAATACTTTAGTGAATGTTTTAAGGAAAATATAAGGAGAAGATGTACGGGTGTTTTCTGCAACTGTTTTCATTTTAAAGAAACTCAGACTTTAAAGAAAATCTTAACTTGAGGTCTTTGGTGACAAACTACTGCGTCCAAGTTCAAGAATAAATCTCATGCTTATTTCTTGAATAATTTTGTGCTTACAAAGTCAATAAATAATGAACAATGCCAAACATAATTTCCCAGAATCCAATATACCGAGGAAATGTCAAGGTAAATGTTAAGGTAATCTTATTTTGTTCAATTTACAAATGATATAATAAAGAGGTTAAGAGGCTAGATCAAACAATGTGTGGCTTTTCTGCTTAATAAATGATTTACAATGATAATAATCAAGGGGTACTCCTGCAGAGGACTTCTGCTGCGTGTCTTTTCTTCCTGTCCTCTCTCGAATAAAGACGTAAAAATACCCAAACTAATTACCCGGATGTCAATGTGTGATGAAGGTCGTGTAGTCTGCATCTGTTTAAAAATTAGCACACGTTCTCACAAAGAGACGATTTTTCCATGAGTCTCATCCGCTCTCGTCTTTGTGTGATCTCAGAAAGGAAACACTTTTTAATTTGCGAGATTTGAGATTCGGAGCTGCAACAATTTGTCAATTTATCCATCGACATAAAGTTAAATTGACAGAAGCAAAATTTGCAAATATTCACTGGTTCCAGCTTCTTAAATGTGACAATTTATTCTTCCAAGACAATAATAAACTGTCGGTCAGACAAGACGAGACATTTAAAAACATCTCCGTGGGCTGTGGACACTTGTGATAGAAATACTGTGTAGATAATAATCTGTAGATTGATCAATGATGGAGGCAGTCGTTAGTCGCAGCTCCCTCCTCTGAAAGACTTCTGCTAAACGCCCCTGAAGACAGGAGTGTAAAAAGTTAAAACACAGACAACATCCACGCTGAGCATCCGCTGGGGCATGAGCCTTGAATCTCAATAATAAAAAGACACCTACAAGGTCACGTTCACTAAATCCAATTCCCTGTGTGTGTGTGTGTGTGTGTGTGTGTGTGTGTGTGTGTGTGTGAATCTCAAGGTGAAGGCCTCTATTTACATTCCCAGGTCTGCCATGACAAAACCGTTCACCTCGGCTTGTTGTGATCAAATTGGTGCAGAAGTTAAGGACAGATTGTTCAATAAACATGACAGCGGCAGCGAGCGAGACTCGGCTTTTGACATTTGACAAACGGCCGCTGCGCACACACACTCTATCTGATGCAATTATAACTGCATTTGGTGGCGAGCTGATATGGGTGATAATTGGGAGAGGGGGGGGGAGGGGGGGTGTTATAATGGTTTAGGATAACAACACAAGGGGGTTATCATTTCAAAAAGGTTACGACATCTACATGTTCTGGTGAATTGAATCCTCTCTGGGGGGGGGGGGCTGTTATGGTCGTCAGGTGAGGATAAAGAGAAGTTTATCACCTTGGGCTCTTTCCAGCAGAGATTTTGGGCAGATTGTTGGGTGTGTTTTTCTTTTTCTTCCTCTCTTTAGGTGAGAAAACTGTCAGAACACCTCAACCATAACTACCAAAATTGGTTAAAGTAATCCAAATTGTGTGTTATTGAGCAGGCCTTACAGAAAATGACACCCAGGGGAGAAGCCACATTCCCCGCACTTGGACAAACATGTCCAAAACACTGAGCAGCGAGATAAAAAAAAAACGCTTTGACGCATATTTATTATTTCACTTTAAAACCATGTCTGCATTTAAGTATTTTGTAGTAAACAAACAAATGACATTTTTAAAGTTTTTTACACTGTTAGCTGTGGGCTCGCGCATTTCGGTGGGAAATACCTGGCGAGCTCTTGCGGAAGTTGAATTTTTTACTGGACTTAAGTGCAGTTTTGTGCAGAAGCTGTGGAGCCGAATTAAACAGTGGCTGCTAATGATTTTTTTTAAAGGTGATTAAAAGGTGTTGCTGTGAGGTATATGCAGTGTTTGCACGGGAGTAGGTGTAAAATGGGTGATATTTCGGACGGATTTCGGGGGGGGGGCGGGGGGGGGGGGGGCGCGAACCCAAAAGGCATGCATCGGCTACCACCCCCCTCCACCCACCCACCCACCCCCCCCCCCCCCACACACTTATCGCCCCGGTCCCATGGCTTATCCACGAAGAGTTAGCAGCCGCGGTATGAGACATCCTCACAGGCGGGACCAGATAAGAGCTGCACGGCAACACTCACCATGAGATCCAGCCTCCGCACCGCCGGAGCTCCCGCTGACCCCTGCTCGAAATCTGCTCCAGCACAAAAGACAGAATGGATGCCCCCGTCTCTTCCCAACCAACCAACCAACCAACCAACCAACCACCACCGCCCCCTCCCTGTAGGAGATAACGTAATAAAGCTCCATTCTGTCGGGAGGGTTACATTTCTTTTTTTCTTTTTTCTCTCTCTCTCTCTTTTATTTTTTTTTTGTTGGGAGAATGCGCGCGACTCACCTTTTCTAAGCGGGCTGGACGCACAGCGGCAGGAGAAACGTGTTTTTTTTTTTTAATGTCCACCGTGTATTCCGTAATCCGTTACACTGGTCGTCCGCTCGCTTTAACGTCCGTTGCTTTGACTGACTGCTGGAGAATGTGCTAAAAACCGCGACCGTCAGGTTGCACCGTAGCGACCGAGCACCGTTTCCGGTTCGAGCCCTGCAAAATAAAAGCCTGAAGGAACGTGTTCTCGTGTCAGGCTGCATTTGAAGAAGACACCCACGGGAAGAATCGATATTTCTGCGTATTTTGCACAGCTCATAAATACATAAATTTGCTCATTGTAATGTATACAATGTATGTTGCTGTTGACTGCAATTTTTTAAAATTTCTTATTTTCTTAATTTCTTATTTTCTTTTTCTTATTTTCTTACAGAAATCTTTTAATTTATTTTAATTAATTTTTTTATTCTTTCTTTTTTATTCTTTTTTTATTCCGTTACATATATATGTATATATACCCCAGTTCAAATCAAGACTCAAAACTAATCTGTTTCAATCTGCATATTCGCTGTAATTTCATTGTTTTCTTTTTAACTGTCTGTTGTTTTTATTATTTTTATTGTGTTTTTTTCTGTAAAGTGTCCTTGAGTGCTGTGAAAGGCGCTGCCAAATAAAATGTATTTTATATATATATAATAAATACATTTAAGTAAAAAGGTAATAAAAAAACAGGTTTAACTCATTTTGAACTATATAGCTGTTGTTATTCCTTTCTCCTCCTTTAACTCCCCTGTCCTCCCCACAGGAACTTTAATCTTATCTTTAATAACATACTGTTTGTTGTATGGGGGGGGTGGCAGTTCAACAAAAACCAGAACATTTGCCAAAATAAATCATGGTTAGATGGCTGTTTTTTTTAACTAAATGGAGCCATGGCTCTTGATGATAATCTACTACTTAAACTCAAAACAGCACATTTTCTTACACCCTTGTTTCATCTTTTAAAAATCTAACACCTGATAAGTGTCTTATTTTTAGGGCAAAGAATCCCCACTTCCGGTGTCTTCCTTTTTGCCGGAACTTGACCAATCAGTCCTCCGTGCGCGCTCCCACGCGAGTGCGCGCAAACTGCGTGCTGTCTGAAGCGTTATGGCAGGCTTTGATGACAGTGTAGACTACAAAGGAAGTGGAAAAGAGAGTAACATCATGTAGGCTGTCAATCCAACCTGTTTCAGAAGTGCGCGTTAAGATTTCAGAGTCAGTTTCCTACGTTTCAACCATTTACAGTTCCGGTCCACGCACGGAGCCGCTATGTGTTTTGGTGACCTACAACTGGGCCAGATGTTGACCCCATCATCTAATCAATCTAAAACACTGGGGTTATATTTAAATGAACAGTTAACACATCAGGTAGACACCTAAATAGTGTATGTGCTTATATTTAATTAACTAATTTGATCTCCAAATTTTTATCATTATTTGATTGTCTATAGCACAATTATTTCAGGAAATGAATTAACTGACATTTTAGACAAATTGGTGCCTTTATTTGTTCGTGGTCTGTGTCGACGGTGTCGAGCGAAGTCACCGCTGCGGAACCTTTTTTTTTTTTTGCATGTGGTCGGTGTTTCTCCACGGTGACGGACGTTAGCTCCTCAACGTGCGCCATTGAAATCAAACGTAGCCCAGACGGCTGGGGGGGGGCAGTTTCTCTTCATTTTTTCACTCACTAACTAGCAGCCCTCTCTTGTCTTCAGTACACGAAAACATTTCTTTAAACAATGGAGACTATTTTAGAGCAACAGCGTCGCTATCACGAGGAGAAAGAGAGGCTAATGGATGCTAAGACGAAAGAAATGCTACACAAGAAGTCCACGGTAAGATGACCGCTTTATCGCTAGCTTTAGCACTGATGCTAACCAAATAATACAAACACGAGAAACATCTGCAACTTAACTAATGTTTTCAAATGCACCTTGTTTCTCTTTCTTATAGCTGCGAGACCAGATTAACTCTGACCATCGAACAAGAGCAATGTTGGATGTAAGCAAGAGGGTTTTTATCTGTTTTAAACAGCGGGCAGGCTAATGCTAGTGTTGGCTGCTAGCTCGAGAAGTAAACATGTTTGTGCTTTATTAGAATCAATGATACAGCGGCTTTTCTAGAGCTAAACAACGTAGCCACGTTAAACAGAAATCCCACTTTAAAATCAGTTATTTGTACCTTTTTAATTATAAAATATCAAGTCACGCTTCTATTCACTTGAATTAAACTGTTATTGATAGTATAGGTAGGATATACTGGAGTATACAGCATGCAAGTTGCCCACAATACAGGTTTTAATAGAGTAATATTTAAACATATATGTTTGGTTAACTGCTCAGAAGTTTAACTTTGCACGTAAACAAAACAGCAATGCACTGTTAGAAGTTGGAGGGTGAAGAAGAGAGTTTAGTGAGACATTTTCTCCTTGTAACAAAGATGTTTCAGGAAGTTGGTTAAAAGTACATTGTTAAATATTTAATATGAAAACAAAGGCAGCCTCACAGTCTTTTTGTCTTTGACAGAGGTATATGGAAGTGAGCGCAAATCTCAGAGACTCCTATGAAGACAAAGATGGGTAAGTCTTTTCTAAGTGAATAACCTGCTCCAGTTTAAGTGGCTGTACCTGCTTTCTCCAAATTACAGATGTTATATGAAGGATCAGGGTTGAACACAAAACCTTTTCGTACATATTTGCTGTCAGAATGTATTTTTTTTGTTAATTTCAACTTTTATTTTATTATCAACTACAGCCCAAGAACTGTCATCAGAATATCTTCTTTATTTTTGGTTCTTATTGGGACTTAATACATTCAGAACAGTCACTTAACCTTGTATATTGAACAAGAAATCATTTTTCTCTTGGACAGAATGAGGAGGGATGAACTCGCCGCCATCTCGGGACCAAATGAGTTTGCAGAGTTCTACAACAGACTGAAACAGATAAAGGAGTTTCACAGAAAGCATCCAAATGAGGTAGATAACCTCCTGTCGGTTGTCAAAATAAAAGCTGCAGAAAATCTTTTTAAAGCGAATATTAACAACATTGCTGTTTGGTATTTCTCGTAGATTTCCATCCCCATGTCTGCAGAGTTTGAAGAGCTGATGAAGGCCAGAGACAACCCGAGCGAGGAGGCTCAGAGTGAGTTTAACAGGAAAACAGTTTCTTCTTCTATCTTACATTGACACTTGCAGATAATAGATGCTGTATATACTGTAGATAAATGAATAAGGAGATAAAAGAAAAGGAATTGATCTGTATTGTAAAATGTTTTCCATTGAGGAAATGTAATTAAAAAGCTATATTTTAAAGAACTGGCATATATAAACTACAGCAACTAACTTTGAACAACACTAATCTGTATGAAAAGTGTAATACGAATAAAGTTTGATTGATTGATTTTAATAAAATCATTTCATCGGGTTGAAAATGATGCAGAACAAAATCTTGTTTCTAGTGAAACCTAAACTTTTCATTGCAACACAGTCCGCCCAGGCCTCTTCTGTGAAGTCTGCCAAATTCAGTTATGAAAGTGACAGTGTGTGTGTGTGTGTGTGTGTGTGTGTGTGTGTGTGTGTGTGTGTGTGTGTGTGTGTCTTCTACAGACCTGGTGGAGTTCACTGATGAGGAAGGATACGGCCGTTACCTCGACCTGCACGACTGCTACCTGAAGTACATCAACCTGAAGGGAGCTGAGGTCATGATCCCTGTTTACGTCTGCACAGTTCAGTCTTCACCCACCTCCTAAACTAGACCTTTAACCCATGTCTATGTGTATGTCTGTTTCTACAGAAACCTGAGTATATCACTTACCTGTCTTCATTCGACCAGCTGTTCGACATCCCCAAGGACAGGAAAAATGCTGAATACAAAAAGTAGGTCCATCATGTGTATTCCCATCAGAGCTGACGCTGACTCCTCAGTAGAACTTGAAGTAGGAAACACATCCAGCTCTAAACCTCATCAGAGGTGAATGGATAACTGCTCTGTAAGACTAACGTGTGAGGTGGTGTGTGTCTGCAGGTATCTGGAGATGCTGCTTGAATACCTGCAGGACTACACGGACAGGGTCAAACCTCTGCTGGACCAGAACGAGCTCTACGGCAAAGTGCTGATGGACTTTGAGAAAAAGTGGGATAACGGGACGTTTCCAGGCTGGCCCGTAAGTTCTCCTCACAGTCTTCACACGTGACGATGGTTCAGCTTTTTTAGTTCACTCACCTGATCTGATCTGACGCTTCTCTCTTAATCTGGGGCTGCAGAAAGAGACGAGCAGTGCTTTGACTCACGCTGGAGCTCACCTGGACCTTTCTGCCTTTTCTTCCTGGGAGGTAAGAAAAAAGAAAAAACCTCTCAAGTGTTCAAACTTGAAGATTTATCCGTGAATATTAAGATTGCTCATTCACGCCTCTGCTGGTGTGTCACACAGGAGTTGGCCTCGTTGGGTCTGGACAGGCTGAAGTCTGCTCTCATGGCGTTGGGACTGAAGTGTGGAGGGTGAGCTCGTTGTTTCCCTGCAGAAGTAACATTAAAGCAGTAAAGACATAAACCTTTCTGCCCCACCCAAGAATATTAGAATTAATACATTTAATATAATTATGAAAATTAGAATTAAATAATTAAAGTGTTGAATGGGTTTTAATTTAAATTGTTGTGGAAAATAATTCAATGTATTGATGGAGCTCAGACACTGTACAGCATTCATTCTGACTGAAAGCAAGGACTGTGGATGGGAATTAAGCTTGAGCCAATATTTAATAATATAATAATATAATATAAGATTTCCTGATAGAAAATGTTGTTTGTTTGTAATGTTTCGTTTTGCACAGTCAGCCCTGCTGCTGCGTCCGAGCTTCGTTTCACGTGGCGGCATCACTTACACATGAAACAAAAAATACATTAATAGGATTATGTATTATTGAAAAACAGAACAGAAAAATAAAATGCCCCCACTCCTCGATAATATCGTTATATTTGAGCTGCGTGGAGATATCACTGTTTGGATATTCCCCAAGCACTTATGAGAAATATATCACAGCTATCACTTTGCATCATTGTTATTGGAAACAGGTTCAGGCCATAACGAGATTTGTGTGTGTGTGTGTGTGTGTGTGTGTGTTTTCAGGACTCTGGAGGAGAGAGCGCAGAGACTCTTCAGCACTAAAGGCAAATCCCTGGAATCACTGGACCCTTCACTGTTTGCCAAGAATCCCAAAGCCAAAGGCCCTAAAAAGTAAGTAGGCGTAAAATAAATAATAATTTTAAAAAAAACCCAGTGCAGCGCTGACACTGACTCGTGATACTGTTCGTTATATAATTCACAACCATTTCCTTCCATCACTCCCGCAGAGACACGGAGCGCAACAAGGAAATTGCCTTCCTGGAGGCCCAGGTGTATGAATACGTGGAGATCCTCGGGGTGAGTGAATGAATCTTCTTATTGACTTCCACCACGAAGTGTCGGCGGATCTGACGGACTCGGTCTGCGGTTACAGGAGCAGAGGCAGCTGACCCACGAGAACGTGCAGAGGAAGCAGGCCAGGACTGGGGAGGAGCGCGAGGAGGAGGAGGAGGAGCAGCTCAGCGAGAGCGAAAGCGAAGACGAGGACAACGAAATCATCTACAACCCCAAGAACCTGCCGCTGGGCTGGGACGGCAAGGTGAGGCCGCGCTTGTATCTGTACAGAACAACACAGATCCAACGTTCAAGTCACTCTTTAAGATGCTTGAACTAGTTTTGTGGCTCAGCTGGAGCTGGGTCGGTGTTTGACATGATTGTATTAAATATAAAAACATTTACACAGTAAAGTTAAAAGGAATAAGAAACTTTTTATTAACTGCTGAGAGTAAATTCAGTCGAATGAGCTCAGAGACACATTCAGTCAAAAACCTGCTGAAGGAGAAAATGTCAGAACTGTCACCCATTGAAGAACAGCTCAGTTTTGTTCATTACATCCAATCGAACTGAAGGACGAACTGATTAGAATTTGGTGGTTAAAGGTCGAAGGTCGAGGTCTCTGTGACGTCACAAAACGCACATTTTTTGGCCATAACTCACAAAGTCATTCACTGATTATGACGCAATTCAACACAAACGTCTGTGAGGATAAAATGAAGTGATGACATTTTATGTCTAAATGGTCAAAGGTCGAGTTCAGTGTGACATCATAACGTTCTGCACAAACACCTCTGGCCGTAATTCAACACGGAGAGACTGTGACCATGTTTCCTGCAGCTTGGCTGGTAATTAGTTTTAAGAGTAACAGCTTCCTGATATCCGTGTTTCTGCTGACCTCCAGTGGTTTTTAAAGGGACACCTCACTGATTAAACACATATAAACCAGACGATGTCACAGTGTTGTCACCAGCTGTATCTCTGCTTCGGCTCTGACTCACAAGGTCCCGATTCGATCAGATATCGATTCAGTAAGAGAGATATTTCAGTCACAATACTAACTTTGCTGAATATGAATGAGATTCTCAGAGAACCAACGCTGTACATTGTTCCTCTAACCTCTAACTAAAGGAAAAATATTCATGTTTACGTTACAAATGGAGCACAAACACGCTTTTTAATTCAATGTGTTTATTTAAATTCAACAGTTTAGATGCACATGTTGTCCAGCTCTTCACTGTCTTCATAGGTGTTAAAGCTGAAATGCAGCCAAACATCTGCCACACATCTGTCTCTCATGTGGCCCGGTCACTGCTGGACAGAGACGCACATGATAAAAGATCGATCTCCAAATGAAGATCTGTCTGCGCTTCGTTTGAACTTTACACTGTGAAACCTTGCCGATCAGTTATTACTTTATCTTTGTGTGTTTTGTTTTGCTGATTGCTGTTTTACTCCCTCCAGCCGATTCCGTACTGGCTTTATAAACTCCACGGGCTGAACATCAACTACAACTGTGAGATCTGTGGAAACTACACCTACAGGGGCCCCAAAGCCTTCCAGAGACACTTTGCGGTAAGTGGCTTTTATCACGGACTCTCCTCGAGGATGTGAAGGATATGGAAGTCAGTCAGCCGGTGGTGGTGGGGGGTGGGGTGGGGGGGTTGGGGGGGTAGCCAGCAGCCAGCAGCCCACACAGCCTGTAAATAGCTGTTGATATTTAAAACCAGAACAGTCATTCTTTGTTGTGATGTGTTGTCCTGTCGGGTTCCTCCACCTGTTCTAGGAAACACAAACACGTTTGTCTAATTCATGTCGCAAATTATATAATATCGCGAATTGTATTATTATAATACAATATTACACATTTCCATTTAACACCAGTTCAAGCTTCTTTATTTTGATTTCAACTCCACTTTCGCCTCCTTTTGGCGGCCATCTTTCCTCTCTTTTCTCCTCCATCCATACACTCCACACCTACGAGCAGTGAGTCCGATTTTAAGAGTGTAAACCAAATATTGGGGCTGTCACTTTGAACGTGGGGTGAAAAGTTCCTATTCGAGCTGTAACGACCCGTTTGAAATGAAGCTGCAGTTTCTATAAACAGGTCACACCATCAGCAGGTAACGTCGGTAAATAAACAGAACCGAACTTGATCCGGATCACGGTGATAGATTTGTTTTTTCGGGCAAATAATATGAGAAATGAGGTCGGACCGTTTGTCTCGACTATCGGTTCCATGTTTTGCCCTGCTTAATTTTTAGTTCAAAGGTGAGGGAGCTCCCGCCTGTTGTCTGTCCAACTGTGTGTTCTGCGTTAATGTAGAACTTAGAAATTAGAACTGTTAATTCAATTTAGAACAGATTGCGGGTCATTATGAATTCATTCAGTCTTCATTACATCATATTTTATTTTGAAATTGACATTAGTTCGTATATTTGGCCAATGGTTGGAAAAAACAACGTGGTGAATGGATGAACTGAATGTTTCGTTTTCATGTCGTTAACTAACGTGACTTGACGACGCTAACAGAAGGGGGCGGTAACTACGCGGCTGGAACCTTTGACGTGTATTTTGCATTGTGTTCTGCAGGAGTGGCGGCACGCTCACGGTATGCGCTGTCTCGGTATCCCCAACACTGCCCACTTCGCCAACGTCACTCAGATCGAGGACGCCGTCTCCCGTAAGTCTGTCCCCAAACGTCCGGATTTTGAAGCATTTTTAATTATTTTGGAAGTTTGTTTTTTAAATAAGCGACATGTGTTTTTTGTGTCTTTGCGCCAGTGTGGGCGAAACTGAAGTCGCAGAAGGCGTCGGAGCGGTGGCAGCCGGACACAGAGGTGAGTCCACGTCGGCTGGAATCGGCACCAACCGGATAAATAATTCTTCCTGCTCACAAACGTGCACGACTTATTCTGCGACTTTTTTCAGGAGGAGTACGAGGACTCGAGTGGAAACGTGGTGAACAAGAAGACGTACGAGGATCTGAAGAGGCAGGGTTTGCTGTAGAGTCACAGAGGAAACCAAGAGATGTAACTTCTACGGAGCGTCCTCTAAAATGTGTTTTTTGTTTTTCTTTTTCGTAAGTTTTTCTTTTTATTTGTAAGTAGTGATGTTGTTTTACACGCTGTCCCATCCTCCATCCCTCCCTTTGATAACTTTGTAACGTGGCAACCGATTATTACCGTAATAAAGGCAGAACTTTTGACGCCGTGCTGTTTTTTTTGTCCTTCATCACCTTCATCACCTTCATCTTCACTCGTTCAGCTTCGGCTCGTGAATCAGGGTTTATCTGCTGCTGCACCGACACACACACACACACACACACACACACACACACACACACACACACACACACACACACACACACACACACCTCTGTGGGTGTGTGCCGGATTTATTGGTGCCACTGACTGTGTTTGAACTCTTGTTTACTACTGTGATTTTATAGTGGCATTAAACGCTTGAGGGATGCATTAAATCATGACATAAATCAATTGTTTTTAATGTTTCTTATGTTGCAGCCGTATGTGAAAAAGATATTGGGGTTTTTTTTTCCCCCTCAACAACCTCCACTCTCATTATCATAATTATTATAATCGAGAAGAGAACCACATGCTGTTATTTGTGATGACAGACGACTCTCTCAGCTGGCAGGTCGTCTCTTGCTTCAGATGAACGAGTCACGCTTCGTCCTGTCTGATGTAAACTCCTGTGAACATGTCACGGGAACCTTGCCAGCGTCGGCCTCTGGCAGCGACCCAGCCCTGGTTCTTGTTTAAAAAAAAAAAAAAAACCCTGAATTCCTCTGGGCTTGAATGTTTTTAACTACTCAGTGACTCTGAAGGATCGCATCACCTGTGTGCTATAATCTCAGCTCAGATCCCAGAGTAATCGCTTTAGTTTTCATCCTGCAGACCTTCAACGAAAGCTTCATTTTGCAGACGTGTTTGTACAGCTCGTGTAAGACGGAGACGGTTCATACACCGCTACCTTTACAAACCTCAGCCGGGTGTTGGGAGTCAGTAAGCTGGATGTTTTGGGCCTCTACCATGGGTCACCTGTGCAGCAGGTTATTATGACGTTTTTCATCATTATTCAAAAGCATTTTGCCAAAATATTAAAGGTCAGATTTGCAGACGTGGCGGCAACGTGTTGACATGTTCATCTCCCTCCCACAGTGCACACACACATTGATTGGTGACACTTAATTGCCTGCAGGTGTGAACGAGAGCAGGTTGTTTGTCTCTCTGTGTCTGTGACAGAGTGGCGACCGATCCAGGGTGAAACCCCGCCCTCGCCCAAGGTCAGCTGGGATTGGCTCCACCCCCCCGTGATCCCCACAGGAGAAGCTTTGATGGGCTTCTTCACCTGGGACCCCCCCCCCCCGCAAGATAAAACAGCACTCTGAACATCCCAGTCACTTGAAGTTATATCAGAGGAGAAAGTTACGTAACATAAAGAAATATGGGTGAAACAACAACCTCCACACACACACACACACACACACACACACACACACACACACACACACACACAGATATGGTGTGATCGCTGATGCAGCAGAAATGCATATCAGGTGATCGTGTACGTGCACGTCTGTGCTCGTGAAACTGGCAGCCGGTCTCAACTTGTGCAGATTAATAAGCATCTCTGTGGGAGGAAACAGGTCGGACTCGTGCTCTTCACTCTGAGCCCTTCTTGCCTTTTTTAGACTTCCAGTCACCGGATGTAGAATCGTTTCAAGAGAGAGAGAGTTTTCATTCCAGTGTTTGTTCATCCATCTTGATCAAACCAGAGGAGCTGATGAGTTCAACCTGGAAATGTTTAGACCTGTGGTCTCCAGTCTCAGCGCTCTGCAGCTAATCAAAGCCTGCAGGTGGTGCTGCTCTACCACGATTCCCCTCATCGAAACTCACAGGATGGATCGTACAGGCTCAGTGGTAGAAACTCTTCAGCAAGGTTCAACTCTGCCACGAACTGAGAGGTGATGGAAAGATAATATGGAGTCGACGAGGCCTTAACTGCTGGGTTCAGTCGAGGATCGCAGACCTTCAGATACTGTTCATCAAACTCACTCTACCGCTCAGTCACTGAATTAATCAGAATACAGGCAGAATTTACATGAATACAAATAGAAATATACCAGCTGAATGGCGGCCTGTTCCCCTCCCACTCTGAAGAGATGGGAGTTAACGGTGATGGCTGTGGCCTCTGGAAGATGCAGAAGTGATGTCTGGACCCCCCAGTATTTACCATTTACATGCACAAAAATCTATATAAACAGACTATAAGTCAGGGAGAACTCAGAAAAGCATAACAGGCCCTATTTAAATCCGAAAGCTAAAGATTAGCGATGATTAGCTGCTCCGAGGTCTGACATTTGTGAGAGGGGCTGCCGGCCGCCTGCTACTAACCTGATTTCCATGGGCGCAGGCTTTATGGGGACAGAGCTAGCAAAGCGTGGTATTACTGTCCTGAGGGATGTGCTGCGCTCCAGTGGTTTCTCATTCACACGAGGGCGGCAGCCGGGCCGCTCTGACACCGGTTGGATCACCACTACATCTGATGTGTTCCACTTCCAAATGCCTGCCGTGGACTGGACGTACTGCCCGCAGCCTGAGTAAGTACCTCCTCAGTTACTCAGGCATCGTGGGTAAATTACGCAGGAGCATGTGGGCCCTCGTAAACTAACTGAAGTGAAGTCTGTGCGCTGAAAGCTGCTCTGTGGGTTTATGAATTTAAAGATGATAGAATAGTTTTGGATTACTCTGAAAATATAATAATAGTCACAATGCATGTTCAGCATTTACATTTGGTCAAATGAAATTACTCGTACAAATACAGTACTGGCACAAACTGCAGGTGCACTGTGTTTATTGTATGAGAAACAGTATATGTGATGGGGTTTTTCATTAGTTTATGGCACCTGTTATCGTCAAAGATCAAGACTGAACCCAAACGCAGACACGAGAGGCGCCGGTTAGTCCAAAAAAACAAGTATTTTATTTTAATAAAAAGATAAAGGGATGGTGGCTGGTGGGATCCAGGGGGGGAGGTGAGCTCCCCGGAGGGCTTGGGCTGGCAAACAAGGGCTGGCTGTCTGGAGGAGATCCTGGAGGCAGAAAACTGGCAGGTCATAAAGACAATCTCAAACAAACCGAGTGAAGACCAACCATCGAGGGGTCGGCTTAATATTACTGCAGAGTTGAGTGGTGGATGGAGGCCAGGTGTGCTGATTACAGATGAGGGTCAGGTGTGAGAACCAGGTAAAAACCAAAAACGAAACCAAGTGCACCACGTCCACACTAAGGTTGAAAATAAAGAAAAGAAGATCCAAACAATCAGGTGTCACTGGGGGAGAGGTCGTGACAGTTTGAGACATTATGAAAATGTTATTATGAAATCCTTGAAACTATACCTACATATATTCTAATTATACATGTTTTGTTTTTTCAAATGTAATTTCTAATGTCCTTTTCCTGGGGCTAACAGCTAGCCGACATTAAACCAAGAATGGACAAACCATGTCTAAACAGAAGCTGACATTATGTGTGTTGTTACGTGATATGAACACCAGCACCTCTGAGCCACGGAGACCAACAATCAAACCTATTACCATAAGTTTTCTTGCAGCAACACCACCTGCACCACCTGGTCCATCAATATACCCCCATTTGGCCTTTTATTTGTCCCCTCCTGCTGAAACCCCATTTCATCCCTCCATCCTGACCATCATCCCCTTAACTTTACTCGTTATTCCAATAAGCTTACTTGCATAAATATTTGTTAGTGAATAGATTAATGATTCCAGTTTGTTGCAGCTTGTTGGGACCTGGGAAATGTAGTAACGGGATAAAAGAATACAAGCGGTCTTTAAACTCTGTCACAGTTCATAGGTTGACTTCCCGTCACCCACAGGTTTCTAAAGAGTGGTTTTGAAACTCAGAGTGAGCTACTCCGCCGTCACCATCTTGGCATCTCCGCTGTAAACATGTTTATTTCTGCTGTAAATTTGGACATTTTAACATGGGAGTCTATGGGAATTGACTCACCGTTGGAGCCGGACTCTAGTGGTCGTTAGAGGAACTGCAGCTTCTGTTTCTTCAGTGTCGGAGGTTGCTGCTTGACTCCAACTTTGACCATAGTTGTCACCGTTATGGACCGTTCAGATGCACTCAGATCTCTGAATAAAGTTCTTCTGTTTTTAAACAAACCGTCAGATCGCCTGATGTTTCATGTTTCTCACCCTGTCAGTGTCATCGCAGCCCGAGCTATCAGCTTCGGTGAGTACAATAAGCCAATAAATGAGAGGTGGAGGAGAATTATCCTTTAAGTTAGAGGTGTGCACTGATTTCCCCTGCTGCTGACATCCTCAGCCTGCCAACCCCGAACTGTATTCAATGAATAAAACTACTTGAGAGTCTTGTTAACTTTTGATTTCATAACTTAATTGGTTTATAATTGTGCTGTGCGATGTAAAGTGTGATTCCTCAATGCACACACACACATCATTTGGCCCAGCGGGAGCCTCGTCT
This sequence comes from Seriola aureovittata, assembly GCF_021018895.1. NCBI lineage: Eukaryota > Metazoa > Chordata > Actinopteri > Carangiformes > Carangidae > Seriola > Seriola aureovittata. Next base: position 24,020,601 of record NC_079379.1, on the reverse strand, counting down.
TCTGTACCATCTTTTAAATACTGCACAGCCTCCTTTAAGATCGACTGCAGAGATTATTTCAGCGTCTGATTTCAACTGTTATCACCACAAACAGACCAAGTGTACAGCTGCAGTATCTGTCCTTACAGCTCAGGGCAGATCTCTGATGGTTGCTTTTCCACATCTGTCGCTTTATGTCAAACACTGATTCTCCAAACGGTAAACAGACACACATTTTTTTTAATTTGTCTTCAAGGAAATACAGGGAAGAACATTCTTAGAACAAGAACAGTCTCCTATCATAAGAAAATAAGAAAAAAAGAAAAACCCTACGGAGCAGAGTTACTGTACATAGCCACACTTTCTCGACGTCTCAAACAGATACCGAACTGATTTTGTTAATCAGGAAACGATGATTATCCGTCGCTGTGACCTTGTAGATCCGACCAAGCGGTGACATTATTAACCTGTACAAAAAATGTTAGTGATTAAAAACAGTGACAGTAGAGTGAAGGTTTGGGGGGGGAAAGCTCATCAGCGGTGCTAGAGTAACGGAGAGAAACAAGTACATGTACGAACATAAAGTTGTTGTCTTTCTACAGTGAGAGGCGCAGCGTATCTACCGGGGTAATTAAACCATGTTCACATCAGCCATTTGTCCTTCTCCTTGTTGAAGTTCTCAGACCACTGACGCGTGAGCTCCAGGTAGTGGCCAGGCTGGTTGGGTTGGTAGTCCAGGTACAAACGGGTGACTGTTTTCTTAGGTACCGCCTTCTCTATCTGCGTTCCTTCATGCCACTGATTAAAGGAGGTGATGGTGACGATCTCTGGTCTGACGGACAGAGCTGCCTGCAGGGATGTCTCGTAGTAGCGTCCGTTCACCCGGTTCCTGGTGTTATGGTTGTTCCACGGTCGGACGGCCGTGTCTACGTACCCCGGGCCGACGCTGGGGATGAACAGCAGATTGTTTGCGTCGCAGAAGGTCTTGATGGCTTTCCAGTTCTGGTGGGATGAACCGAAGGAGAATCCGTTGGAGGCAAAGTAGGTGTACATACCATCGAAGCCGCTGGCTAGGATGTCGTGTTTGTGGCGCTCCTCGACGATGAGGGCGACGAAAATGCCGTCGTAAGGCGTGCCCCTGACGCTGTGGGAGCCTTTAGCTGTCAGGAGCTCCGCCCAGGACTCTGGTGGTGTCAGGTAGGAGTCGTAGACATAAAACAGAGGCAGGATTCGCCCCGTGCTGGACCTGAATCTGTAGAAGGCGCCGTGTTTTCCATACCTGAGCAAAACAGAAGAAGTGGTTATAATATGCAAAATAAATCAATTTTAAAGTTTCTATATCTTGACCTTTTATATCGATTTATCAGGATATATTTGTGGTTTTAACAACCAGAAACCATCTCAGTGTAGTTTTACATCTCCTCTCTCAGGCTTCTCTCTGGAGCTCTAGTAACAACAGGTCGGTGAGCCAATCAGAAGAGAGGAGGCTCTGAGCCTCTCTTCTGATTGACTGACTGTTTTCTGAGTGATCCAATAAAAATAAAGCAGATTTCAGGTAAAAACACTCAAACCAAATCCTGCAAGGTTTGGATGGTGGGTCCAGGTGGGCGGGGCTTGGTGACTGCTTTGTTGTGACATCACAAAGTTCCAGAAGTCCTGACGGCTGGTTTTAAGGCTCAGTTTCTGAATACAGGCTGTGTGCATTTCTCTGTGGACTGAGGCTTTGATACTTTCACAGTATTAATATAGAAGCTAGAGCTGATTTATAATCACACTACACATGGACACAGACCTTTACACTGGAGGAGCTTTAAATAAAATACACATTTGACTCCAGAACCAGGCTAGAGGTCTACAGAAGCCACTGATCTGGTCTGTGGTCTGATTTCTTTCATTATAAATATATTAATGTCACATCTGGCACCTTTAATACAGCTAAACTTTCACAGGTTGAGTTTGTGTCAGACATTCAGAAAATACTTTACTTAAACTGTTGTCTCTTCTGTCTCCACAATATTTGTTTCATTTTATACAGATGGTCAGCACAGTGGGTTTGTGAAATACTGGCAGCAGAAATCAGAGCTCATGGCACTCTAGCCTTGGCTTTGATTTTACTGCAATCCAGTATCATTATAAACATCACTGAGACTCTTTGGTCTCGTTTTCTAGTCACATTGTGATGTTTCAGACCAGTGACAAATATCTTATTAGATGAAATGTAATGTGAATAAGCTCATAGCCTTTCTCCAGTTCTCTCTCATGAAGCTTACATATCGTATACATCACTATAGGAGTAGTGACAGGAGGATACAAATAGGACAATTTTATGAGGTAGACAAAGAGTCCTGACTTCCTGTTCCTCATCTTCGCTCATCAGGCTTCATGTTTGACCAGCATTATTTTTCTCAACCTGAGGTGGGCAACCATAAAACCCTAAATCCAAAATCTAACCAAGTACTATCCAATCAGACGCAGGGCAGCGACGGGTCTTTACCCACCTCAGGTCAAACAAAAACACTAAAATAGACTTTTAATGTCACTGGTCGCTGATGGGGAAAACAGAGGTTTACCCTTTGGTGAATGAAAGGAAACAAATGTGGCACAGAGGAAAGTGGACGCACAGAAAAACAACTTACTTGTCAGTAATGTATTTGATGTTGTCATGCATGCTCTGGTCCGTCCGCCCTTTGTACGGCTGAATGTGAAAGGCCACCTGTGCAGAAATACATTTGAACATGGATGTCAGCTAAACGACTGTAAAAGCAGAAGACGATTAAACAGAAACCTGAAAAAATAAAAAGGTTATTCATCGAGTTTCACAATGAAAACTTGTTCGTTATTCCAGTGTATTATTCGTTTTGATGGACATCATCTGTGGATCGTGCTGATTATTTAGTCGTGCTCTCTGAAATTAAAGGATATTATCTTTCTGTCGGAGCCGAGTGCGACACCCTCTAATATCCATCATCATTGTATTCAAGTTGAAGTCAGGATTTCCCTCCTTTCACTTTCTTGTTTCCGCTCTATGAACCCTCTAGATGTCTTAGGTCACCAGGCACCAGTCTGACCAGGCAGCGCCTTCACATGAAAACAGGGTAAATCTGCATTCACTTATTATGCTACAGACTCCAAACTAACGTTTAAAAAAACAGGCTCAAGACTTTTATGTGCAACTCAGCTTTTAATTGCTGCTAATGATTGTTTTTATGCATTATGTACTTTTTAATCTTTTGTTTTTCTGTTCTATTCTTTTTATCTGTCTTGCTCATCAACTGCATTCTGTTTCCGGTCTGATTTTATTCTGAAAGTCCTGAGTGGAAGTTGTGATTCCTGTCTTTTACAAATTACTTGTAAAATCAGTTGCGTTTCTACTACAAGAGATTTTAATACGTCCCCTGAGCAGCGCTACGTCTTCAGGGCAGATTGGAGGCCACAGGTTAGCTGGCTAGCATGCTAACTTCAGTAGAAGAAAAGACGTAGATAGAGCAGAGAGTTAACATTGGTGTTGGTTTCCACCTCTGGAGACAGGTGTTGGTGAGTGAAGAAATAAAGTTTGATGCTGAACTTACAATGTTTCTTCTAGATGGGGAAAGTAATTAGCCATTAATGTTAATGCTAATGCTAGCTATTTAGCAGTAGCAAAACTTACAAATGGCTCCTTTAGCCATGTGTGGGTTGTTTATTTTTGACGGTAAATATCTGAGAGATTACGTAAACACCTTTGAAGATGCAAACTCCTGCTGGGTAATGAGTAATGATTTGGCCACTGCAGTAAAGTTTACTTAACGAAAGATGTGAATGAAGAATTAGAATTACTGAGTGAAAACAAACACAAGACTGAGAAGAGTCTAAATTTAAAAAATAGCCTGTACAGTTGACTCTGGTTCAAAGTCTTCTCGCACAGACACAGTCTGAAAATAAGTTTAAATAAAGTTTAATTTATTCTATAGCTTTTAAAATGTCTCTATTTAGACCAATTCAAATCCTGCTGTCCCGGACGGACACTGAGTCTTGTTCCCCATTCTTTCATTTCACATGTCGAGGACTGACAACGTCTCAACCGCAAATAGTGGTGAGAGCGACACATGACTGACAACTACCAAGTAAATGATGGATTTAACGTCAATCATGTCCATAAAAGGAGAACGAAGCGTATAGCAGCGTGCTGATGCGTTTTCCTTTGTGTGGATAATTGTTGCTCAGCACCTGCACAGGGTTTATGGGTGTAGATAATACATAATGCATGCGCCGCTTGATGACTGGCAGATGAAACGTTTGTCACACAGGCTTCTGCAGTGGAATTATATGCAAATTATTAATAGAGTATATCTGCAATGAGAAGTGGAACAGGTTTTTCCTGCTGATCAGTGGCGTGTGAACAAAGCAGGACGGACTCATTTGACCTTTTATTACAAACTGTTGCTTCATTTAATACATCTGTGTTAATAAAAGGTTATACTTTAGCTTTAACAGATGTATGATTGTTAGCATGGCATGCCTTTACATTTAACAAAACATATTGTTGTTAGTGATTAAACATACAGTGTAAACTTGAACTGTGATGTTTGAGTGTGATATTGCGTCCTTGTACCTGGTGTGGACCAATACAGAACGTTTTTGATGTTGCGCACCATTTGGGCCTCAAGAGCTCAGGGGATATTAACAGGAAATATGAGAATCAAGTGTAAATAAAGCTATTTATTGTTTGTTATCCTCCCAAAATATTAAGCTGTAAGGTACATAAAGTTTCTATCAACCAGTAGCATAAAGTAAGAAATGACCCCAAGATGATGAAAGCACGCATCAGGAATGATATCCTCAGGTTTACAGGCTAACGAGCTAACAGGCTAACAGGCACCCGGACACAGCGAGTGTGGATCTCTGGGCACTTCTCACCCTCAACAGCCGCCATCTTGGCTACGTAGCGGAAGGGGTAGGACCACCAGCGTATCTTCAAACGTGTGACAACGTGACAAGTCAAGTGAGCAAAGCAGACGGTGGACATTTTTCGTAGGCCACGTGTTGCGATTGCCATTTTCGGCGAGTGCACGGCGGCACTGTTGGATTTGAGACAACACTACCCTGTCAATCAAATTCATGCACTACTCCAGGGAGTGTACCGAGTACACAGTGTACTACATGTGAGTGTACTGACTGACTTTCCCTATTTCAGACGCAACAGGAGTCTGTTGTTCCACTGGCACACGGACGAATCTGTAGATCCTTTATTCCTCGACACACAAGATGCAGTTCGGCACCTACAAGAAGTCAGGCTGAGTCATTTACGAGCTCGTAGCACTGAATGGTCTCAGCAGCGAGTGCGTACACCTACTGTAAGCCCTGAGGGGAAAACACGTATCAATCTGTCACCACCTGCACTTAACGCAAACTAAACTTTGTCACTCGAGTGAAGAGAGGTGTTTAACACTCTTCAAGGCCGTAGTCGCAGGCAGTTAGACGGTTATATAAAAGCTGAACAGGAGGGAGGAGGAGAGAGCCGGTGTTGGATTCACACTGCAACCTATGTGTACTTCCTGCAGGCAGTACTGTCTGTACCTTTGTAAACCTGGTGTGAACCAAACTGGAAAAAGAATTGGTACAAAAGATTTGTTCATTAATTTACTGAAGCTGCTCCTGGAGGAAACATCAGCTAAAGTGAAAGGTTCCCAGTGGAGTTATCATTGTTCACAATCACAGTTTTATTTACGTTAAACATTTTTATTCTCAAGAAACTGCAGTTTTCTCTGGTTTTACTGCTATTTGTGCTTCCTGTTATCGGGCCATTACCACCACCCACTATTGACATACATTACTGTGCATTACCCTTATTAATACGGATGCTTGAACACATGAGCTCTACAGCATTGCCAGTGGTTAAAAACTCTTAACTCCCTTTAAGTTTGAAAAATAATTTCATTTTGCAAGTGGCATATTTCTTAATTGGGAATGTGCTCATATTCCCGCCTGGCCACTCAGGCACAAACAGGCAGGCAAAGACTGTGTCCCTCTTCCTCCGGTATAAAGATAGAAAGAGACACAAGAGCAGACTAAGTTTATCCTGCAGGACACGGAGGTGAGAGGGAGGAGGAACAGGGACCAAGTGAAGCAGATGCTCACCATCCCCACAGCCGTGTAGTTTCCTCATCTGTCAACACGTTCAGATAACACAGGATTACCACTGACCCACAGTTTCAGAAATCTCCATTTTAGTTGCTTCTCAGTCGTAATTAAAAATTTAAATCAATCTGCAGAGTTTTTATGAGATCCAGAGGGAATCAACAGTTCATATGCAAAGAGAGAATTTTTTAGAGGAACTCAATTAAAACGTGAAGAACATGAGAACAGTGTGTTATGTTCTGTAGCGGGAGCTGGGGGGTGGGGGTGGGGGTGGGGGGGGGTGATGGACGCCGTCTGTCATCCAGGAACAACCGTGGCGTGATTGTTTGCTTCAGTCACAAAGAGGGAAACAGGTTTTACTGCAGCACAGTGGCGAACAGCGGAGCATTGACAGAGCTGTCGAGCCACAAACACTGAAACGCTCAACGCCCACTCCATCTTTCAAAAGCGGCTGCAAGGTCTTCATAAACAGTTTCCATGGCAACGCAGCAGTGGCGTTTGGCGCCCGGGCTCAGCTCTTGTCAGCCGTTCCGACTGGTTGGAAATCATGAAAGGCCGGGGAGGTAAGATGCTGTTCAATCTGTCCCTGTTTGGCTGAATAAGCCGGGGATGGATGTGGAGGAGAAGTGCTTCGTCTGCACTAATCCTTTTTTCATTTTAAAACAAAAACAATCTCCGTTCAGACGAGCGCTTTAGCTCCATGTCAGATAATAAGTATATATAATAAGTATGCAGGTGTAAACAGGAAGCAGGTTGTCCACTCTGCGGTTGGTTAGTTGCAGAAAATACTACAAACGAGGAACAGCAAAGACAGTTGTAGCATTAAAATGCAGAATTCAACCACACAACAGCTGCTAGCAAAGAGACACCAAGGTCAGAAACGCTTGTTTTCTCAGCTGGTCGTCGGGACTGATGAGACACAGTCAGGGAGCGACCGTCATCCAGACTGCAACGCAACCCCAGAGTTTTCACACTAAGAACTGGGCGAACGGCGTCTCCAGAAGTCTCAGTTGTAGGCGCCACAGTGTGGATGAAGCCTTCAGTAGCATTTAGGATTGTGATGCAATCAGGTGTGTAGCAGTGACCAGGAGAAGTTGAGCTCTGTATTGCTGAGGACGTTTGACTGATAGAATCATTCAATCTTTTAAAGCTGCATTAATCAGTTCTTTTGATGCAAACAAAGGACTATTTGCACGTCCAGTCTACAGAGAACAACATTAGCATCCACTTGGAGCCGTGTCTCTCGCCTCCTGGTGATTTTTGGTCTCCATCAACACCTGAGAGAAACATCTGGCTCTTCAGCAGCTGCATGTTCATCATCAGCTCGTAGCTCTCTGTCTGTCTTTATCAGAGCTGTTGAGCTCAAAACAGCTGTTTGTTGTTGCTGTAAAGAAGGTGGAGGAGGGCGGAGAGACTGAAGCAGTAAAGTTTCAGACAGCAGCGTCAGGAGTCAGGTGATAATCCTCACACCTTCCCCTCGCAGCTTTAACGTGTTGCACTTCGTACATCCTTGGGTTTGTATCGACAGTTAAATGGAAGAAAAACTCGATCAGTTGGTTCATATGTTGAGATCTCATCCGTGTTCAAACAGCTGTTATGAAAGACAGTAACTTCCTCATTAAAACAGAAAAGCTTCCTCAGTCAAAGTAAAAGAGGTTTGTTGGCATAATGAGGGATTTTGTCATTAGAGCGTAATCTGCTCTACTTAAGTTTTAATTTCTCACTTGTTTGCAGCCAGCGTCCTGACATCAACGTGTCACTGAGCAAACAGGGTCAATCTATGCTTAATTTGTGAGGGTGGAGGGCCGGGGGGGGATTATAGATCAGCCTGTGTCCTCCTGTCTGTCATGTGTGAGTCGCTAACTGATTTCTGTGACACCAGTGTGTCTGTTTAAAGATTTAATATAGAAGCATGATCGATGTTTACACCTCGGAATCACTGTGTCACATGATGTGATGTCCAACACACACACACACACACACACACACACACACACACACACGACTGCTCATACACACAGACTTCAGCCTCTATTTTGTCAGTGCACTGAAACACTGGAGCAGTAGCCCTCAGGTCAGCTGTGAGATACACACTGTTGTGTAAGTCTGACCGACACACACACACACACACACACACACACACACTCAGAGACCCAGTTCTCGGTTTAAGACTTCCATATAAGGAGCATGAAAGTAGACTGACGGATGCTGATGCTGAATCTACAGTCTGCGCTCAGCACTTCAAGTCTTTAAAAAAAAAAAAGCTGGAACGAGCCTGAACATTTTCATCTCTCTGCAACGTCCGTATTACTTTAAAATGTCAGGCTTTCGAGGTCAGAGGATCAAAATCCAAAACAGCCGTGTGGAGGTAGAAAGAAAAAACGTCCTCACAGTCAGCGGTCTCAGTGGAGCAGAAGGAAATGCAGCTGCAAGACATCCTGTGTTCTGAATAAAGGGCACGACGATCTTTCCTCAGCTTGTTTAAACACACTGCGCTCTTAAAGGCCCGCACACACCGGGGGGGTCGCAGCGTCAGGCCAGTCTCCATTTCACTCATAGATCAGTCTAATGTTTCACAAAAATAAATACTGACTAATGTTACCATGGTAACCATCAATAAAAACCTGCGCCGACCAGTAGTACCCAACAACAACAACAACAACAACAACAACAAAACAGGAAAACATGGATCTTAATTTGTGCTTTGTTAAGATTGTTATGCAGAGAGAAGGGGAGAAGGTTTTAATAGACTTCAGCATTTTTAATTGTTTCTAATTAATTTCTCTGTGCGACTATCAGGTGTAACCAGGACTCTGTTGTTGCTACTGCTCTCGTCACATGTGCGTCTGAGGGAGGACTACTCATTAATGTGGGCTACAATCTTGATTAATGTGTTTTATAATGCAGTAGCTCAATACATAATATGGCTTTATTATATAGTTTTGGTCATAAGTGAATTTTATAACAGGCCTTATTTTCTAACATTATGTTCACATGCTCAAAACTGATTTATTCTCTCATATCTGATATTTTGATTGTTGCTATATCTATCCCAGGATTGCTCAAATGATACTAATGTAAAAAACAAACCAAAACAAACAAACACGTAATTGACAAAATCAGCTTTGACCGAATTGTGGTATCTCCGCAGAGAAACAGTCAGTGTTGTATCGTGCTGTCCTGAAAGCTAACGCCGACTCTGTGGGGTCAGAAGTACGACGATTACAATTCACCTTTTCTTAAGGCAACATGGAGAATTTCAGCATTTCTGTTGGAAGTGTTCAAAAGGAGCACGTGACCTTTAAAGCACTATGTTCGTTTACAAGCAACATGAATTGACTCTGACTCTTATTTTCATGCTGAATATATGAACATTTCCATCTTTGCCCGCAGCACCACACAGTTCACTGTCACTGGCAACTCATTCACTCAATCAGTAAATCATCAGAAAGGAAAAAACATACCGGTTGTCTCACCAGTTACCTTGATGCTGTGCCTGTGGGCGGCGTCCATGACAGCAGGAACCAGGTCCTCTGTGGGCTCCCCGTGGTCGTCCGCCACCCCGGGAGGATACCAGGACAACACCAGCACCCCTACAACACCACAGAGAGGAGAGGGGGGGAGGAGGGGGGTGAGTCTGGCCCGAGTGCAGTCAGATGTGACATTTGAATGTGATTCAGAAAGTGCAAGTCCTGTTTTGTTGGATGTTTGACGTACATTTCTACAACTTGTCGTATTTTGAATAATACAATGAAGCAAGAAAACATGAATCTGACATAAATAATCCGTGGAGTAGCTGCAGCTGTCTGTTCAGAGCACATCTGTAAAGTGAGTCTTACAGACTACAATGTTGTCTAACGAGTGAAACTACAATTTGTATTTACATTACATGGTTAGAGTAAGATTTGTGGGATGTTTCTGTTCTCATCTATCTAGTTGTTTTAATTTCTCAGGCTGACAGACATCTGTGATCCAATCATATCCCCCCGTTCATTGACATATTACAAAAGATAAGTGAAATATTAGAGGAAAAGTAGAACCATAATTCCAGTTCTGCCCACTTTATTTATTTTTCAGTAACCCCACAGTCCCTTACCCCCATCCTCCTATAGGACTTGAAACATCGTCATACAGTTACTCTTTAATTCTACTGTAAGACCAAAGGTTGTTTTCACCCTTTCCCCCAAACTTCCCAGTAGTTACCCCCCTGTATTTACTAAAATATATTCTGTAAAATGACTCCCTTTAGTCTATAGTCCTGTTTTCTTTGCGTTTAAGTACCAGCTGGAAGTATTTCATTGGTCCCTGCTTCATCACACTGTAAATTGATGTATTATAAACTCATTTTGGTTTATACTTTAATGATGGTTAATGATGGCTTTAATGATGGACTGCACTCACTCGGCCCCCCCATCTCATTCCTTAGACAAATGCTGGCATTAAAGTAACCGAAGGTTTTGCATATTTTTACGACACAATCACACAAACTAAAGACTTCATTTTTGACCCCTGGATTTCTAAAGTCCTGGTTTAGGGGGTCAGCACTTCAAACCCAACATGCAGAGCCAGTGTTGCAAGAAATTTTACCTGCTGCAGCCGCTTCTATCTGGGCCATGTGTGACTCCAGCACCTTTGGGTCCCTGGAGCTGTAGGGTCCCAGCTCAGGGTAAAAACTTGAGGCAATGTCTTCTGGAGGTGTGTGCCTTCCTTGGGCATGACTGGCTGCAATCTTAGGGTCCCAGTGTGGCACCAACACGTGATCCCAGTGAATGTACTTGTTGTCCATGCTGGGAGAGCCGTACCACAGGTAATAGAATATGTGCACATCATAGAAAATGCTGTAATCTCTGTCAGATTTAGTGAAAACCACTTTAGTGTCGCTGCTGCCCATGTGGAACTGACCCGGCGACACCACCACGTCTTTCACGTCCAGCCGCCGCCTGTCGGACCTCTCCCCGATGAAGTCCATCCCGGGGGCCATGTCCGAGAAGCCGTCGCTGGGCTTCAGCGTCCTGAGTCCCATCATGGTCCCGAAAATAAAGAGCGTGAAGAGGAAAAGTGCGATGAGCGCTTTCCTGCGCAGCCGAGTCATGGTCGCTGTCCGTGGTGCTGCAGGAAGCAGCCGGTGCACGAGCCGGGAGGCGGGAGAGTGGTGCGGCGTCGCGTTAACGCCAGCTACAGCCGGTGAGAGCAGCCTGAAGTGGCATCGAGCAGGTGGAAGAAACGGCGCTTCAGTCACTGCAGACACTGGTGCATAATGGAAAATCTGTGAAACGCACGATAACTACAAACAATCTCATTTCACTTCCATCATCACGACCCGAGGACATCCTGCTCTACGGTCTCTGCACAGCCGTGACGATTCACTCTTCCTCCATCCTCTCTCTTCGGGAGAGGAGTGACGGATCGAGCTCGTTCAACAGTTCCTTCATGTCTGAAATCAGAAGCCAGTCTGGTTCAGAGATGAGCTGAAACAAACCAAGTCTGGTTACCTCTCCGTTTCCATCCAATCGCACGTCGCCACTGTCCGTTTGTTTCAGTGTTTTTTCCGTCGAGCTGTTGCAGCGGCGCTTCCGGTCATCCCACCTCCATCACAACGGTCCGTTTCCTGTTGTGTCGCTACAGAACCAGATCTGGATTAGAGAGACTGTGTTTATACACGAGACGAAACAATGTAACATTTGTTTCTGTGGCGAGAGCAGCAGGGAGGTGGGATTAACCCCCGACCGGAAGGAGATGTATGAGGGGTGATTAGTGCCACAAAGAAGCAGGAGGCGGAGCTTAACCCTGTCTGTGGAAATTCACAAGTATGAAGAAATATGTGTCAACAGAATCACGAAAGGTTCATGTTTGTGTTTTAATCACAATTTGTCAGACAATATGAAAAATATGCTTATTATCCACAGCGGTGTTGAAAGAGACATTCAGTGCCAGAGCAGGAAACAGTTTCACACCGTGTCTCATTCTAGTGTTGACATTATTATTTTTTACAGGAAACATGGGGGTCTTATGGGGCTCCAGCACCCGATGTTTTCCCTAAAGCCCTGAATCTTATATGAAGTTTATAATAACATGGCTGGGTAAAAATTATGTGTTTAACAGATTAAATCATCTCAAACTTCAACTTGCAGTATTTGTGTTAACATTTAATCTTTAAGTATGTAAAGTAATGTTAAAACCTGTAGAAGCACAATCTAAATACAATATTTAATGATTCAGATTCAGATCAATTCTCTTACATTTCTCATAGAATATAATATACTGAAGAAATGCAAATGAAATTGTTAAGTCTCTGTATGTAGTCTGTATGTCAGAATCACAACTATACAGTGTAATAATAAGTCAAATCAAAAAATACCACAAAGGTCAATGAATCTTTACCAGAAGTGACGTAGCAGATGAAGAAAAATCCTCCTTCAAACTGCCAGTAATCTGCTGGATCCTTGGAGCATCTGGGGGGGAAAAGAAATAACAGCCTAAAGATGTTGTAGGTGTCCCCAAAGATCCAGACCTTGGCTGGATGGAAAAAAACATTATAATAGAGAGAAATCATATCGATGTCTTATTGTAGAGTTTAGAGAAAAAGACAAAAGAAACAGCACTTATTATTAGATGATCACAGATATCTGAAAACACATTATTCCCTCAGCTTAGTTGTAATAAACAGTCTGCTGAACCGTTTCACATTAAATAACAATAGAATAGAAACTAATACTCAGTTTGGAGTCATTGTGCAGGTGCACATGTCATGATGGTTCTCAGCTCTCAGTGATGTTCTTTATTCTGACACAGACAGAATCATTCCAACAGATGTTTTCACTCCTGTCATCAATAATGAAATGAACTAGAGCTGAAAACTATCCGACTAACACTGAACCAAACTTAATATGAACAAACACGACACACAAGTGCAAAGGCAACTGACATGAAATGTGACAGCAGATAATATTAAAATCTATCCCTGTCTAAACTTACCTCTCTGCATCCTTTGGGAAAGAAAAGACAGATCTGTTTTTCTTGTTATTACAGCCTTCTGATTGTGCTTCACACCCTTAGAAAAAGACTGTTGGACACATTCGGAACAGGGGTGCTGCTTCTTGTGTTTTTGGGTTGGTTAGATCGCATGATTACGCTCTTTGTTGTGTAGCGTAGTGGTCTAAGCAGGCACCCCATGTTGTAGAGGCTACAGTCCTCGCTGCAGTCGGCCCCGGTTCGAGTCCCGCATCGGACAGCCTTTGCTGCATGTCATTCCCCCTCTCTCTGCCTCCCCATTTCTTGTCTCTCTCTACTATCTGTCCAATAAAGGCACAAAAGCCCAAAAAAGTATACTTAAAAAAAAGCAAATAATGTTTTGTATGCATCTAATGTGTCAATACCAGTCAAGTTAAGCTCAATGTCTTTGTTTTAAGTGTCAAAACTGCAAGTTAATTTGCAATGTGGGCAAAGAACATGTAGCTTTACTTTTAAATGTCAGCTTTGGTGGTTGTGCTGTAAAGGTGCAATATAAGATGTGGCCAGAATTTTAGTTTAAAATGTTCAAAAAATGAATTAACACTATCAACAGCGTGTGAAGCAGCCACAGTGATGATGTCATGATCAAGACCTCCATCTGTTGTATTTCAGATATCTACTGAAATGCGCATGCTCACTAGCCAACACCGACCTGACCCGTGTTGTAATACCACTTTGTGACACTAGAGGCTGTGTGAGTCAGCGGCGCGTCAAGTCTGCTCTCAGTCCCACGAAGAAGAACAACTTCCGGCAGCGGTTGACGTTAGCATCACAGAAACACAGGAATGGCTGAACCTCCTAAAAGGCGATATTCATCTATATCCCGAAGCACCGCTCCCGACAAGAAACCACGTTCAACGGCAAAGAAAAGAAGCAACACGAGTAAATCTCGATGTGGCTTCCCGCCGCTGGAGAAGCTGCTGAGAGGAAAGAGATGCGGTTTGATGCCGAGCTCGCAACTTTCCTGTTAGCCAGGTGAGTAGCCTCAGTGTTAGCTCCTTAGCTAAGAGTATAATCAGTGCAACGACCGACAAACACATTTCAGGTGGTGATATTGATGTTGTTGTCAGACGTTTTAGCGGTTAGTAGGATTGTGTCTGTTGCTCTCGGCTGTTGTCCAGCTAGTGACGTCAGTAACTTTAGGCTCATTTTGTAACTGACTGTAACTTGAGATTGTATGGACCCAGTAGACCGAGTGAATACACGTTGATCGGTTCACCATGTTGTCACCACTATACATTACTGTTAGGAGATCAGCCATGATTGAAAGTGCACTTGGTCTTTACATTTCTGAGGAGATTTCAGCATCCCTCTGTCTTTATCAGGACCTGAGCCAGTACAGATGCAATACCGCCTCCACCTGTCTCACCAACGGCAGAGAGTCCAGACACAGTGAGGAGGGTGTAGGTGAGTAACATGCTATCATTCACTTTTAAAAGTAAGACTTGTCCATACCACTGATTAAATCAGACCCACAGTGTAAACATGTTCATACTGCTGATTCTTAGTAATGAATATACCACTGCCTATATTTATGTATTTTATAGTATCTCCAATTTGGTGGTTATATAGTGTGTGTACATTGAATTCTTATCACACCTCTAGTTGTTTACCCTTCATTTCCTTCATTCCATCCTGCATTTACATTTCATAATATTCATACTGTATTTATTTTTGCATATTCATGATTTATTATACTCACACAACAGACCTACGAACATGTTTGAATATAAAGAACCTTTATGATCTAAACAAATTGTCCTATCACATGTTTGTCTGTATCAGGACCAGAATTCCAGTCTAATCATCACCAATGATGGAACAGCACCTTCCTTTTCTTTTTCATCTGTCTTCATCAGTCAACAACCACATTACATCAACACTTTGAGGTATTATCCCTGCACATGACAGATATTGTCTATACTGTGATCTTTTGCACATCTTGACCAGCGGGAGTTTTGTCATTCTAAAACACTTTTGTACATAGTTTCATTTTATATCTATTTTTATTTGTATTTGAGTGTTGCAGTATTTTACTTTTTTATTATTTCCTATGAATACGTTAATTGGATACTACACCAAGCCAAATATCTCGTAAGTGAAAACCTACTTGCCATTAAACCTTATTTTCTGAGTCTACCTTTGTGATGTCATCATCCCATCATCATGCTGCTATAACCTGCCAAGGACCACCCATGTGTCCTGCAATATCCCCTTGCCTTCATAAATCTGCAAGTGTATGGAGGTTACAAGTAGAATTTAGATCCCATTTTTCCACCTGAATATAAATTCTACTTGTAACCTCAGTGTCACACACTTGCAGGAATTTTGAGCACCAAGTTTTACGGTTTTGTGCTTTGTATGTGACACAGACGTCGACAGAAGCTCTTCCTCTTCCAGTGTCTTTGTGTTGCCTCACCACTAATGTGTGTGAGACTAATGTCTCTTCTAAAAATTCTTCACATGTACATGTATCATTTGTTCATAGTCTTGTTTTTATTACAGTATCTGCCAAATGAGGTTTAAGTGGATGATTGATACATGTTTTATGTTCTGAAGTCCTTAGACTGCCTCAAACACGTCAGTCAAAAGAGGAGCTGCTTGACATGTCCTTATTTTTCTTGTTGTGTTTTCATAGGGACGGCAGAATCCACCTCTGGCCAGAACTGTACCTTGCGGAACCCAGGAATAAATGGTAAGTCATGCGCATTACTCCTTCCCCATACATACATTCAAGTTGTCGTCATATCGACTGCATCAGAAAACAACGTGGATGTGATTATTAATATTTGGCTTGAATAAAATTAAAATACTTGCTTGGAAACTTGCTGAATCTGATTTGTTGTTAAGGAACTTATTGTGATATAGTGATGGAGTAATGAGGAACTACTCAGTAACAACTGTTTATCACTTCACTTCCAAAGCTCTACGAACAGTAAACTACCAGTTAAACCACGACCATGTGATGTGTAACAGCCTGTTTTATGCTGAGAGATGTGTGTTAGTTGGCAGATGTTTTTAAAAACAAAACTGTTGTTGGCTGTAACTTTGTGTCCAGGCTCAAATTAGGGTCAAAATGATTTTGAGCTTGTAAAGTGATATTAACAAATAATTCCAATGTTTGTAGTTGTAAATCAACCTTTGTAAACCTGTAAAATAAATCTGCTTGAGAAAGTCAGTGTCAGGATGAGTCTCTACAACATGAATGAAACTGAAAGTCACGTCCTTTGTGCAGATTGAAACGAGGAGTGAAGTTCAGGCACCAAGCAGCAGCAACATTCAAAATCTCTCCAGGAGTTTTCTAGTTTTGTTTATTATTCTGTCCTCAGTGTTCAGATTCACTTTCTTGCCTTTTACTTCATTTCTACTGTTGTTGATAGATGACAGTAACAACATTTGAAGAGCAGAATGTGTTCAGCTCTAACACAGTCACCACCTTCACAGGTGAAAGTATCGACCAGTTTAACATCAAATTTTTTTTCTTTTTTTACAGTATGTGCTACAAAAATCTGTTACTGTAGGAAGTTATTGATTATCATGTAGATCAATGAGGGACAAAATAATTAGGGTATAAAATGAGTCATAGAGGGCTTACATTATGAATGAAAACATTTAGCCCCTAGTAAGAGCTAATGTGTCTGAGCTTCTGCTCTGCACAACCATTAACATAATAAAGAAATGAATAACAGCTTGTTTTATCTGAACGTGCTGTTTGTGTGTCAGTGTAGAGCACTCCCATTTACTATTCGATATCGTGTATGATGCATCTATCTTTGGATTATGTACAAATCATTCTAATGTTATTGCAGTCTTGGGTGGTCTCAGAGAATGCATGATTGAGGTGACACCTAGTGGGAGTGAGAAAATAATGCATTCATTATCTGCATACCTGTGGATGCAGCTGTTAGTCCCTGTGCACTGAATGCAAGGCTGGTCATTGAGAGTAAATTATTATCCCTGAATGGACGGCCTGTCCCTAAATCACCTGAAGATGATAACTGTGAATCTGGAATAGAATAAATTACACAAGGCACTGAAGGTACAGTCGACACTGTTGTCCAATCTTCTTTTATTTTGGATGTTTTTGTGCAAATATCTCGTGGCAAACGGGTCATTTTAAATTTTCAAATTCAGTTTTACTCCATTGACAACGGAGGGAAATATTCTGTGAGCAGCCTTTTATTAGTCTTTGCCATTTACACAGAACAGCACAAGCATGCTGTGTGTGCTATGATGATGTAATGGCTCGTTAATCGTTAGGCTTGTAATTGCTGAACTGTCACAAAGCTTTGGCGTCATTAGAGGAGCTGTTCCTGGTGCTGAAACCGTCTTCTGTCTCATACACTGCTCAACCTTTTGTGGGACAGAGGCTGTTAATGAGCTTATATGTGAATAGAACATTGTTTGTTTGTTGTTTGCTTCTTCTTTTCAACAATTTCCACACACCTTTAGTCAGTTGTATACGAGCTAATTAGGCAGCAAAACCCTTGGATTCACCCTTGGCCCTTTAATCAGGTACTGTACCTTTAAAAGTTATTCTTTTAAATCTTTTTTTTTTTCTTTTTTTATTATTTGGTGAAGCAAGACAAAGACAAAGAAAGTGACATAACAATATAACATAATATAACATGACATAACGGCATACTGCAGTGGGACAAAACAACTGACAGCTTTTTGTCATTGTTATAGATTCATATTTTCACGTATTGAGAGAGAAATAGAGAAAGAAAAGAAGAAAGAAAGGGATTTTTTGTCACATATATATATATATATATATATAAGCTCTTTTTCTTTTTTTTGTTGTTGTTTACACTGACTCAGTGGTAGACAGTAATACATGCTCCTGCAGATCTGACCACGTAGATAAGCTTGAAGTAAAACATGCACCAATTTTCATCAGTTTTATTGAATTTTACACCATCAGAGTCATTTTAACTCACACACACTATAGCGCTTAAAAATCTATAATGTCCACCATATTGACACCCAGTGAACGTGATTCTGTTTTCTGTCACTTCATAGTAAAATCAGTTGAAGTGTCAGTCGCCCAAAAATCTGGTTGTATTCCTTTAAACGTCAAGGCCTCAGCCTGTCATTGTTGCCTGTTTGGCCCTGAGGTGGCCCGCAGCAGGCTGTCTTACCTACAAGCTTGTTGTGGGAGGGATATCTGTCACAACATGGCAGCACGTTATAGATTTGTTATTGATCAGGTTTATTGATTGATGTCCCTCTGGAGGAGAGGTGAAAGGTGAGCTGACAGGCTCCCCATGTGACCACTGCTTATTTTCCCCCTAAGTAATACACAAGGGCCCAGGCGTTCCCAAAGTGTGTTTTAAATCACACACACACACACACACAACATAAATGCTGTAGGGTGTAAATGGAAGTTTAATTTGTACAATTCAGCTTTTTAAGAACTCGCTCTCTATTTATGAAGGGCATCTTATGGAATAACAGAGTGTGTGTGTGTGTGTGTGTGTGTGTGTGTGTGTGTGTGTGTGTGGCTGATGAACAAGCACGTGCCAGGGCTTTGTTCCCACAAGCTCCTCTGAGTGACTGGGGTCACCTTAGGGTGGCCTTTCTATTTCCATGGTGACTCTAAGAAGGCCCCCGGCTGATAGGCATGAATGGAAGAAGTCATTCAGTTTTAATCAGGACACACACACACACACACACACACACACACACACGTGCGTTAAAAGTGTAGAGATATCAAACTACTTGTTTACAGGAAGTCAGAGAAACTGTTAGCTTTAGCTGTGGGTGCCTGCAGGTGTGTGTCGTGTTGTTACAGGAAGTCCCGTGACTCAGCTGTGATGAGAGCAGGTCTGTGGTTCTGTACAGCAGCTTCAAAGCGACTAATCACCAATTAATGAAGGGCTAAAAGAAGACGGAGATGACATCTGGTGTCTAAATTCACCTCTTTGTTCGTACAACTGGACAACACACCGCCGATCCTTTTAGATCGATACTGTTTCATAGGAAACATTCAGGACCGGTATATTTGCTCTCTGATGACTTGGTGTTTGGTGATCTTAGGTACAGTATGTACATAAATGAATATGCAATAGCAAAAGCCAACATTATAAAACAGCAATCCCTTAATTAACCTCAACTAATCCTTAATATATGTCAAACACCTTCATTTAAATCAAGGTGTGTAGTGTGGCAGCCATAGATCCCGTCATTTGTCCATTCATTTGAAAAGGCAAAAACTAAATCCCCAGTAAACAAACATCTTGATTTCAAAAGCTAATTTACAAATTAAGCAGATTTCACACATTATAGTCTTTTTATTGCCCTTTTAAGGTGTTATTAAGGGGGATTATTATTCAAGGTGGAAAGTCAAGAGTGCACTGCAGAGTTGGGGTTGATTAATGGTTGATTAAGGGTTTTCTAAACAGTAAAATAATAATTTATGGATTAAACTAAAGGGTGATTTCCAGGTTATTTGGTCAATTTCAATTTCTATTGTTTTATTTATTGTATTTGTACTCATTATTAATGAGCATTTTTTTTCATTTTATAGATCTGAATGGTAAAAATGCCTGTTAAGCCCTGACAACAAACCAACAAGTCATCCATACTCCATTATTATTTCTTAATTATTATGTTTTAATTAATTGCATTTATTACATGAAAGGGACATTTTTTGGTCCAATCTGACTCTAAAATCTTTAGACGCCATTATGTTTATGAGAAATTTATTTTCTTTTAATTGTTGAAATGAAAAGTTAAAATTACAATAATGTACAGAATGGTAAAGCAATTTTATTTTAAAAGTATATTGATATATATCAGTATAAATCAATATGTATCAATATTCAATATTGAACCGTGATTAGTTAAGAATCTCTTAGAGCAGTTCTTAGAGATGCAAATAGATTAGATTTAGGAAAATAATGAAATGGAAATCCTTTAATTTGAGCAGTGTGTGTGTGTGTGTGTGTGTGTGTGTGTGTGTGTGTGTGTGTTTGTGCGCGTGGTGGTGGAGGGTGGTAGTGGGCGGGGTTGATATCCCTTTGGGCCCTTGGGTGCAAAGTCCTGATTGGTCAGTTTGTCAATTGGACATATGTGATTTATCTGCGATTGGAAATCACGTGGACTTGACTGCGCGCGCGTGTGTGATGACATTCTATGTGCGTGTGCTTCTCTGTGCGCGCGTGTGTGTGTGGTTGGGATTACTAGAAGCAGGAGGGTCAGGGGGCTTCTGCATATTGTGCAAGAAGAGAAGAGCAGGAAGCAGGGAACCACATTTTCTCCTGGAGGACCACACACGCAAACACACGCGCACACACACACACACACACACCGAGAAAACGTGCACGGATGTCCAGCATGCAGTTAACTCTTTTCTTCATCTGATATTTCCCGGGCCGGAGCTGCTTCTGAACCAGAACCAGGCTGTGGAAACCTCTCACCATGGCAGAAGGTACGAGGAGCGCGTCTTTGAAGATGCTCTGAAAGGAACCGAGAGGTTGAATAGAGAAGAGAGAGAAAAGGAGGGCTGGCTTTCTCTTCCTCTTGCATTGTCTTTCCCTTCCCTTTCTGAGGGGCTGGTGGGTGGTTGTCTATTCAGAAACATCTCTGCACAAGTGCTGCCGTGACTTGGTGTCGGGGGGGGGGAGGTATGTTGTTGTTGTGGTGACGGTGGTGTGGAGGTGTAGAGAGCAGGACCCGGGGCTCAGTGCACTCTGACGCCGGTGGGAGAAGCGGCAGAGAGCGGCGGGATGGGCTCCGCTTCCAACCACAGGTTCACAGGTAGAACAAGCGTTTACTGAGAAATCTAACTTTTAATGTGGTCAGAAGATCTGATTGTCTCGGGTCATCTCCGGAGGAATAACGCGTGAAAGACTTTATTCTCTGTTGCTTCCATGAGAGATTTTATTGCTGAGTGAGGGAATAGAGCCTACATTTTATTCTGAAGGCCTGCAGGATTTTTCATTGTTAGCCTATGATGACTGAAACAATTGATTGATTAATGATTAGTGGATTGCCTGTTTTTATTTTTTATACTTTATTGTCATTAACCTACTTCCTTCAGCATTGGCTTCAAAACCACAGCGTCATCGTGTTTTAACATTATGTATAATTCAGTGCGACCTGTTCTGATGAAGATTCCCAGTCTCCCATTTCCTGGTTATCCGAGAAAAGTTAAATCCAGGGGAACTGGACTTGGTTGAAGAAGCCTCATGGATGAGAGGTGAAACTTCTCCAGCAACCAAGTCCAGCTGTCCTCTGTTCACCTTTTTCCTCTGATACAGATTGTAGGTATAAAACAGTAGAACGGAACAAGAAAAGTAAAATAATGGCGAAAAAAGCAAATGTAAACAATCAGTTAAGTCATTTTTAAACTAAAAAAAAGCCAATCTATGATAATAATCGAACATTTTTCGTTTGTGGACTGTTGGTCAGACAAAACAATTCATTTTTAGACAAGTTAATTGATTAGGATAATTGATAATGTGTAGATTAATTCATAATAAAGTAGTAACCTGCATCAGGTAAATGAATCTGTATTCCTCAGTCCAACTATCTGATAATAGAACTGAACATTAATCCACCACAGGCCTGTTGTGCTTTTATTACGCAGCGTGTGGGACGCATCCTGCACGAGAACCTGGGAGGAGCATCCTGAGATTCACGTATGTTTCGGTGTAGCTATTTACAGTCATCATATCACATCCCTGTCTCTCGTGCAGGAGGGTGTGCGCAGAGCGAGGAGGAGGAAGCGGGTCTGTCCCGGGGCAGCGGGGTCTGCAAGTGGTTCAACGTACGGATGGGCTTCGGCTTCCTGTCCATGAGCAGCAGGGACGGAGCGTCTCTGGAGCCGCCGCTCGACGTGTTCGTGCACCAGGTGAGGCTGATGAGGAGAGTGTTGTGGGCTACTAGGATGGGTGTGAACTCTCACACATCCTCAAACCTCACAGTTTCCTTTCAGATCGAGAGATCTGGATTACAGAGTTGATCAGTTTAATGATGCATGCAGATGATCCCAGAAGTGACTGTGGCTGCATCACACATTTAAAAACCTCTTAAGATTTCATTGAAGGAGTTGAGTTGCACATTCAATTCATAATATGTCATTTTCCCCAGATGGATTCTTTAAATAACATACAAGTGAACATATTACTGTAGTCACATAAACACATCTGAAGTGCAGGGGCCAGTTGCACAAAACACCTTAAGTTAAGATTTTCCTTAAAGTCTGAGTTCAGGTTTCCTTAAGATAAAAACAGTTGCAGGAAAGTATTTAAGGTTTTCTCCATACCTTAATCTTAAATTTCAGGGATTATTTAATGTTACATGGGGAGTTCCCCTCAGAACAACAGGATGAGATAACAGGTATCACAAGTGCTAATGGCAACAAAGCAACCGTCTCCATGGAAACAGTAGAGTTTACAGCTGTAAATCCTCCCCCTTCATCCCATAATTTAAAAAATATAATATATAAATATATTCAGCATTTTCCGATTATTGGTATCATTATTTTGACATTAACAATGCGCTACTTTGGCTCAGATGCAGCCGCTTGTCTTTAGCCAGCACGCTGAGGAATCGAGCAATGTCCCGCCCACTACACCATCTGATTGGTTAAACGTCACGAGTAATAGCCAATCACGCTGAAGACTGTTGTGTACACAGACGGTCACAGATTAGAAAAAAGCTCCGGCTAACAGCGGAGCCGTATGTCGAAGGTAAGACAGCAGACATCACTGAAGACGCAATAAACATCACAATCCTCTACACTGAAGTTACAACAACAGCACACTCTGATGAACACGTTCACCTGTTGGTTCAAGACACACCGAGCGAGAGAGAGAGAGAGAAGCTAGCGCTAACTGCTAAGCTAAAGTAGCTAGCATCTGAGTTGCATCTGCTGAATTTAATGTCGCTGAAAGGAGCAGAGAGCTCTGGGTGCAGGAGCAGAACTAGTGTAAGTTTAAATGTACAACAGGTAGTTAGTCATTGTGATGAAGAAAAATAACGTTAACTGTGCTTCAGACAGAGCAGCAATAAACGCTATCAGTAACAAACTCCAGAGACAAGCGATGATGCACTACACTGACGTCACCACGTCACCACGTCAACGGTCACTAACTACCGTTACTGAAAAGACATTTTACTACGGTAGAAGTAAAATTAAGCAAATTAAATATTTTTAATATTATATGTAATATTTTTGTTTTTGCACACTGAACAAATACAGGTACATATTAGTCTGTTTGCAGTGTAAAAGACCAACAAAAAAAAAAATGAATTCTTTAACTGCGAATAGAATTTCTCTTCAAAATTCAAATGGTCGTAAATACAACATATGAAAAAACCCCATAAGCCTTATGCGATATGTTGACTCGTGCTCTGCATTCGGTCTTTTACCATCACTGCAGTTCAGATTTGACTTTGATCAGAAGTGGATCTTGTCATTAGGCTGCATTATGTTGAGTTTTCTATAAAGAAAAATCAAAGTTTTAGACATGAGTAAGGGTTGAATGAAAAATCTCTCTCCGGAGTAAAGTTAGGTGTAATCCTTCAGAGGAATGTTAGACAGCTGATGTGTTTTATTTGTGTAAAATTAGCTGTAGATTAACACATCTTTAAGTCAACCATGCCAGAGCCAGTACTGCCACTCCCCCCACTCACCTCACCTCACAGACTGGTATTTGCTGTGGAACTTAAAAGGTGTAGGGGATTGGGGGGGTGGTGGGTGTTTGGGGCTCAAACATTTCTTTTTTTAAAAGGGGTTAGAGGCTAAAGCAGAGATAACAAGGCTCATTCCTCTCCCCATCCAGCCCTGCTTCCTGTTATAAAGTCATTAAAGCGTCAGGGAGCCCACCCAGCGCTGAGGTTCAGTCCCACCTCCCATGTGGAGCTTTACGGCAAAGACCTCGTCTCAGGTTTCTGTGGCGCGGTGTTTGCTGTAAATCATCCGATGAAAGAGAGAGGACGAGGGCTCTTTACACGGCTTGTTTTGGGCTTTAGTGAGGTGTAAATTCAGTGTGCAGGAGTTTGATGAAACGGGAGAATGTGGAGTGTGTTGTTAATGACCAATTAAACACAATTGATTTGGGAGCCAAACATGAAAAAAATAGCAAATTAAAATGTCTAAAAACAACTCGACCTATATTCTATATTTTGTTGAGTTGTGTTCTTACATTATTGTTATCAAATTTAGACAAATCTGTGATTTTAATCATAGTAACAGTCTCAGTGTCATTTGGTCGCCTGTCAATGGCGTCTTAGCTCCTATGTGCACGTGTCAGCGTTGATGCAAATTGACTTTTTTATTCAGTTTTAAGCCACATTTTTAAAACACATTTGTAGATCTTGGTGGTTTTCAACTACGTATTTTAACCAGCTGAAGGATTTTAGTCAATTTGTCACCAGGTCTGTTTGTTTTGGAGAGGAGGAGACCTCTGTGGATAATTTGGCTCCCGCTCAAAACTTTGTGAACGATTGGCATGAGTGGTCATTTTCATAATATAGAAAATTTTGTTTTTAGTTTTGCAGTTTTGCACGGTCTGCTCTGCTGTACCTCGGGATGCGACTAATGAAACGATTAACCTCGAAACATTATATTTTGGATTTCGCCCAAGCCCAATGGCAAGTTTTTATAAACTTTGGATAGTTCAAGATTTAAAAGGTGAAATGAGTGTTCCCCTTAAAGTGCAGTATTTTATTGGTGCATGTTTACCTTGTAGTTCTTATTCCCTCCTTGTATTTAAATCAATCGGAATCTTTTACTGAAAGATCAATAGTCCAGCACAGAGAGTTTCTTCTCTCAGGATATAAACTGTATGTTCTTACCACAGTTTCTGTTAGTGTGTGTGAGTGTTGTTGCAGTTCAGTTGTACAGAAACATAATTTCTAGGAGACGTGGTTTCCAGGACTCCTTTTGCCCTCTGTCATTTCCCAGCATCCTCCACAGCGGTGGTCAGCGTGAGACTCGACCAGAGAGACTCAGTGATCGATAGCTTCTGTGGCTGCGTCTCGGTGGTGAGAGGAGGAGGGGTGTGCAGAAGCATTGATGTTTTAACAGGGCTGTCAACAGGAGTGGATCTTTATGAGGGAGGAGGATTCCCTGACGTGTTTCTTTCATCTTTTGCTCTTAAATAATTTCTTTTCTGCTGTCACAAACTCTTACCCAAAAACAGTGGACTTAATGTAAGTTGTCAAAACAGGGAAATATCCAACGAACAGAAGCTGTTCCCACTCCGTTACGTGTCAGTGATCCGTTATCATTTACTACAAAAAAAAAAAGCCCTGTGCATCGAAGTCCTTCCCCGGTTTCTCACTCATAATGGCTGAAAATAATTTACTGAAAATACAAACTTTGTTCTTTCGATAATGAAGGCCTTTAAGGCATTTGTTGACATATTTAAGGCTGGATAACAGCCTCTGTCACTTCTGCTCAGTGTTAATTGTCAGGTGAATGCAAACCAAAAACTAGGTGCTAGCAATGAATAATTTTCCATGCACACACACACACACACACACACAACCATGCAAACACACACACACACACACGCAAACACACACACACGCAAACACACATATTACACCAGATATATGTGTGGAGCGATGAGGAGACTTTAACCTTCTTTGCATTAATGAAACAAACAGAAATGCCATAATTTCTTCACATGTTCCACATCTTTAAAGCTTTGACTGCAGTGCATTTAGCTTTGCCACCTTTGTCGCGTTCTGGAGCTTTTGATCCAATCATGACCTTCATCAGCGGTTGAGAAGTCCTTTGAGTGCTCGGAAAGAAAATTGGCATTTGAGCATCTCCAGTTGTGCTCTAAACGATTTGTCTCTGACGTCCCCATCCTGGCCGTCCTGTGTTTCCTGTCAACACCCAATAACTGTCACTGTCTTTAATCTGCAGAGTAAACTGCACATGGAGGGTTTCCGCAGCCTCAGAGAGGGCGAGGCCGTGGAGTTCTGCTTCAAGAAGTCCTCTAAAGGGCTGGAGTCCGTCCGGGTGACCGGGCCTGATGGAGCACCGTGTCTGGGCAGCGAGAGGAGACCGAAGAGCGCCCAGAAACGACGCTCCAAGGGGGACAGGTGAGTCCACACGTGCTGGTTCAGGACTTTTAAGACGTAGTTCAGCAAAGAGAGACGCCACTCTCTCGCGTCTGTACGTTCAGCTGGAGTCAGGTCAATATGAGACCTGTAACTTCTCCGAGCGATGGCGGTTCATCATGTTGTGGATGAAAGTTTCCCTTACAGATAATCCGACACTCAAACAGAAGATGTTCTGTTGACTGAGTGTCGGCTCTTTGTGGAGCTGCAGGCTCAGCTGGATCAATACACTGTTTGATCTCTTCAGGCTTCTCCAACCCCCCCAGTGCTCCATTTTCTGGCTTTTGTGCCGTGTAGCTTCATCTGTTTGTCACTTTCTTACAAAACAAACGTCATAAAACAATAAATGAAATTAATCAATTAAATGCATGTGACAGTGATAAAGTTAATCCCACATCTTCCTGTCTGGATTCGATCGCAATCACATGTTCAGACTTTCTTCTTCTCACCGGTTCCTCAACACGAATGTTGCAGTCAAGAGAATAAAAGAGTTTGATTTGTAGGTTGAACGCCTTTAAGATCTGACATTTTATTAAGTTCAGCTTCATTTATCATGGGGGGGGTGATAAAATTAATCCCACCGCTTCCTGTGCAGAAACAGTCACCACAGGTTTGATTGCACTCACATGTTCCCTCTTTTTACTCTCAAACATAAATGTTGTATTCGGACGACGAAAGGATCCTATCCGTTTAATTGATAACAGATGTAGGTGCCCGGGAGAGGTCAGAGGTCGCCACCACCATAGCAACAATGGGATGCGGTTGTGCAAATGAGGTGGAGGGAAGGGTGGGAGGAAGGGCAGCGAGCGAGCGGGGGTCATGGGTCAAAGGTCACAGGAGTACTGAAAACAAAGGAGCTCCTTCTGCCACCCTCGTGGCCAAGCTGATCAATACTGAGCGCTGGTGGGGGGCTGGGAGGAAGAGAGGAAGGAAGTGGTTGTTAGCAGTGAGTTGATCCAGGGCTCGGTCTGGGTTTCATCTCTCTGCGTCTCACAGGAGTGAAAGAATAAAGATGAATAGATTCTGTCGTTTTTAACAGATGAAAAGACCGAAGCCGTAGATGCTCATAAGAGCGTCGAACGTGTATCACTCCGCCACTACAATTAATAGGCCCCAGCACACGCAATATATATCCTAAATGTTTGAGCAACATTTGCTAAAAACTACAGTTCCCAGCCGTTTCAGGAAACCATGTATTTGTGAGGTGTTTTTAAAGATTGTGTTTTCAGATGGTCGATGTCTTTATTATGTATTTTTTGGTGTTTTCCAGTTTAGTGTGAGTCTGTGACTTTACACCGTTTCTGTCCATGTGCCGCTGACTGAAGGTTGCTGAAGTGCGTCAGATTAAATGATGAATTCCCATTTATTTCTGTACAGAATAAAGAAATATGACGTGTGAGCGAGTATTACAACTTCACTTATATCAATACTGATATATTTACAACATGCTACTGCTGACATTTTAACTCCTGTTGACAAACATTGTAATGACAACACATTTTTTGTTTTTAAAATAACTTTATTCATAACACTCGTTTCCTACCCACAAAAACAAAACAACCAGGATTACATGACTCAAACAATATGTAAATACATAAATAACAAATCTTAATTATTTCTGTTCTTCTCTTGATGTAAAAATAATTAAGTCAGTGCAGCAGTGATGTTGTGATGGCCAAAATCAATGTGTAAAAATGTATTTATTTACATGGTGCATGTCTTAGTATCAAAGTGAAATCATAATACTCGAGAAAAGTAAAGGTAGAAATGTGTTTATGTGATTGGACAGGCAGCGCTGGCTTCACCTCTCCCCTCTCCGTTTGTTGACTTGCTCGACCACAGATGGAGAGCAGACGGAAAAACCTGGACCAGTAGAAAACCAGATTGTCCGTATACAAAGAAATCAATAGTTTTTGCCGTTCTGTTTAAGTGGCCAGTGTCCCTTTGTGTCACACTGCACAGGGCCAGAGCCTCGCTCGCCTTATTTATCCTGCTCTAATGAATTCACCAACAGGATTTCACTTAGCCGCTGATCATTAGCTCTCTCAGCATAGATTTACTGATGAAATACCCATTTACCTGCGCGATCAGCAAACAGCAACTGTTCTGTGAGATTTATAAATTCATGTTTTGACCCGTTAATCGTGGAATTAGGGCTGGATGATAATTTAATGTTGTCTCCTGCTGACTTCCAGTGGAAGCCTGAAGATGACCGTGTCTGTCGTGCCGAGCGACTCGCGATGAAAGGCTCATAAAAGGAGATTTTTGTTTAGTACGTGGAGCTCAGGAGTAATTAAACATGTTTATGATGGTGTCTCAGTAAAACATGCACAACACCAGAACCCTGGAACTCATCATTAACATTATTAATTACGCCTGTCCACCGTGAAGAAGGCAGATACGAAACAGTGGAACACAGTTCATCAGTTTAATCCGTTTACATTTGCCACGTTGTAATATTTCAAATACATATAAAATATTAATATTTAAAAACGATTTTTAATGTTGTGATGATAATTATAGTCATAGTATTCCACAAAATCTGTAAAATACTTTCACAAGCTCTCAGCAGAAAGCAAGAAAACAGGGCTGTTAATTCAGGTGATTAGTCCCAGTGTGAACGGTGTGTATCGTTGAGGACGAGGAATAGAAAGAAAAACATTCAGTAGGTTTGCATCACAATATAGAAAGACTTCAAAATTTAAAAGACAAATTTGTTCTAATTAGAGCAAAACAACCAACACGCTGATGGCCCTGTATAGTGGATAGTATTGATCTTTAATATGTGAAAGTGTGGATGTGATCACAGGGAGTCTAACTTATAGTGCAGTTACCTGACTCTTCTGTAGCCTGGATGTAAAGAGAGCGACTGTTTCCTCACGTCTGGAGTGATGAGACGTCTTCGTCTTCAGAAGTGGCTTTTTTGGTTAAAAATCAGGGTGAGCACAGGAAAATAAAAGATCCAAGAGTGAATTTATATTTGTATTTTATGTTGTAAGACATAAAATCCTGTGCTGTGGATAAAACTTTGTGTCTGATCTGGTTTTTCCACAAAAAGTTCAATAATCTGGTTTAAAAAAACAAACAGAAAAGAAACTGTGTAAACATCATTAATCCCTTGAGGGTTATAGATCAATTTAATCTCCTCACAGCTGCCAACCGCTGTGGCAGTTCATGTTCAGCTCAGAGTGTGCTGCTCTCTGCTGGTAGAAACCGCCTCACTGCAGATTCATTCACATTTCTAAAGGAGGAAACAAAAAATACTGTTAATGTTGAATAAAACATACGATTTACAATTTTATCAAGTAACTGAAGATAAAGACAAACACAGCGCACGGAGGAATGAAACAGGGAAACATGAAGCAAAGTAGCCCGAGATGTTAAAGCTGCAAAGTACCCACCTTTAACATGCAGCCTCCCTGTATGACATCATATCCAAATAGCTTTAGCCACTGAGCTAGCTAGATAGATGAACTACCAGCTAGCTAGATTATAGCTTTATTTTATTTTTCCAACATATATATGTATATTTTTTCAAATCAAAGGAAACTATTAAATAGTATATATATTATATAGTAAAAAAATTTTAACAAACATGTTAGTATTTCTTCTAAAGCGCTAACCAACGCATGAGATTAACCAGCAAAACAAGCTACAGTTTGAAGTGTAGCCGTGCTATACCGGGGCTTTTCCACTTTTTCTCACAGTTTGAATGAAAGTCGGTGGAAACACTGATGATCTTGATGCAGAAAAAAATAAAAATATCAAAGCTCATGATACTGATTATTAATAAAACAAAGAGGCTTCAGCATTTATCTAAATATAGCCTTCAAAAACCCAAACCACTTCCCACAGAGCAAAATAAATCCGTATAGGTTTTCAACATACCAGGAATTTGCTTTGGTGTTTTGGTGCGTATCAATAAACATAGTAAGAAGAAAAAAAAATGTAAACAAAGATAAAACAAGCCCAGTATACACCCGGTTCTCTGGCCCATATACAGCCAGATGCTACGTCCACATCTGGACCAATCCTGGTGCACACTGAGAAAATCTTCCAGCTGTCAGACAGTACAGGAGGATGACAGGATGGATGACTCTGCCCAGATGTGCAAGTTTATATGGGCCGTGGAACCGGGCGTTGTGTTGGGCCAGATGTTTCAGGCTCCTGTCTGGGTTGTGTCTGGTCTCTGGAAAGAGGAGTGGGTTCAAACTCCTTTTTATTTTTATTCTTTAAGTCGTGGCAAGATTAAACCCTGTTGAAGAAATATTAGAAACTGTATTGCTTCTTTTTTATTTTATACAATTTGTTTAATAGTTTGCAACGTGTTTAATATTATGAGTCTTCTAATATTCTTAATGTTACTAGTTATATCGATAACATGAACATATTAAGCTTGAACTGAAGTTGTAGCCTTTAATTGTCACTCATAATTTTTGTTAATGTCAGTGCAGTTTCATTGAGGGAATGTTCTTTTCATTTTCCTTAAAGTATTAAATGCATCATGCGTAAAGCTGCTGCCACAATGAGATAATTCCTCTTCTCCTGTCACGTTAGGTGCTACAACTGCGGAGGACCCGGCCACCACGCCAAAGAATGCCAGCTGCCCCCTCAGCCCAAGAAGTGTCATTTCTGCCAGAGCGTGTCGCACATGGTGGCAAACTGTCCAGTCAAAGCGCAGCAGCAGCAGCAGCAGCAGCAGCAGCAGCAGCACTCCTCCTCCTCCTCTCCGGCCTCTCAGGGAACAGCTACCTCACCGAGGGATGAGGAAGAGGAGCGCAGTCAGTCCACCCTCTGAAAAACTCAGAGCGAATCATTCAGGGAATACGTGAGATTTATTTTTTCTTCCACTGGAGCACTGCTTATAGAAAAGAGCTACCTCAGGTTTTATTTATAGAGCGGCAGCAAGACGCATCACTGCAATACTGATGTGATGTGACTCATTCTTTCTTTATTTTTACGTGTGTGTGTTTATTTTTTCTTTTTCTGACTTAGATAAGTGTCTTAGCTCTGGAGTGAAACAATCAGACTTACTGTAGGTTCAGCCGTGTAGTAGCGTGCCTCCGCTAACTGAGCTGAAGACGCTAATGCTAAAGTCTCGCTGGTTTTACAACCCTCCGAAAACATTGCACACGTACAGGGTGTGTGGAAAGCTGTTCTGAGTGGCCTGAGGAGGTTTGCAGATATTTGAACCTGCAGCTTTACTGTGATACGAGCAGACGATTCGACGTGTGATTACAAGAAAAGCACAGGTGCGATCGATAGCTGTCGTGATGGCTGCACTCCCTTTAAGTTGATTGCATTAGTTTCACCTGTGCTTGTCCTGCCTTGACAAATGAAAAAATGCGAGACCTATACAACAGTTATTCACACTCAGGAATGAATGTGTTTTTTTTTAATATATGGGATGCATGTGATGTGCATGAGTTCATTCTCAATGGTGAAACTCTGAAACTAACTAAAAATATTAACGTACTGGATATTTTATTAGTTGCACCTCCATAGTCTTAATTAGTCGCAATCCAATATAACAGCTCTGCCGTAACATCTGCTTTTACACAGATCTTAGTGACCTGTGTCTGGAAGGTGTAAGCTCACTTATATGTTTATTATGGATTATAAAGACATAAACATATCGAAAGGTGGTGTCGTACTGGACTACAAAGATGTTTCAAAGGTTTCCTCCTCCATACACACCTCTACAAACACCTCTGAATGTAACGTATTTCAGTACAACACCAAAGAAAACCTCACGGCAGAACAGTTGTTATTGGATTGCAATAGATGGTTACAGAGTGTTTTATCACAACTCGTGAACTCAGAACATTTCCATTTACAATTTATACTTCCCATCAGCCAGCTGGGCGAGATCATTCCTTCGGCTCCGTTGGGATTTGAAGTGGAACTTGAAATACGTGACCGAGTTTCACAATCCAACATGTGAATGTAAAGAGAAAAAGAAAACCGCCAAAGACTTTATTGAAATCTGAAAAATACTGTATTTTCAGGTTTTATAGTGAATATAAATGAATGTCACTACATAAGTGCCATGACCTCCTTGTTCCAATGGGGTTGATAAGAGCTGCTTTATTCCATTAGAAACAACAGTACCTCACCACACACATACCACTGAGAAATAATTCTACTTTTTCTATTAGTGGTGAAAATTTCTTAAGTTGCCATTTCATAATTTAAATTTATGCAAGACCAGTATTGATTGTATGGCAGGCTTTGTCTGCACAACAGTATTAATCCAAAGGGAATGTTTTTACACGTATATATCAGGGATTTCTTCACGTAAACAAGACGTTCTCAGTTGTTGTTTTTTCCTTTCTTTGTTTTCGCCCTCACTAGTTTTGCTGAAGGTGCTAAATGTATATAGATATTATCTTTTTTATATTAACTATTTATTCAGAAGTGTTCCCCTCCTGGTTATATCCCTCTTCGTCTTGGGTTTGGGCTGAAGAGCAGACTGAGAATCTCACAGCTTTAGTTGTTTTGTTTCAACCTGAGCTGCGATTCAGAAAATATCTTTTATACCTCTCAACACCGACACACCTGAGCTGTGCAAAGCCTCGGCTTCCTTTGTACACATGCTGTGCAACGCTTCTGACAAACTCTGACAATTCTATTACTGTGTAATTGCTTGTTGACAGTGTAAATTAATCTACAACTTTAGTGTATTGTCACTGAACAAAAAGAAACAAACCCCACAGCGTCCCAGGGTAAAGTATATTCATTTTTTATCTGTGTGTGTAAAATTACTTTCACTGTGATATCAACCTGCATTCAGTTAATTTAGCATCTTCACTGATGCCAAATGAGCCATGCACTCTTATAGGAACCATTAACTCTAAACACTTTTAGCATGATATGCATTGCATTCCTGGGTAGTTTACACTTTGCTGTTGTAGTTTCACATGTGGATCAGTGATAAAACACAGACAACGTGATATGATGCCGTTATGATATTTAGCTACGATAGCTTGTGACAGCAGAAACTTACTGTAAAGTTGTTGTTTTGTTCTCGTAGCTAAAGAATCTCAAAAAGGTCTAAGTTGCTATAATGTAGCCAAAACATGTAGCCACCTAGCCTACACTGTGATATCAAACTAGCTTTAGCCACAGAGATAGCTTCTTAGATTAGCCACTTAGCTAACCAAATAGGATTTTGGAGTCCATCCCTCAGTGTGTCTTTAGATACACTCCTCCTTTATGTACAGGACTCTGAGCCCCTCTACAGCTCACCCAGTAAACGGTTGTTTCTTGTGTGTTTAATCTACACACAAACACAAAGTCAAAGTGACTAATTCTTTATCTTACGTGGAGTTATGTGCTGTAGCTGTAACTGTAACTGCTGCTGAGCGGACGACTGTTGTTCCTCAAGAAATTATAGATCAGATTTTTTTTTTTTACATTTTTGTTTGTGTTGTGTATTAAACACCCAAGATACAATGTGATAATTAATGAGCTTTTTAGATGCTGGGAGACATAGTTCTTTTTAATTTAGCTGTCTCAAGCAGCTATAGGGGAAACAGCAGGATCTCTCTCTTGGAGAAAAAGCAAAAATATGCGCAGCCTTTCCTCTGGTTGTCTTGCTGCTGAATGACATCTGACAAAATCCAAAATACACCCGGGAATGCAATGGGAAATATATAGATTATTTACATAAAAGTGTACAAACAACCAGGACTACTTTAAAATTCTGTGGGGAAGACAAGTCATCCAAATGAAGATGCCTTCATCATTTGCACTGACGTATTTACTGTTAACAGTCGTTCTCTGATGGACACCAGAACTGGTCGGTCCGAAGTGACACTGCAGCTTTCCACTGACATGTTCCTCAAGTCAAAGCAAGCATGGCACTATATTTTAAATTTAACCTTGCTATTGTTTTTTTTTTTTATTGTATATATTCGGTGTGTTTTTCACAGTATTAATATGATGTCGATGATAAGTCTGCATGATAACGGGCAGAATGATAGATTAGCTTCTTCAGGTACAAAGGGACCGGAGACTGAGGCCACTGGTTGCAGAGCACAGAGGATGTTTGAAAGCATCAGTGTGGATCAGTTTCTGTTTCAGTTCCGTTTCGAGATCAACGTAACGCTCATGCCGCAGTGCAATGGGCTCTGATGTACCATCTGTAATACTCTTACGCAAAGTCCCTGTGATTTGTCTTGTTTCTTGTCGGTTGTGTTGTTTCTTACATGTGACCAAGGCAGAGATTGTCTTGTCAAAAATCTATACCAGTCTACCTCAGATGTGATTTTGGTTTTTAGTGTGGACAGCTTGAGAACGGCATGTCCAAAAAAACCAGTTTTGTAAGTATTGTACATTTTCTTTTGTCTGTTTAGTTGTGTGTTTAAATATTTATTACTTTGTTTATACCTTTCACTTGCATTGTGATATGTGCCACCTAAAATACTTTTGATATCTTTATGCTTTTGTTGTTGCTGACAATTTAATAAGAGAGATATTATACTTAAAACCAAACTCAAGACGTCAGCTTCTTTCCGGGACAAAGAGAAATCTAAAAGAACCGATAAATACACAACGAGGATGTTCTCTGACATCTCTCAAAGAAAACAACCATATCTTCACTTACCAGAGCAGACACACCCACCAGTTTCTCTGCTTGTGTCTGGTTGTCTTTCTGGTTGTGTCACTACAAAGACTGTTTGGATAAAAGCGTGTTGATGTTGACTGTGTGGGTATTTAATTAAATTAATGTGAGTCTTTACTCAGTGCTCAGGGTCATGTGTTCAGATGCTGCAGCCTTATGTAACTCAGTAAATACATTCGTGATTGCACATGGTTAATTGTCTCACTTTGCTGATCTCTGTCTTTTCAGCCTGCAACTGAAATCATTTGTGCTGCAAAACATTGGCAAATTAAAGATCAAAAGTAGAGAAGATTTGTGTTTGTGTCTTGTATCTACACTTCACATCACTCTCTAAAACATTTGGTAAAGTTGCATAAGAAAAAAACTCATAATTCACTCATTATGTTGAATTACAGGTGGGGAAATCTCAACTTGCTTTCAAGAGGACTGAATGTCTCACAGGTGAGTAACTGCGTCTCCAGATTCCCACATATGTTTGAAAGTGCCCGAGAAAGCCAGAACACAATTATACACAGATTTAAATAGTAAATTAATAGTAATCACATAAATCAGGACTAACAATTACAGCCTAGTTAACACACTTCTGTTTCATTATCTCAACAAAAAAAAATTCTAATTTTAAGTTTCTGAAATAATTGCAGGACAGTTGTAATGTATTGCAAAGATTTGTGCAGGTGTTCATGTTATTGTGTCCACTCCCAGTAAGTGACAGCTCGGTTTGAGAGGGAGGACTCACTGCCTGACTATTGAAAAAAAAAAAATGCAAAAAACCACATAAAGCTAGCCACATTTAGCCTAGAACACGACCGGAAGTTTTGTAATTTTCCTTCAAAATATACTTCATGTTATGTCCCCTTGGAGGAGAGGAAGTTGTCAGTGAAATTGTTATGGGTGTAAGTATAGATATGTAACTGTAGAAATAATAAATAAATAACAATAATAATAATAATAATAATAATGATAAAAATAGGCACGTGTGAAATTATGATGATGGAATTTGCCATTCAGGAGCAAAAGGCCTTTATGTATAATATAATAAATGGGATTCCTTTTGGTGTAATTAGACTTTTACAATAGTTATATATAAATGATCAAATTATTATTTGTCCACATGTATTTTGTTTTTTAAAATAACACATTTTAAGGAATGACTCAAAAAATTATTTGTAAAAAAAAAAAAAAGAAAAGAAAAGAAAAAAGGAGTTATGTGGTCCCTTTATTATTTGAAAGTTATGAGGGATCACTGTGGTTTAGCTTAGGCTTGATTTAGTTTGAGTACACAATGATGAGCTAAATGTTGTTATGAAGTCGGTTTTAAAGGAAGTTTTGATATAATTATAATAATAATCATTATTATAATAATTATAATACATTTGGCACATTCTGGAAAATATCATATAATATATAAATATACTATCATCATAGTACTGTGTCTGTCTCTATTCTTTATCAGTTAACAGTGTTTTATTGTTCTTTTCAAAAAACAAAAACAAAAAAAAAAGGGGATCTTATTTTGAAACGCGTTGCCGGAAGTCGTCTCATCCTGTCCACCGCTGCGCTGCACTGCACAGCAGCTGCACGCTCTCACGTCCAGTGTTTGACAAAACCTCCCCGGTTTGACTGTGCGAGCAGAACGTGTGCGGCGGTAATGGCTGCCAGGGAGAGTGAGGAAGACAACAAATGAAAACCCCTGAGAAACGACTCCAAGGTGAGAAGCAGGTACATGTCAACTTTCGCCGCTAGAGACGCAGCTTTAGCGCATTTAAACTATTGTCTCGGCTGCTGTGGTTACTCGTCCACTTGGCTCGCAGGTGTGTGTGTGTGTGTGTGTGTGTGTGTGTGTGTGTGTGTGTGTGTGTGTGTGTGTGTGTGTGTGTGTGTGTGTGTGTGTGTGTGTGTGTGTGTGTGTGTGTGTGTGTGTGTGTGTGTTTGGAGGAATCTGGGTGAATTTCTTGATGGCACACACACACACACACACACACACACGCACACGCACACACACACATGGAGGACAATAAACTGTCACTACCCAGTACTTCTCGTGCATGCCTCCTCTGCGCACCGACGTTAGTTCAATTAAGCAGCGATGAACTTGTTGTAGGTTTAAATTATATAAGCTTGATGCAGACAGACATGTCGGTTGCGCTGGCGAGAGCTGGACTCTTTTGTTAGCTGGTGTTAACGTGATTAAGCTAACGTTAGCTAACCAACAACATCGTCGCGAGCTGACGGTGTTAGCTGTTAGCCTGTTAGCCTGTTAGCCAATCAGCCAAGTGGATGTCTAATTACCCCCGTTAGCATGCTGGCTATCATTCCTTGTGACTGGGAGAAAGCGTCTCTCTTCATACTTTTCGGGGGGGGGATGTTTATCATCTCCTCAGCTGACAGTGTCTAGCATCTTTAACATTCAAATTAAGTTTTCATATTAGCACATTAAATGTCCAGGTATACATGTTGGTATTTAACACTGACACTGTCATTTCGACTGTTTTTGGATTAGCAATTTGAATTCTTGTTGCAATGCTAACTTGTTTTGCTTCAAACTTTTGGTGTTGTTGTTAATGCTGCAGCTATTTATTGCAATTGTACATAATATATCATTAATATGGTTTTGTACAAGGAAGTAGAGCTGAAACAAAAGTCCTTTTTAATTAATTAACTGATGCTGAATCAATAACAAATTTAGCAAAAGATAAATATAATAACTGATAAGTCAATAAAATGTAACATGCTTTATATCTTTCTATATCATCAAAGATTAAATATCTTTGGGTTTTAGACTATTGGTTGCACAGAATTAGTAATTGAAAGATGACTTTAAAATAATCCGCAGATTAATTGTATATCAGAATAATCATTAAAATCTGCCAATACTCTTTACACATTCATGTTTGATTGCTTAATATATTGTTAGGAAACTCATTAGAATATCTGATTTTCAAAAATAATAAGAGGTTTGCAGCTTTAGTGTTGTTTCTTTGGTCTGGCAGGTGGAACGGGATTATATAACGACATGATAAGGATGAGTGACGTCGATTGAATGATTTGACCTCCTCTGGTTGCGTTTGCTTTTCCACACTCCTAGTTTTCAAAGTAAACGTTTGTGTAGTGCGTAGCAGGTTCTGGGACGCATCACTTGCGGCTCCAGTATATGGTGTCATGGAGCTGTGTGTGTGTGTGTGTGTGTGTGTGTGTGTGTGTGTGTGTGGATGTTTACAGTACTGTAGAGGTGCTGCTTGTGTGTGTGTGTGTGGTGATTTATGGGTTCTTCCGTTTTGATGTTTCAGTGGATGAGAGATTCTCTCATGCTCTGCCATCGTATTGGAGCGATACCGAGGGAAACCAGAAGAGATGCCGTTGTGCTTATTTGGGCAAAATTGTGTTTATTCTTCAGGGAACTAAAACACATGTAAACGATCAGAAATACCACCCACCTTCCTGCACCAGCATGCCAATCATGTGGACAGCATTGTGGAGCTGCTCCATCCGTTTGGTCATGTGACACCTATATTTAAACTGTAGGGAGATTATTTGGGTTTACTGAAGGGTTTGATAACGAATGAAAACACACAGAAGAATTTGAAGGGAAAGTGTGTGGAACAGAAGAAAAGTAGTCCACGATAACAACAAGATAACGTTGGATTATCTCCAGTATGTCATTATTGGGAATTCAGACCCTGGAGGGAAAAGAGTTTGTCTATCTTCTGTCGCTAGTTGTCCGTCTTGCATCCTGACTGTGAAACGATACGCTCCTAACGAGATGGAGGAAAATAATCCACATTAATTCTAAATTTCAGCTGAACCTAGTGTCAGACTTTGAAAGTCCAAGTTAGTTGCACTGATGTGGGGATCTTTTGCCCTGGAAATCACTCGGTAGTTTATTGGCGTATACGACAGCGTATCCCTCCACCACGGCTCAGCGAGGAAACACTGTCACATGACTGTCACTTTGACGCTAACACAGACGGCGTAGATCTCACATTAGATTTTAGCTGAACCTGAGAATGTTTTTAATCTTTCTTGGATTGTTTTTTTGGATGTTGGATCCACCAAGTACAGGTCTTATTGAAACACCCTCGTCTGCATAGGTTTGCAAACATCTACCCGTGTACCTCTGCAGAAGCATGACTCCAGTGTTGGCACTTACATTAGAACTGTATTATGAAAGCGTCATGCCCAGGATGGAGCGGAAGAATGATTATAGTGACCAATAACACGAGGCAAAGAGACAGTGCAAGCCGGTGAACTGAAACGTATTTATTGTAGTTTAGCTGCTTAATTCCTCCCGTTTACCAACATGGGCAGCAGCGGTTAAGGTACTTTAAAACCTGTTTTACCACAATTTGCGTCGGGATTTGTTCTTCAGAGTCGTAACTCAGACAAATCTGAACACACAGACATGAAACGTTTATTTTTAGGTTCAATGTGATTTTCTACTTTCCTGTCTCAGATATCCATCGCAAATAAATGTCAATAAATCCACTTACAGAAAAAAGAAAAGAAAGATGCTTCCTGTAACTGCAGAGCTCGCCTGAGAACCATCATGTCATATTAAAAGTTTTCATCAGTGTCCCAGTGATCCTGTGAAGTTGTTACGGGTGTAGTGCAATCGTGAACTGCTAATAGCTAATTCTACACACGTTTGCTAAAGTATAAACAACTACAGGCTGTAAAGGTTTCGCCATTTTATACGTTTCCTGTGTTTTATTTTGAAGTGTTGATCCATAAGAAGATATAATTTGTGGTTTTAGGAACTAAAATCCATCTCAGTGGAAAAATAATACAAAAGCTAACACCTGTGTTGTTTCTCCGCAGTGAGGACTAGGATGGTAAGCAGCCAGCCGAAGTACGAGCTGATCCAGGAGGTGGGGCGTGGCAGTTACGGCGTGGTCTATGAGGCGGTGGTGAAGCGCACAGGGGCCCGGGTGGCGGTGAAGAAGATCCGCTGCCACTCTCCGGAGAATGTGGAGCTGGCCCTGCGCGAGTTCTGGGCCCTGAGCAGCATCCAGAGCCAGCACCCCAACGTCATCCACCTGGAGGAGTGCATCCTGCAGCGGGACCAGCTGGCCCAGAGGATGAACCATGGATCCAGCTCCCCGCTCTACCTGGAGGTGAGGACAGAGAGCTCGCTGGACCCCGGGCCGGGGGCAGGACTCTGTAGTTTAACAGTAGCTCTGCACTGACACCACACAGGCTTGAAAACACTGTTAACGTGGCCCAGCATTCAGGATGTGAGTGGATCTTGATCATGTGATTTATGAGGTCCAGACTGACTTGACTTGTTTGACTTGTTTGACGCCTTCTCCGGTTATTTGAATGGTTTTCCAGCAGACGGGTTGAATAAGTGGATAATTGAATAATAAGGAAACAAAGTCTTTGCTAAGTTTGTGCTCAGTCATAGTGTCAAGTCAATATCAGAGAGACAGAGAGTCAGTTAATTAGCTCCAACTTTAGCTCCCTGTCTTTCAGCTTATATTTGTTTACATTTGGCCATTAAAAGTTAGCAGTTCCTGTTTTCAGCGTATCCGTGGACGTACAGACGAGGCAGGTTTCTGCAGCTCATTTGTAATTACAGGTTAATTCTGTGGCAGATAAATTCATTGTTGGTCCTTGCTACCAGACTTCAGAGGTGTGTGTCCTCCAGGTTTCCATCCCTTTTTCATAACTACAGAAAACAAGCAGCACAGGTACAGAGCAGGTGCGGCTCTGGAGAATCACAATGAGCAGAAATACCTGGGTTTGATGATTCAGATACAAGATTCAAAATGAAACCAAAAGAAAGACATTGCCTCCGAAGCCGCCCA
The DNA here is from genome assembly GCF_021018895.1 of Seriola aureovittata. NCBI lineage: Eukaryota > Metazoa > Chordata > Actinopteri > Carangiformes > Carangidae > Seriola > Seriola aureovittata. The sequence continues at coordinate 23,979,978 of NC_079379.1, read as the reverse complement.
GGCCAAAGCTATAAAAGAAAACCGCAGAATAGACCGGACAGTAATAAATAAAGTATAGAAACATCGCTGTGTTAACGCCGGGCCGTTACCAGGTGCTGCATCACACACGAGACCTGAGAGCTACAGGAGGAAGTGAAAATAAACCTTAAACCTTAACCTTCAAACATAACCATAAACACATTATGTGATGCCCCCCCACCCCCCCAAAAGCCAGATCTTGTTATCGTCTACAGAAAGAGTCTTTTCTGGCGAGACGTCGGGCCAAACATTCCTGTCCACAAGTCGCAGAGATGAGACAACGGCTCGGAGAGGAATCCAGTGACATTTCAGGACGCGTTTGAAAAGCACTGGTCGGTCGACCACATGCCGCCGCGTCTTAAAATAGACCAACGCTGTAATTTCTGTAATGAATTGGAAGCCTGCTTTGATTTACAGACTGTGTCATGATATCTTGTGACATGTCCTAGATTATCGGAGGGATGAAATATCATTGTCATGTTGCTGCTGGGACGGATGACTTGGCAGATATTTTACTGTGACAACATCAACATAAGTGAAGTCAGTGATTTTATTATTTTTCCAGTAATGCAGTGACTCTTGTTACTTAAACTCATTTTGTAGTTATTAATGTCAAAGGTTGCAAATCTGGATGTTAAATATCAGCTCTAATGGAGCCCTGGTTTTGCTGCTGACGGGCACGAGCAGAAGAGCTGGAAGTTTCTGGTTGGATCGGTGTTGTCGGTGTCGCCCACAGATCACATGATCATGCAGCCAGGTCGGAGTAGGAGTCCGGTGGGGGGGGGGGGGGTGTTGGTGGGGGGTGTTGGTGGGGGGTCCCCGTGCCTGTCAACCTGTCTGCAGCCTCACAGGCGCTCTGCCGCTGCTTGATTGTAGTCTCTCAGTGACACGCGGGGCTATTGTCAAAGCTTTCATTCAGTTTTCTGCAGCGTTAGCATTGGACTCGTTCCCAGAACCCCTTTTATTCCAGCTCTTTTTTTTTTTTTTTCATCGCTCCGTAATGTTCCAGTACAGGCCCAGAGAAGAACAAATGATAATAGGGTGGAATTATCTGTCCGCACCGACTGTGGGACAATTTGAATCTATTCTTTCCGGGGGTGGATTCCTCGGCTAATGGCTTATCAAACAATCTGCAGCCATTTGTTTACAGCAGGGATTTCACTAAGAACGGCCTCCTTCACATATTCAAGAGCGTTTGTTTTACCTGTGAAACAGCTGGCGTGTAGTTCAGCCTCACCTCAACTGACACTTCATATAATTTTCACTAACAGAACCGCTTCAACTGGTATTTTAACCGCTGCCACATACCGACTGACTGGCGCTTCGTTTCCCGCTGAGTTTCTCACTACATTCATCTCTTGCTCTTGACTCACTGACAGCCGGTCCACGTCACCTGCTCTCAGCTGCTCTTCACTCTCACTCCTGCACCGGCATCTCGGCTGCATTCATCTCTCAGGAGGCCGTCACACTCTGTCAGTGCTGCTCATCGCACGGCCGGAGAACCTGCAGAGGCCGCAGCCGGGATCCGATCGCCCGCTCGGCTTTTCAGAACCGACGATCCGACATTCACACATGTAAACAAATCAACCGTGCCGTGTCCCCTTACGCTGGTCGACCCTCCCTTCAGTTTTTGGTTCTTAAAGCCACAAATATTTCTCTTTATGGATCAACACTTCTAATAAAAGACTGTAAGAGTGTAAATGATGGAGCTTGAGAGTCTGGTGCAACTGTTCGGTGGTTCAGAATAAAAATCTATGAAACTGCTGCTGGATTCAAATTCCTGATCAATGGTTGTAAAACTTTGCAACGACCTGTTTTTAAGTGAATTTCATGTCGGTTCTTTTGCGTAGTTCAAAGCTGCAGCAGACGGTTTCCGGCCGGCTGGACAAATGTCACGATGTTGGTGTGTTACCATGATTTATCTGGCAGCGGCACGTTCAGACATACGTGGCCTGCAGAGCTCATGTTGACTCGTTTTTCTTCTTCTGTGTTTCTACTGCAGCTGGTGGAGACGTCCCTTAAAGGCGAGATCACATTTGACCCGTGCTGTGCCTACTACCTGTGGTTCGTCATGGACTTCTGCGACGGGGGTGACATGAACGCCTACCTGCTGTCCCGCAAACCCAGCCGCAAGACCAACACCAGCTTCATGCTACAGCTGGGCAGCGCCCTGGCCTTCCTGCACCGCAACCAGATCATACACCGCGACCTCAAACCGGACAACATCCTCATCTCCCAGGCCTGCACGCCGGCCGGGTCGTCCGAGCCCACCCTCAAAGTGGCCGACTTCGGCCTGAGCAAGGTCTGCTCCACCTCCGGGCTCAACCCGGAGGAGCCGGCCAGCGTCAACAAGTGCTTCCTGTCCACGGCGTGCGGGACGGACTTCTACATGGCCCCGGAGGTCTGGGAGGGCCACTACACGGCCAAGGCGGATATCTTCGCCCTGGGGGTGATTATCTGGGCCATGGTGGAGCGCATCACCTTTGTGGATGTGGAGACTCAGAAGGAGCTGCTGGGGAGCTACGTGCAGCAGGGCTCAGAGATTGTTCCTTTAGGGGAAGCCCTGTTAGAGAACCCAAAGATGGAGCTGCTGATCCCCGCCAGGAAAAAGAGCATGAACAGCCACATGAAGCAGCTGATCAGGGAGATGCTGTCGGCCAACCCTCAGGAGCGGCCCGACGCCTTTGAACTGGAGCTCAGACTGGTGCGTATCGCCTGCAGAGAGCTGGACTGGGACACGTGATGGATGAGCACAAAGCGCCACGGACTCAGCCGATCAAGCACATGTACACATCTCATCAGCCACTGTTCACCTACATGGTCACGTAACGGAGGGTTTATTGTTTCGTTTTTGTTTTATTTGAACTAGGGAACAATAACTTTATAGTCATTGTTTGTATCCTGGCTTAAACTTCACCCACTTTCCAAGCACATACAGTCCTCTACAAGCTTTGTCTTTATAATCAAGAGGAGAGGTGTGACACCCGCCGCCGCTGCCGCCGCCGCCGCTGCTGCTGCTCAGAACTGCAGCTTAGTCTCAGGCTAATCACATCACAGCTTCCACTTCCTTCTTACAGAATCACTGGGATGGGATGGAAGAGCGGATCGACCCCAAAAAAGTCCCGGATTCAATTAGAAAGTCGAAGGTCGAAGCGACAGTCGGTGACAGTTTGTCTACAAATAACCATCCTGGACTCGGTGCTAATTGTTACCAAATGCAATATGAGACTTTATCCTGTGATTTTTACTATGTGCATTTATCCAAAGGGCCAATATGAAAACACAGTCGCCTCCTACAAACCGATCTCTGCCTCCTGGTCGTTACCACCAGCATTATCGATACGTGCATCCAGACGCAGACACGCCCTGAATGCTCAGGTAAGAACAACAAAACAGCACGATGGTATTTGTAGACAAACGTCTCGCTAACGAGGTCAGTGTCCCTCAGTCGTCTCGGGAGGGTAAAAAAAAACAAAAACAAACTTTGGTGCTTGAAGATAAGATTTGTCGTTGGTCGTGGGGGGGGGGGGGGGGGGGGGGGGCATTTTTATCACGAGCGTCCGGCCCTGCAGGTGCCTGTGGTTGGTGTTTTTCCTCTTTCTCCTCGGTGCAGACTTCAAGATAAAGACACACCCCTGACCCGTTTAGTAGAATGTATAACGATGAAGACGGGTCACCTTTATTTATATTGAGCCTTAAACACAAACAAACAAACAAACACTTGGTTTGAATGACAGAGCGCTTCACACAGTCGCTGAGGAAGACGCTGGTTTGTCACAACTTGGGCGACTATTTCTCCTGTTGATGATGATGACCCCCACCCACCCACTTTGCCCCGCCTAATTAATTTATGCATGTATGCAATTTGCAATCACAATGGTGGCAGATTTACCACAAGAAGGGGCGAAATCAGCTTCAGCAACCGCCTGAAATTAGAGCTGCGCCTCGGAGAGCTTGTTAGCTGTAGCAAGCTAATGTTAGCTAAACGACATTGACTCTTTGAACCGTGTGAAAGACTCTTAAATAAAAGCCCCCCAAGCCCTGCCCATCATTACAACCTTGCAGGATTTGGTTTCTCTGAGTGTTTACGTGTTGGATCACTCAGCCAATCAGAAGAGAGGCTCAGAGCTACTTAAATAAATCTTCTTATGGATCAACACTTTAAATACAACATTGGAAAAGTGTAAAATATGGGACCTTGGTTCAGCTTTGTGCTGCCTTAATGAGTCATTGTGCACGTTACATTTCCTCCGTGCAGTGAAGTTTTATTACCAGTATTTTGGGTAAACGCACTTTCAGTTTCACCTCCAAGTGGTTTCAGTTTTAGGAACCACTTTTGACCATTTCCTTGCCCCCGTCGGATTTCATTGCAGTAATGTTTCCATGTTCCCTGATGGTGAATACAACGTTATCACCGCCAATAAAAATAGCCTCCACGACTATGGAAATAACACCCAAGTTGTAGTAAACCAGAATTATCCAATAAAAGTAATAAAAAGTAGAAACCCAAACCACCGAGCGCACTGCACAGAAAGTCGTCTGTCCTCCACAGACTGGTCACCTGACACAAGTCCTTATGTTGTCTAAACATATATTTAATTACCTGAAGTGTGAGCTGCTTGAATGAAAAGAGCAGCGACATGAACGTTCACACGGAGGGGGGGGGGGGGGGGGGGGGGGGGTATTTCGTGAAAGCACTTTTTAATTTTGTGGTTTATATTTATTCCTAATAACTACCTGCTGCATTATACGGAGGCGCTCTGTGCGGCTGGATTGAGTGTGATAACTGCGTGGGTATTTAGTTTTATCAGGCGAACACAATGTCAGCCAACAGTCGACTTATGCATGACGTGCCTCTCACCTTCAGGGAAGAAGCGAGAGAAGACACCAGCTCACACAATCCTCCATGAGCCAGAGGATCTCTGCTTTTTTTTTTTTTTTTTCCCTTTGACACATAATACTGTTGTGTTTAACCTGATCTCCTTTCACTGTGTCACTGCTCCTCGTTTCCTCGGGCTCTGGATCTTACAGTAATCCCTTTCTTTATGCTTCCGACAGGCTAATTCTAAGCCTATTAAGTTGTTGCAGCACTTGGCAGAGGATCATGCCTGGGACCCTTTTTTGCCTTTTAGGTCATACATAATTTGTGCACTTTTGCTAATTTAAAAAAGAAAAAAAAAAAAAAAAAAACCAACACCTGTAAAACCAAACAATCTCGGCTTCTTTCGTTGCGCTCGAATTCTGGTGGAAAATCAAATTTCCCTTCGACTTGTTGCCGAACATTTATCTGACACATGGCCTTAAATTCTCCCTGTAGCTGTAATGGTTTTATTCCCTGTCACAATGCGATTGAGATTTGCCTTATTTTCAGAAATTCAATTTTTCTTCTTTCCTCTGACACTAGAGTGGCCTCGTTGATATCGCTCTCAAAGCGCACGGATACGGCCGCGGTTTTTGCCGACTCAGCGAGGTGCTTTCGGTGTGAATTGCGATACCGCAAATCAGTATTTAAAAAAGAAAAAGAAAATCGCCCTGTCTTTACTTTACAGGACGTCTTGTTATGCTGCTCGGGACAATGTTGCGTCGCTTCAAGAATGTGGTGTTTTAATGGCTTTCTGCAAGTGAGCGGCTGAAAGTTTGGACACAAAGTAGGTCACCCATATCCTCAAGAGCTCAAAGCAGAACAGAGAGCGATGGGCCGAGTCATTTCCGGCGAGATATCCTCCTTTTTACCCTTTTAGACAAGGGGGGAGGGAGGAGGGAGGAGGGGGGGGCAGGAAGACACTCGGCTTCCTGTGAGGTTTGCCAAACAAAATGCTCGGTCTGTGGTATCAAGAGATTTCACCCTTTTGATTTGTTGTATTCAATTCCTTTGCACATGTGTAAATAGTGTATAGGATAAACAGGGGGACGAACAAGGTTGATGTACATTTGACTGGATGTGCTCTGTTTTCAAGAGCCCGACTCGTTTTGTAAATTGCTGTGATGGATTCGATTTTTTTATTTTTATTTTTTTTTTTTTTTTCTTCAGCTCTTCAGTCGGCTTCAGTTTACTTCAATCATTGAAAAGATGTGATATATTTACAGGTTAATACTGTTGGTGTGCTAGTGTTAATTGTACGTTTTACATTTGACCTATTGTTTATTTTTTTTTTTTATTTTTGTGTGTGAACAAAGCTGGTAAAACAAACGTGGGTCAACTCCTTCGTCTTTTCTCTCCGGTACTGGACGGATTTGGAAAACAGAACTGTCTCCTTTTGGAATTCTGGGAAAAAAAAAAAAAAAATAAATAAAAAAAATTCACCACTTTACGTAGAACTGATCCGGGACCGTCATGCAACGTACGGCTTTGCAATCTCCTGGAACATTTCAGTGACGGAGCGGCTCATAAGATTTTTAAAGGGTTAAAAAAAAATACTGTGCATTGACAATATAACACTAACCATTAAATTGTGGTTTATATTGAACAAACGGCAGCCATGTTGTATTCTTTATGAATGAGTTTGTTAGGTTACGACTGATTTTATTCAGGAGTGTTTCTGTAATACGGCGTCTGGCCACTGGAGGCAGCAGTGAACACAGGTGAACTCCAGTCGGTGAACAAAGAAGAGATCTGTGCATCCTTTTGTATCGACTGTAATGGAAAAGAAGAGCAGGAAATCTTTTTATTTTATAATTTCTCCACGTTACTGGTTAGAATTGTTTTCAACATGTTTCCTGTGAGATGTTTATGAGCCGCTCGTCGACTGAAATGTGGGATAGCGAAGCCGCGCTGTGACGTAAGACGAGTCCTGGGTCGGGGGCCGACGCTGAAACGTCCTGTTGTTCAGATGAAGCTCTGAACTCGCAGCCGCTGCACAGCAATCTTCTGCTCTCACACTTTTTGTATGAACAAGTTTCGCTCTTATGTCATTGTAAGATATTTTGAAGAGATTAAATGAAGTTTATCCAAAGTGGTGTGAACACCTGTCAATCACTGTCCAACTGATGGATTTTTTTTTTTTTTAATAAAAATGAAATTGAAAATAATCCTTGAATTGCTTTTAAAGAAACATGGAGCATGTGAGTGACATCACAGCTGATCATTCACTCCTAAGGCCTTTCTGTTTGGCCGTGCACTGCACTGTGGGTAATTGCTGTAATTCAATTCACCTGATGGGCGTGGACATAAAGAAGCTGCTGGCACAAGGTGGTTGTTCACGTCTCACAGCTGCTGAAGAAGAAGAGGTCGCTGCACATGTGACGCTCACTGAAGATATTGTGTCATGTGGAATCAAGGTAAGTTTCAGTCGCTTCTAACAATCCTGTTGTACTTTCTCACTTTACGTTTGCTGACATTACTTTCATTTGCATAGCCAAAGTTTGCAGTCAGTCCTCTGCGAGGAAATCCGGCCACAAAGCATGGAAATCAAAGGTGTGTCTGTCTTTAATCTGCAGTAAAATACTGTGTGAGGATCTGTGCTCGTACGCTGAGGTCAGATTCATTTATTCCCTCTCTGTGATTTCCCCACAGAAAGCAACTCTTCAGATTTTGCCCTGCACAGTGTCTCAGCTTCTGTCCGCTCCTCCAGTCAGCAGTGATGCCTTTGCGATCTACGACTGGGAACTCAACCAGGTACAAGGAAATGAAGCACTTCACTGTCTGTGTGTTCAGCACTATTTAATTCGTCACAGGAATGAGGCGTGGACTGAAATCAAAACCACATCACTGCAATTTCTCTCACAAATCCAGTCCATAACCTAGTGTGTGTGTGTGTGTATGTATGTGGACTTTAAACACAAACTTAAAGACTTGGGTTGTAACTCAGGACTAACCAGAGACTTGAGAGTAAATGTCTCCCTATTTAATGATTCATTATTTTATTCATTATTTTATCTCATTTTACATTGTTTTCATTTTAGATCAATGTTTAATGTTCATTTTATTTCTTTTCTTTTCATGCAAAGCACTTGGTGCAGGTCATTTCCTTGTTGTGCAACATTTCTTGTATGAAAGATGCTTTAGAAAATAAAGATTATTATTATTATTATTATTATTATTATTATTATTATTATTATTATTATTACGTGTGACTTGAGAGAGAACGACTTCTGCGACAGGGCTCAGAGTGATGAGTGAAAATCCTGATCATTGAAAATTTTGATGTGGAAAATAATGCTAAGATAATGTAGCGATGCACGTGTCACATGCTGTGCATCCTCCAAATATGTATATGTGTGTGTATATGATAATAATAATATACATCATAATAATATGAACATGCATCTTATGTAAAAACTCCAAAGGCTCAGACATTTTGATAAAATTATAAATGTATAAGTTGATACATCATGATGAATCGTGCTCTCCTGAGTGTCCAACAGTTTCCTTTCTGCCTTTTTTAATTGCAGATTCTTCAGTATAGTTTGGTCTCAGGTGCTGAGTTTTATTTGGTTTCCCTTCTCTCGCTGCAGGTGTCTGTTGTGGGTGTGGTCAGAGCGCTGTCTCACTTCGTGACCAACGTCCAGTACGCCGTGGACGACATGACGGGTCCACGTTTAAACGTGAAGCAGTGGGTCAATGAAGAGGCGAGTGGCATCAACTCGCTCTGCTCACGACTGCAAATGGAAACGGCAGTCTGAACTATCGTGGTAAATAATCGGTTTGAACATTTCCTCACAGGACGACGCAGTGATGCCGTTCGCTTCTCCTGGAACATATGTGAAGGTCATAGGAAATCTACACAGTTTCAGTGTGAGTGACGCAAACAGAGGGTTTAAAGATGATGATGATGATGATGGGCTTTAAAGGGAAGTGAGCATTGAGGTTCTCCTTGATTTTTCTGACCATATATGACAAATTCAGTTTGTGTTTTGTTGCATTAGGGTCAAAGGTCATTGCTGGCAATGGATATCCGTTGCATCGACGACCCGAATGAGATCACGTCCCACATGTTGGAAGTGGTACAAGCCCATATGGAGCATTTCGGAAAGGTATCGCAGCCGGTTCCACCAGAATTCTACTCAGCGTTTTAATACTGAGAAACTGGAAATGATGAAATGAAAAAATCTCCACTGAAAGACAGAACTAATCCTGTCGTCATATTGTCTGTCCCCACTAAACGCCTGGTCTCACTAAAATCTATTTATTTCATGGTGAAATCAACTTATTTCACTGGAATTGCTCCGATCAGAGGATTTGCTCGAGACCACGGGTCTGCAGACAGTTATGAGACTGGGTTCGGTGGCATGAGCTAAGCTAACGAGCTAATAACCTTTTCGTCTTCCTGTTTGGCTGCTGTGTGATTATCCTGAGCGTGCCCGTGTTATTAACCCAGGTGTTCGACGTGAACATGAACACCGCTCTTGCCTCGATGTCCGGACAGTGCAGCGCTGGACCTCCTGCAGGCGGCATCTCACCGCATGGTTTATCCACCGTCCGTGATCAGGTGAGTGGGTGGAAACACATTTCCCTACTGAACACAACGTAGAATAATGTGTGTGTGTTTTTCAAAGAAGATATTTTTACTTGTTTTAGTAGGAAAAACATGTTACTACTAACATTAATAAAGACTTTGTTTTATCCAAGTGTCCCAGTAATCTGTGACAGTGAGCCAGCAGGAACAATACCAACTCAATCATTCATTTTATTTACACTTGCGCTTTTTCTACTGTTTCACGTTTAAATGTCTTTTGTACAAATGTCAATTTTCATCGTAGAAAATAGTTTGTAATGAAAACTATCCACAGTGAAGGTTGTGAATTATCCAGGGTAAGAGTGGACATCGGACTGATGATGTCATAGCAATACGCAGTTGGACTGAAAAGAGTTGAACAGTTCTGGATAATTTTAATATTCACTTTTTCGGCTTCTGAAATTTGAGGATTCGTTGCTGCTGTGGAAAGTGATTTCTTGCTTCCTGTCTCAGGTGTTGCAGGTAATCAGGAAGTTCTCTCACCGTGATGTTGGCATCAGTCTCGATGACCTGAGGACACAGCTGGACTACCTCAGTATGGGGGACATCAGGTACCAGCTCATCGTCTGTGTTCTGTGTACATGTACAGTATGTAAGTCCATGCTGACACTTATGTTTTAACGTATGCTGGTGGGTAATGGACCATTAGCAACATCCAATCAAACTTAGTAATAAAAGAAATTAAATCTTTTAGTTTTGTGACTGACGGGGGAGATTAAAGAAATATACATAAACTAATACACATCTTCAAATGAGTTAATCACTCTTGAATTAAAGCTCCTCGAGTGTAAAGGTCTGTGTCCATGTGTAGTGTGATTATAGATCAGCTCTAGCTTCTATATTAATACTGTGAAAGTATCAAAGCCTCAGTCCACAGAGAAATGCACACAGCCTGTATTCAGAAACTGAGCCTTAAAACCAGCCGTCAGGACTTCTGGAACTTTGTGATGTCACAACAAAGCAGTCACCAAGCCCCGCCCACCTGGACCCACCATCCAAACCTTTACAGGAATTGGTTTCTCTGAGTGTTTTTACCTGAAATCTGCTATATTTTTATTGGATCACTCAGAAAACAGTGAGCCAATCAGAAGAGAGGCTCAGAGCCTCCTCTCTTCTGATTGGCTCACTGACCTGTTGTTACTAGAGCTCCAGAGAGAAGCCTGAGAGAGGAGATGTAAAACTACACTGAGATGGTTTTTTATATCTTCTAATGGATCAACACTTCAAATAAAATACAGAAGAAGAAAATATGGATCTTTAAATAACCACGCTGTCAAACTAATAATTTATGTGCATCACTTACTTGCTGCACTCTTGATTTTAAATAATTCTTGCAGTCAATTAATAACTTGTCAGCTATGTTTTGTCTTATTTCCTGCCTCTATTGGCTATTTAATGAAAAAAGGAAATAAAGTGACACTATTTTATTGATTTTTTTAACTGTATTATTGATGTTTAGCTTCAAGGGATGTCAAAGAAAATCCAACAATGTTTTAATAGACAAAGCAGATGAAAACTGCTGTAAATCCACATTGTTCTGTCCAACATCAGAACAAATTAAATCCAAGTGGCTCATTTTAGAGAGTTTCCACTCAGAAATGATTTGAAGAGCACGAGTTGAGTCATTACAGAGCATGAACTGGTATCACTGCAAAGAAATAGTTGATTTCATGGCATAAACTGCTTTTTGTGACGTCTGAGTGACGCTTGCCAGTTCACAACATATGGAAGTTTCCTGTAGCATATAAATTAACGTGACGTACCTGGAGCTGAATCACAGTTTAGTTTGCATTCAGCACTTTGCTTGTGATTGACCTCAGATAAAAACATGAATATTAATATTGTTTTTTTTTTTTTAATGGAGCCTCCTGGCACTAATGACACTGCATACATCACTGTTGGAAGGGATTACTGGAACCAGGATCAGAAATGTGACACAGACGTAAATGTTTTAAATTCGCACTCTGCTCCTTTTTGTACAGATCCTCTCTGGCTTTTCTTCTAAACGAAGGTCACGTCTTCTCCACCATCGACGAGCAGCATTATAAGTCAGCAGAACCGTAGTGGGTGGGGGTGGGGGGTGGTGGTGGTGGGGGGGGGGGGGGCGACCTGAGGGCCGGCTCCCGGACCACAGCTGATCTGATTATAGACACTGTCACTATTCATTTTGGTTAAATTTACTAATTTCTTTATGATGTACCGAGGGATTTGTCTGTCTCGGTCTGAAGCTCATATAGTTTATAGTGGATCATTTGTTGCCTAGAAAGAATTACTGTAGTGATTGAGTGCTCAGGCTTCATTTGACCATATTATTATTATTATTATTATTATTATTATTATTATTTTTTTTTATTTTATTTTTAGTTTGTTTATGTGATCATTTTGTCTGTCAATGATGTCATGATACTTAAAGAATGATAATCATATCTTTTGTCTTTTTTATTTAAATCACTTTTCACAAAGAACAAAGTGTCTGTCGTCAGTTTCCCAGAATTCAAGATGGAGAACACGCCTACACGCCGACCTTTGACCTGACACATGACCTTTGCGTGTTATAAACAGAAGCAACTCGCTTAAACATGTGTGTTAGAGTCAAAACGTTTGTTAGCTTAATGAACAAAAACTTTCTCTAGAAATCCCAGAATATGATGCTGTCACGTTTTCTGGGGAACGATTTCACTTTCGCCGCATGTTTTTGTTTAATAAACTAGAAACTAGAAACTGCACCACTTTAGTAAAATAACGATTTTAAAAGTATTTCCCTTCAGTCGTTCCAAACCAACTCCAACGTCTTTCTTGGACCTTTTACCTTCCAAATAAAGCTAATTAGAAAACTATCACTTGAATAAGTCGTCATAAATAAACTGCAAAAGTTATTTACAGAGAATGTTCTGTATTTACACACTTTTACTGTTTTTCCACCGGCCAATTAACTTTTTAAAAATATATTAGCTTTGCAAAATGAATGAGATTCATGTTTTGATTTCATGCACTTATGGTGTTTTTATACATTATTTTTTACTCAACCGGAAAAAAATATCTTAATAGGAAATTACTGTCAATTTCCTCGAGGAAAAATCTGACAAGTAGTTGTTTTTTAATGTTTTGACATAATATATTTGTTGTTCTACTGTTAAATGAACATTTCTCAACAATAATATACTGTGATTTTAAAGAAATTTGACAGTAAAATCTGCTCTGTTCTGTGTGATGGTCATTTACTGTCATGTGACCGTAGAGTGTCACATGATGTTTTCACTTCATTTCAGTCGTGCAGTAGGACGAACGCCTTACATCTAAACGCACTGTTTATTGGATAATCAGCCAACAAAGAGCAAACGAATCCCCCAATGACGAAAATGTGTTTTCATCTCCTTCATCTTATGACTTCCTGTCCGGGGGAGCCGTGATTTAATGCAAGCGTTACAGCTGACGAGACACAGACTGTCTGTGGCTTCAACAGTCTGTTTGTGTGTGAGGCTCACTTTGTGAATATGTTTTGGATCAGCTGTTTATGCAGCTCACGAGCAGCTCTACAGACCTCAAATTGAAAATGCTAATGCGAGGCAGACGAGACGAGCATCTTCGCAGACGCCAAGTGTGTCAGTTGTGGCCGTCGGGTTGGAAAAGATTCAATTTAAAGATAAAAGGAAACTGGTGTAGGGATAATTCACACAAACACGTCTAAACTTCCTTAATAAAGATGAGTGAAGCGTACTGGCGGCTGTCGGTTTCTTCTTTCTTTAGAGTCTCGTGATGCGAGAGAGTCGAGTGGGACTTTCTCTAAACCGCTCCGCAACACCGGCGATAAAACTTAAAAGTGCGTGTTCATGGGTCAAGCTTGTTGTGTGTGATATTATGCAAGTGAAACTATTACATATCAGGTCTGGGCAGCAGGAACATGACCTCTGACCTCCCTGAGAAGGTGCCCAGGACCAGAGCTTTTATTGTTACACTGCTTTAACAGGAAGTGCTGCAGTTTGTTCCCGTATAGAAAAATACATCGGCATGAGATGAGCCGAGTCGGCCAGCTGCCACTTCACTTCACAAAGAACCTCAAAACACAGCTGCAACAATTTACACATCAGCCGCAGTGTTTATTAGTGAAACCCCCGTTCATGATTGTAATCTGAACTTTTTGCAGATACAATTTATTTTCCATCTGTTCCAATTGTTCTGGTGTGCTTGTCTTTGTTTTTTTTTTTTTTTTTTGGCCCATTAGCACCATTGAGCTTTTCCTTGAACGCAACCCTCCGGTCAAACTGTCAAACTTTAAATCAAACTGGGAGAGCCTGGCCGTGTCCCAAACCAGGGGTCGCATCCTTTCGGAGGACGCGCTGTACGAAGCTGCTATAGACCACGACGGCACAAACCGAAATGTGACAATCCGGCGGAGTGTAAATAAAGATGGACGTCTCCTCTGTTGACGTCACCCACAGGTTTCTGAAGAGGGGGGTCTTCCGCCGTCGCCATCTTGCAGGTACCTGACTCCGCCGAACTTCCTGCTAATCCAAAAACTTGGCAAAGAGGAGGGGCTTCGGGAAGTTGCCTCTTGCACAAAACGCAGCTTCCGTCGCCTAGCAACAAGCAAGAGGTACTAGCTTGGCTGTAGACCCTTGTTTTGTTCCTACTTTATTGATTTCATCCCGGAGATGATTATTGGATTGACATGATGTTTAAAAACTTTGTATAATACTAGTTACACAAAACAGGATGAACCTTGTGTTATTCATCAGCCAACAACAAACAGCCCCCCCCCCCCCCCCCCCAGGACCTCACCTGGAGGTGGTGAACGGAGACGAGCCGGCGGAGGTGAGATCAATTATCTGCCGCTCGTCAACATCTGCTGTGACCTCGCTGACCTCGGCCGTGAACTGAGCAGCTCCCGGAGGCGGGGAGTGTGGCGGCGAGCAGAGGGAACCAGCGCCAGTGTCAGACAAGTGAGAAATGCTTCATTTACAATATTTGATGGTTAATTTTGACCTGATAGAAAACAAAGAACAACAAACAGAGTTCCTTTTTTTTCTGATTCAACCATTGGTTCAGGTTTAGAGAGAAACAACAAACACATTGCGAGCTTGAAGTCAAGTCATGAAAACTGTTTGAATATCTGACCTGAGATCTGTGATAAAACTCTAAGACTTTTAGTTGCTCTGGTACTTTTTTTTAGAGGCTTTTCTGCATCATTGAGAGAAAAACTCTGAGGAAGAAAAATCAGAATTACACAGTGGAAAAGAAACAGTATGTGACCTCTTTGGAATGACCTGGTTTTCTGAATGAATTAGTCACAGAATGTGATCTGATCTTCATCCAAATCACAAGTACAGACAAACACAAAGTGCTTAAGCCAATAACAGACGAGCAGTTTTCAGCGTCCGTGTCTTTAAATAACTGGTCGAACCAACAATAACCTCAACAACAATTTTTGGACAATTCTTCCTCCAAAAGAGCTTCAGCTCGGCCGTTTTTTCTCAGGGTGCGTGCTGGGAACTTCTCCCTGGGGGGTCGTTTCACAGCATCTCTAATGCTAATGTTGAAGTCTGGACTCTTGTTTGTTTGAAGTCATTCAGTAGTAGATTTGCTTTGATGTTCAGGGTCATTGTCCTGCAGCATCACCAACGTCTGTTGAGCGTTAGCTGCTGGACAGCCACCCTGACATCACCCCCCCCCCCCCCCAACATACTTAAAGGTCCCATATTTACATTTTTCTTCTCTTCTGTGTTATTACTTTAAAAGTGTTGATCCATTAGAAGATATATTTGTGGTTTTAAGAACCAAAAATCAGAGGAAGAGAGGAGGCTCTGAGCGTCTCTTCTGATTGGCTGACTGTTTTCTGAGTGATCCAATAAAAATATATCAGATTTCAGGTAAAAACACTCAGAGAAACCAAATCCTGTAAAGGTTTGGATGGTGGGTCCAGGTGGGAGGGGCTTGGTGACTGCTTTGTTGTGACATCACAAAGTTCCAGAAGTCCTGACGGCTGGTTTTAAGGCTCAGTTTCTGAATACAGGCTGTGTGCATTTCTCTGTGGACTGAGGCTTTGATACTTTCACAGTATTAATATAGAAGCTAGAGCTGATCTATAATCACACTACACATGGACACAGACCTTTACACTGGAGGAGACCTTTAAGTTTAAGTAACTGCGGACTAATGAATATCTAAACTCTTTGTAACCCATTCCAGCTTTATGCAAATCAGTTCTTGATTGTAAGTCGACGTTTGAATGCTATTTATAAATCAAAGCAGCTTTAACCCACACCTCCAATCTCGTTTCGATGATTGGACTCAAGGTTTGATAACGCCTGACTCTAATTAGCTTCTGTTGATGCTATTAGCCGCGGGCTTCACATACTTTTCTCCAATGAAGGCATTACTAAATGTTTGTTGCCACCTATTTCCTGTTTCACTGCCAATCAGCTGTCCGTTGCACGTAGGACTTTCCCGGACTGGACACGGGTCTACATTCATTAGGGGAAAACCCACCCCAGACCCAAGGCAGCGCTGCAGCAGGGGAACTGAAGGCAGGGAAGGTATGAAGAGCTGAAAGGCCTGCTGGGAACGCCTGGAGAGGAGATGGAGCTCGACGTGCGTGGACTCAATCATTGTTTGCCACTGTCGGTTCTCAGCAGGGTGTTAAAAAAAAACCAAGTCTGGATTCAAAGAGGAATCCCTCTTTTCTTTGCCAAAAAAAAAAAAAAAAACTCTGAATGTGAGCAGCTCCAAACTCCAGACACATTTGCAAAAGAAAAACTGCATTTCTCGGGATCTGACAAAGCTGAAGATTGACAGCTGTAGAGACATTAATAATTTATAGCCTGGGCTGGTTCTCATTTTAAAGAAAGGGCGGTTGCCCCAGGAAGCAAAATCAAAAGTCTAAAACAACTAAGAATAAACAATCTGGTTTTTACAAATCTTAATGTGATTCCAAACTTTTGAGACAACCTGAATATTATTAGTTGTGCCTGTCTGGCCGATGTTCCTGCAAAGTTTGTGGAATATGATTGTGTCTGACTCGGTGTGGGTGCAGGACCTGATGGAGTTCAACACCGCCCACGACAAGCACATCTCCACCCTAACCACAAAGGAGGGAAACATGGACATCCAGAGGCCCAGACGACGGAGGAGGAGGAGGAGGAGGAGGAGTTCCTCTTCGTCACAATGTTCAGTCTACTGGTTGTTATTGTTCCTCAGAGCCGGCGACAGTCAGAGCGTTCTCATTCTCATGGACACGATGTCTCCGCAACGCCTTGATGGAACTTCTTCAAACATTCACTAGAGCTCAAGGATGAACTGATTATATTTTGGTGATCAAAAGTCAGAGGTCAAAGGTCGAAGGTGACGGTGACCCCGCAAAACATGATTTTGTCCCCGTGAACACAACATCTCGAGAACTCCTCCAGGGAACTTCTTCAAACTTTGCATCAACGTCCACTTTCACCTCAAGGACGAACCGATTAGACGTTGGTGGTCAAAGGTCAAAGGTCAAGGTCAGTGTGACCTCGCAAAACACTTTTTAGCCATTACTCACGACTTCACACGAATGGTTCATATTGTACATGACTCAGCAGAACGGCACCCCTGCACCCGGGGACCTTACACTGCTCAGTCTCTCAGTGAACCATGATAAGATACAGTGGGTGCTCAGGTGATGTATGAGGGCCTGTGACAACACCTCCACCTGGGCACTAGGTGTCGCTGTTTCTGTGTGTCTGTCCTATAGTTCTCCCTCATCCTGCAGCCTCGCTCTCTGGGGGAGATTCCCTCTCCCCCAACAGACCAGATGACAGTTGTAGTTTGTTTTTGTTGTATTGATTGACTTATATTCTACTTATATTCTTTTTTTTTCTTTTTTTTTTTGCAAATAAATTACTTTTCTTTTCTTTTTTTTTTCTCACAGCTGTCAACTCGTGTTGCCTCCCATTTGTGTCACAGTGTTTGAGCCGGGCGGCGACAGGCTGCTGACGGCCATGTTTCAAGTCCTCGCTACTGGAAACAGAATCAGAGAACGGCTTTTCAAAAAGTTACAACTGAGCCGTCGTCACAGTGTAAAAGCAGCTTATTTCATTGATACATTTGTTATTATATCAACATGTTGATATATAATAACCGGCTTATCGGTTATAGATTATATGTGTTTTGTTTTTTTAGCTGTTAGCTTGATAACTGTCTCATTGTTGAGCGAAACTTTCTGGTTTATAATTTGTAAAATGTTTTTGCACATTCTTGATTTATTGGCCAAAAGTTTGAGTTTTAATCAGTTCATGGCAAAACCACAAGTGACATTTTTCTAATATAATAACTTTAATTGTTTCTTTGCATCGTTACTTGAACGGCGTCGTAGCTCATTAACATTTTTCGCCGCCTTCTGTCTGAACGTTACACTCGCACTTATCTTTCTTTTCTCTCCTAGTGGTACATTTAGACTTTATATGAGAAGTGCAACTTCACGATGACAGTGGAAATTAAGAGTAGCTCATTATCATCTGTGACCGTTGTATAATTAGTTTTTATTGCTCATGTGACCTAAATGTGGACACTTTATATGATATCTATGGATTTACAGTAGCACACGCTGCAGGACACCTCTCACTGTTGTTGGAAATTTAGTCTTAAAACTTCTCATCTCCCTTTCCGTCATATGCTTTTTCTTCATCACTGACTGGATGAATTCCTCTTTGTTTGAATTATATTTGGTCAGTAGATGATTTACTCATAAAAATAGGAATGAATTGTCACACTGGGAGAGGAATAGCAGACATAGCTGTAATAGACTGTGACAGGGCCGTGAACTGTGGGTGACGACTGACTTCAAAGAAACTCAATAAAGAAACTAGTATTTGTGACAGAAAAATCAATGGTTCTTTTTTTTTCTATTTTTATACCAGAATGAGGCTCTTTAAGAAAAGCGCCATTGTCAGATATTTATGAAACCCTTAGAGTGAGAGGGCTATAATTGATATGACTGTTATTAGAATTCATCTGTGTTTGATATTTGTATAATAAAATATAATCCATACCTCTCACTTGCGTGGTGTGAAATGATGTGGATGAGGATTAGTGTGTCCCTGGAGAAATCTCACACTGAGCTTACTTTACTTTCATGTATTCAGTTTTGTCTGCACGCTGCCAAGGGTGCCGTCTATGGCAACCACAAAAAATAAAAAAACAAAAACCCTTGAGAATGCTAATTAAGTGATTTCTTTTCTTTTTTTTTTTTGTGCAAACTGATATTGATAGCATGTCTCTAGCACATGCTAAATGTGTCACCCCCCCCCCCCATGTTGATGAAGATATTCTTGGAAGATTCTGAGCACCTATCTCTTCTTTCTTTTTGAATTGTGTCCTGATTGGTGACAGGTATTTCTTTTGAAATGGCTCAGCTTTTCTTTTTTTATTGCTTTATTTTTCACATTACTGCTGTACTGTGCTCTCTTAACAGCCATTAATAATCGTCCCCACACATATTGAAGTGTCGCCGTGCCTGACAATATGCTGCCTGCTGGTAAACAAGACTCCAGACACCCTTCAGCAGGAGAAGCACACGAGCTTAAATGTTGTTGTTTTTCCACCAGAGGGCAACATGTGTACTGTAATCCACAAACAGCCCTTATCTCTCCTTCACTCCTCTAGATGCAAATCACATCCTTTCTTTATGCTAGAATTTTATTTGCAATACCATGTGCCGTTTACAGACTCTTATGGTTGTAGAAATGTCATTTATTTTGATGGGAAAGCTCCTCAGCAGCCTCACTTTTCCAATGATATATAAATGCTGTGAGACAATGAGGACAAATGGAAAACTACAGCTTTGTTTCACCTCAGATTTCTCCCTTATATGACTGATGCAATAAACTGTTATTACAACAGAAGCTGCAATCTGTATTTTTTAATTAAGTGAATGAAACACAAGAGTGACACTGTGGCTGTGAATGAAACATACATTACATGTCTTCCACCTTTAGGGGTCTCTCAAGCTCTGCACAGGCCCCGCTGTCTAGCCAGTACAGATAAATGGCACCTCGTTAATCAAATCTGCATGAGTGCGCTCAGGTTGCCATGGCAATAATTATCAGAGCTGCCTAATTAACTTTCTCAATTGCTTAATGATATACGACCCTCTGAACTCCCTCATTTTTTTTCTTTCTAATCTAAGTTGTTGTGTTTTTATTCCTCCATTTTCACTCCCCAGAGTTAACCCGTGACCGCCAAGATAATAGAAATTATAGAGAAATTAAAGTCAGAACCACATCATTTCCTGTCGGCCCACGCGCACGCCGCGGCCTGCAACCGACCGCTGGTGTCCGACTTCACAAGTAGCCCACTACGGCTGAACGCCGAAGCATCTATCCGGCGTGCGTCTGGCCCGTACAGTGTGTGACTCACATATTTTGTCTTTCCTTCTGTGACTGGTGTGACAGCTGACTGAAGGGCGGGGAGCAGCGGTCCTGTCCTCCCTGATCAGCCAGCCGAAACTCCTGAGATACACCGAGACAGGGGGAGTCGTACCTGGTGACACCCGCCCTGCCATCCCCTGTCACAGGGAGGCCTCCTCTACTGTCTGCTGCCGTCCCCTCCCGCCTCCTGTCACGGGAATCTACAGCGATCCCAAGTTAATCTCAGTTTGCTTTTCAGTCGGATGTTTAGTCAGTTCCACTTGGAACACAACTGTATCGTACTGTACTTTAATTTACAGGTTGAGTAGGGGAGACCGTCACATTTTTGACGTTTCTGTCTGTATCTTTTCAGTCAGTGTGTTTAAACTTTAATACAAACTAGTCACATGTGTCTGCTGTTAAATGGCGTAGCTGTCATCTCTGCAACACAAACACAAAATGTCTGATTCAGTCTCGAACACCAGGAGTGAAATGTTAAAATTCACAACATAGTCCAGGTTACTTGTAACAGACACTGGGACTAAAATGTGACATTAGCACAAAAACTTGATATTAGAAAGAAACTGAAATGACCTTTCAACATAATTAGTGTGTGTGTGTGTGTGTGTGTGTGTGTCCGTGTATTGTTGTTACAACTAACCGAGACTCTCGTAGCCGTGAACTATCTTAACTTACAGCTAACAGCTAAAACATTAGCACTGACAGCTAGCATGAAATATCTCTACATAGACTCACAATAAACACGACATAAGTTTGAAGTTGTTTCCTCTAAAATAGTCTGTGTCCGTCACAGGGAGCTACTTCCTCACATGATGATTAAAGACTAAATTGAGCAGGTACAAAGTGAGTCAGGTGATTCAGAACTTGTTCCTGATTGGAGAACATTGGAAGTGTAACAGCTGACTCCCTCCCCTTTTTTTTTTCTTGACCTCTTGCAATCATGCAGATTCACTCAGAGGCAACGAAACATGTGGCCAGATGTTGCACGGATCCAAAAGTGTTTGACTTTCAGATCCAAGGCTGAAGTTTGCATCTGGTGTTCTCGGCCACAATTAAGTACTTTTAGTCAAAGAGGGAAGTCTGAGTGTTTGGTGATACGCTTCCATAAATCTGGAGGACTCACAGGAGAGAGATTAAAAGAAGAGTGGTCTGAATCGAATCAGAGGAGGCTGAGATATCCTGACTTTTAGCATGAGTCACACCACACAAGAACTCTGGATCGTAAATGTACCATAATGCACCTTGATAGCATCTTTCATCCCACATCTTTAAACTCAATACCTCTGTTTTTGTAACAAAGACTTTCTGATACTAATTTGAAGTCTGAAACCCAAAGAGAAGAAATCCTTAAAGTCCCAAGGTCAAGACCGAGCTTCGAACCTTCCGCCTGACGTGTTGTCGAGGTCGGAGGTCGCGCCGCTCCTCTCTGTGAACTCTCAGTCGTGCCGGTCGTGGGAGAGAGGCCGCGTCGCGCTGAAAAGCGACCGTCCGGACCCGCGCCTGAGTTCTGGGATCAGCGCTGGGTCAGCAGACCGCGAGGCTGGAAGAGTTCATGTGATTAACTTTCTGCAACCACCATCAGGAAGCTTTATAGGACTGGGTCAAATCAAGCTTTGGCAAAAAAACCCTTACAGCGCGGTTACCACCAATGTCTGCCATATGTCTGGCACCGCCTGCCGACACAGTGTGATACTATTCCCCCTTTTTTTTATTTCCCACATAACCTAATTTCACAAAAACCTAACCTTCCTCCTCTGACTTTTCTTCGCTCAGACCTACCCGTGCTTAATTGTACCTGCTTTCTTTTGTTGCTTTAAAGCCAGTTGGGGGAAAGTGGCAGGGGAAAGATTATCTTTGTAACACCTCTGCACTGTATCACTGTGTATTTTTTTTTCCTCTTGTGAGTGGATTTCATGGTTGAGAGTGCAATCTGAAATAGGATTAACAGTAGGTGTTGGGTAGTGTTAGCTAAACCACTTTATGTCAGGTACGGCAGAGAGAAGTCTGTCATTGCGTCTGCCTGAATCCTTTCACCGCTGAACACTGCTGGAGGGGGATTCTTTAAATATTACTAAAACTGTATTTGTATTCATCAAAGGGCTGTGAGGCAAGCTGGAGCAACACAATGTCGTGGTTTCCACCTATAAAAAGCAGAAGAAAGAATCCACGAGGTGCAGTATTAGACAACCTCAACATGTACTGCCAATATGCGAGCAAAATGCAGCCTTTTGTTTTTTGGGGGTAAAAAAAAACAAAAGAAGAAGAGTGCTCCATCTCTGCTCTTTTTTGTCTCGGTGCCTCGGTGACATTGGGAGGCCACATGGCTGGCTGCGGCCCAGACCCACGGAGAGGATGCATTCCTGGGATGGCCATCGGCAGTGTTCAGGCTGCGATGCCCGGCCCTCTGCTCCCACAGTTTCCGCACACAGCAGTGAGTCGCGCTGGAAAACAACAGTTTCAGTGGTCTTATGTAACTGGGTTTGGTTGTAAAGAAAAGGGAGGGCTGGAGGGAGGGATTATGGACTGATGAAGAGGAAGAAAAAAAAAAGAAAAGAAAAAGATGGGAGGCTGTTTAAGGCTGAACACTGAAACAAAGTTGAGTGCAGTAATTGATTTGCCCGAAGCTCGTTTATGGCCTAACCCTTTGACTTCCGACCAGGCGACATACACATGCAACAGTATGCAGGATTTCATTTTAAAAAGGCGCTACAGCAGGTGATTTTAGTCTTTTTCTGTCTTTTTTCTTTGATTGAATGCGTGCTTAGTTATGACTTAAGTTGCTGTAGCATTTGAAATTAAAAAAAGCAACATCTTTTAGGTGTGTCAGCAACAGGGCGCTGCTGGGATGATGTATTTTTACAGGCCAGCCAGGAAGTTAGCATCACCCTGGTTGACTCGCGCCACCACGAAACTTCTAGCTTGTAATTTGATTCAGCTCTTACCTCTTCTTCAAAAGCATTTCATCTTAGAAAGTTAGTAATAGTTTGCAAAAGTGGAGTTTCGTATATATATATATATATATATAGGATGTACTGTGAATATGTGATAATTGGTGACATATGTAGTAACTTCACATCACTCTTAATATATGTCTTATATTACATTTCTGTCTGATGTATGTTTCTGTGAAGTGTGATGGAAGTTTACAATGAATAGTTTGGGATTTTATAATGTAATTTTTCTTTACCTTCATTTCCTCTAACAAATAAGTTTTACTAACCAAGAGGCTTGTTTACATCCTGTCTAATTGTGTGTCTAATTTGTGTGTCTTGACTTGTCTGACTTCCCTATGGTGACATTGCTGTGTTCCCAGATCGCAGCAGTCGGTGAGTGCAGTGTGTTGTTATTTCCAACAGTGATGGGCAAAATGTTAGAATAAATTATCCTTTTAAAAGCTTCTGGTTGGGGCACCTTGAAGGAGCTGTGAGGCCTTGACAGATTTATTTCCTTTGTGTCAGGCTGAAGACATCGACGGGCCACGGTTGAGACTCAGCTTAATGATTAAATGAAGTGTAACAGGTGAGTCAAAAATCCAGGGTGCAACCATCTTTCTTTGCGTTTTGCCTCATTATGAGCACAGAAGAGCACATCCCAACTTTCCTGATTGGAGCCACTGGTGGCAGCAGTCGGTGTTACTCAACAGTTGAAAGCCTCAGGGTTTCCCAAGGCAGGGAGTGGCCCCTCCGCCTGTAAACACATCAATAATCCTGCAGGTTGACTGACTGGCTCACTGGATAAGGCATGAAAATGAAGGAGGAAGACCTGTGGAGAAGAAGCAATTAGTGTTCACTCTAAGGTATACGGGTCTTGGAATAGTTAGTGATGTAGTGTTAAAAAGGGGGAGTAAACCCTGAGCCCCAGCTGGGTGATCAGCCTAATGCAAACAACTGTCAAAAGAAAAAAAAAAATCAATTAGTTAATTCATTAATTACTTCTAAAATAAAGCGGAAAAGTACTTACAATACTGTGAATTTAAAGGAACAGTGAGACATTTTTGGAAAAACACCAGAAGCCAAAAGTATAAAAATATTCCTTCCAACAACTCCAGAGCTTCCCTCTCGTGCAATGTAGTAACAGAAATTTAAAAACAAGACACTGTGGTTAATGCATTTCACAAGTCTCCATACTTAAATGACAAAGTAGGTCATGCCAGTGTCTTACAAAACAACCCATGTAAGCTTTTTTTTTTTTTTTTTTAACATTATTTTTATCTGCCACCTTTATGGTTAAAGCTGCATTTACTAATTTTTATTTTTGACACTTGGGGAAACAAGGTTTGAATTTGAAGTTGGATATAAACACAAACAATGACATATTATTCCCTTATAAAGTTGTTATGATGAACATATGAGCAAATACTTGCCTATTTGAGAATCCTGCAGACACGTCATGTTTCTGGTCAACTGTTGATAGTTAAAGGAGATAAGACAAGAAGCATTGAAGCTCATTTCCTTATTTATTTTATTGGAAATGTACTGAACAATGTACATATGAACAATAATATTGTTAACACCTCATCAGAACAAGCAGATATACAAATATACAGTTCAACAACCAACACAAAAAAGTACATGAAAAAATTAAAAAAAGTAAAATAAAATAAATAAATAAAAAGTGCCAGGGGGAAAATTAAAAGTGTATACTAAACAGAAATATTATAATGTAATTAAGCATTATATGTCTTAATTACTTTTCTATTTGTAAGTCTGGATATGGTGAATATATATTTTTCAATTTCTATAATTAAAGCAGGAAAGAATGGTTCATAATTTGAGAATTTACACTTATGAATGTGGAATTTTACATAAAAAATAAAGAAGATTTATCAAATAAAACTTATTGTCACCTTGAGTATTACATACAACACATACTCCCAATTAAGGGAAAAATCATTACAGACGTTGGACATAATAAAAGCATTCAATTACCTCCAAAGATTTCTGGAAAATAAATCACTTTGAGTTCTGCTAAAAGGACAAATACAGTTAACAGTTTTCACAAATCGTGTCAGGTACTCAGCTTCTTTAATGGCCGCTCCTGAAGTACTTCCGGGTGATTTCACTGAGGTAGGCATCTTCCTACGCAAAAAAGACTTTTGCGACGCAGTTATTTATCCTTAACCAATCAAACCAGCGAAGACGACGACCATTGGCCAATCAGAAGCAGTGGTGGGCGGGACATGTCAAATCCACGGCAGGATTCGGAAGTTTCCGGCTGCTGTAGCATCGATAGCTAATCGACGTTGGCACCGCCACCATTGAGGAGCCTGCTAACAGGTGTCAAGCCAGGACTAACTTGGCGGCATTTGAGGAGCCTTTTCCAGCCACACAACTCCCAATTTCCGGGCAGACGTTTTTGGGAAAGAAACGTTCAGCCGCGCATTTAGCTACGCCAACTTGGTTAGCTAGCTAAACGGAAGTGACTTCATTACGTATGGTCACGTTGTGTGTGTTTGTTTTGTTTGCGTGAAGCGGCAGCAGCAGAGGGAACCCGGTTGATTCGGTGTCCCCCTTCACCTGCCCGGGGGGAGCTGTACCTGCCTCACCTGAGCGGGATCTTCTCCACCTCCCATCGCGTGAAAACATGACGACAGCAACACCGTGACCCAGAAGAGACAAACTCACCTCTCCCTGATGAAGGTCCACTCTGACATTTTGAACTCATTGGACATCCACGCCCTTATGAGAGACTTCATTTCCACAACACCTGAGCGCAAGGCCACGTTTGGATTATTATAACTATCGGAGCACCTGACACCTGCAGCTCAAAGTAAGTTATTTGGTTTATTATAAGCTGCCGCCGAGCAGTTCAATATTCAGCCGTCACTTACTTTAACCTCCAACTGATGAAGCTTTTGTTGAAAAAATGTGCGTATTTGGATATGTTCTTGTGTGCCGTGCGCAATGGGCTTTTGGACATGTGTGTTACCGATAACCGATAAATTAAAATATCTCTGAGTAAACGTGTTACTGCGTTACATTTTAAAAGATGAGCGGTAAAACATCTTATTTGGTGATAATAATAATGATATATGATAAAACTATTGAATTAATTAATCTTTAAGCTGCCAGGTGAATCAGTTCCCAGGTGAGAACAGCACTGAAATCAACCAATCAATTCCTGTCAGGCTCTTTGCAGTCTGTGCATACAACTGATAATTACTAATTTACACTCAGTGTTCAGTTTATTAGGAACATCTGGCTAAAACTGATGTAGTCTAATGCGACAGTCCTGCAGTAAATCCTCCTGCATGGAGGTTATAATCAGTTTGTATTAAAATTGTTTTAGACGGATGTTGATTATCATTGTGGAGGATGTGTGTGTGTAGCTGTGTTACATTATGCAGAGGTGTTTCTGTTATGTAGATTATTATAAATGGGGTGGACAACATAATAGAAACACCTGAACGCCAGGTGAGTGTCCTTTATACAGCAGTAGTTTTGTGTTGGCATATCGGTGAAGAGCTTCCAACCAGAAGTCAGTTTAAAACTGGCCTTTTATTTTACTTTTAACTGGGATACTGTATATGCTAACAGTTTCCCCCTACTTTCAGTCTTTGCGCAAAGCTAAGCTAACATTACCTGGACCTGCAGTATGTCGACACTAGATTCACATGTGGTTCATATCAATCAATCAATCAATCTTGCCAGATTATTGCTTTGATGAGAAGCGTATTTCCCTAAATATTGGCCTGTTCCTTTTTATTGTGACATATTCATACCGTCCTAAACCATGTGTACACTGATTTATTTATTTATTGTTGTTGTTGGTTATTCGCCCTTCACTGTATCCCGTCGTTTGGGCATCAGTTGACTTAGAGCTCAATAGGAAGAGGCATCTTGATGGAGGCGGCAGTGACAGTCAATATGCATATCATTAATATGTGATGCTGAGAAAATAGAGGGACAATGGATAAACATGAACCTCACACAAATCCAATTGGCAGAATCAGTTAATCTGACAAAATATCGCTGGAAATGAAACACTGCTGTAAAAATATGTTTCTTGGAAGCGATGAATGTTCAGGCTCTTCTTGTAATCACTTCATATTTTTGCACAAATGGCCACAGTATCTTTGACGAATCCACCCCCCCCCCCCACCACCCCCCCCATCCCTGTGTGAAACCATGTAATTCTCCGTCTATCTCGCATTGTGTCCAGCCGTGTGACTCATGTCTCTCATGTTTACGCTACGGCCGTACAGCACCTAGTCGTGATGATGAGGACTTTGCTGTAAGCCACAGCTGAACACCCTATATCCACCCTGCTGGCACGGCTTCAGTGTTTTCATTCCATATGATAGGAGTCACACCACATTCCTGTTACAACTTCTCTGTGGCGCATAAAAATCTCCCCTCGAAACCGCAGAGCCATGTGTTTTGAATTTTCCCTCTGTTTGTTCCCATTTACAGCATCTCTCTCCATTTTTTTCTTCTTCTCTTATTTTTTTCCCCTCTCTCTCTCTCTCTCTCTCTCACACATACACACATGCACACACACGCACTGAACATTTCGCTATCTTCATGTTGATAGGCCCATTTAGTCCTCATGAAAGCATTCCATTTAGGTGCATTTGAGGTTATGGTTGTCAATGACAACCGGCTGTCAGAGAGTGGAAGCCTCTGTCAGTGTTGGGGGTTTCCAGAGGAGCTTACAGAGCACACAGAGCAGCTATTGATGAAGCCTGCTTTATGGACTCAGACCCACCAAAGGCGATGGTGTGTGACAAAGACAGTGAGGGGGAGTTGGTAGTTTGATTCTTCGACCCTGAGAGCCACATTTGATTTTAATGTAACGCACAGTTTAGTTTAAGATGTTGACAGAGATTGGGAGGTTGCACCAGCAACAAGGAGACAAAAACAAAACAAGAATTGATATGCAAATGAAAACAGTAGTAACCTATAAAAAGCACCTACCAGGAACTTTTTCAGGAACTTCGTTGGACAACGGAGGAATCAGAGTCTAAATGTTCCTGGTGTCATCCCTGACCATACATTAACCACAGTTTATTTCCCCTCAGCACAGTTAGTATACCGTAGTTGTCATGTGTGGATATTGTCTAAAAACGTCAGACAAACAAAACGTCAGTGAACCTTCCTCGACATTGATTTTCTCCTCAGTAAAAACGTTTCTGGTATTTTATAAATTATACCGGTAGTTTTTTAAAATGTTAAACTTTAAGTCAGACAAAATGTCAAACAAATAAAAGCTTTTCTACCCAGAGTTGTGTCCCTGTGAGCGTGGAGAAGATTTTAAAACAGCATTTACATGTTACAGAAAGTAAAAATAAATACATTTCTGAATAAATTAAATACAAAAAAAGAAAAAAGAAAGAAAAATCCAAATAATAATGATAAAAAAAACATCGTTTTGGTGGTGGGCGTGCGTTAGGAGGGCTCATGAAGTCAGTGTCTCATGCCGAAGGCTCATGGAGGAAGTAATCGTTGCTTACATAGATTTACTAGTTATTCGCAGCTGTACAAGGTGTCTTATGGATTACTATATTAGAAAATGCATAAATGTTGTCCAAAGGTCAGTATAAATTATAAATACTATAAATCAAGGCCTCAGCCTATGAAGCTGTAGGCTGCCTCATTAATCTGAACTACACAGAAACTGCATGGATAACCTTCGTAAGGATTTACAAATGAAAAGTGTAGGTTCTTGCCTTTTGGAGTTTCGTTAAAAAAAAAAAAATTCAGACGTTAAAACATATTAAAGAGGCTTGATTTAATTGATTTGATGCACAATGTTTGGCTAATTAGACTATTAGAACATACAAAACAAAACACAGACTGACAATAAAGTTCACTTGTAGTGATTGTCACATGAAAAACGTCCTTAAATTACGTCTGAATGTGATGTATAGAAATTGGAAACTGTGTTGTTGGGAGTATGGCATCACACACACACACACACACACACACACACACACACACACTCCCTCCTCCTCCTCCTCTGGAAACCTGTTCTGGAGGGAGTGACTTGATCCAGGCGGCGTCCAATTATATGGAAGCAGCACTTATTCCACTTTATTTCAGGCTACAGTTAAGTGGCTTGAAGCCTTCAGAGACACACGGGCTTGTAGTATAAGGGCAGAGCAATAGGCAGAGAGACGGTACCCATGTGACATGTGAGCAGAAAGCTAAAGACAAAGGTAGAAATATCTACTACACCGGGAGAAGCGTCTGGCGGAGAAGCGTCGGAGGAGACGCAGAGGATGCTCCAAATCAAATCCACGAAGGGCTTTTTTTCTCGTCTGGAAATTCACGGCTTCATATAAATGATTCATTACAGCCTGTTTTCTATTTCTATGGGAGTAATTGCGCTCGCAGTGAGTTTCAGCTGAAGCCGATCTGCAGAAAGACGCTTGTAAAAAAAAAAAATAAATAAAAAAAGAAAGAGAGAGAGAAAAAAAAAAAGGCTGGGATCTGAGCCTGGAGAGAAAAATATAAAGTCAATTCATTTTTCTTTTTTCTTTTTTTTTTTAAGGGGGGAGTTTGATAAGCGTCGCTTTTGAACCTGCACTGGACCCTCATCTGTCAAAGGGATCAACTGTTGCTGCAGCCGGAGCCAGCACAGAGACATTCTCCAAGTGTGTCTGGCTTTCGTAATGGATGTTTGACCGTCACTCGGTCCTGCATGCAGCCACACAGCCGGTGTTGTGCAATTAACATGGAAGAGAGACTGATACTGTTGTTGATGCCTCGGATACACCTTCATCTGTCCTGATGTGAAGCCACATTGTTGCACTGAGGAGAATGATAATATCCCACACCGCTGCCGGCTTTTTCATCCTGGTCGATCACCTCTCTGTGTGAAACTAAACATTTAGATTCTGTTCTCTTTGTACAACAGAGCAGTTTTTTTTTTTAGGGGGGGGCATTTGAACTCACTGGCAGACATCAACATTGACAAGCTTTTTTTTGTTATAGTGACCTTGCCCGGTTTTGACATCTATTCAGCGGGAGATCAACATGCTGATGATGATGGAGAACAGCGGTATGGACGCGCATCAGGTTGATATCGATTCGGAATTTGAGCCTCACAGCCGGTCGCGGTCGTGCACCTGGCCGCTGCCGTGTCCGGAGGATTTCCCCGGGGGAGAAGAGGCGAACCGGGGTCTGGCCCTGGCATCGGTCAAAGTGGAGCAGTACAACGTGCCCGCATGCCGGGCCGAGAGAAAAGGCGGCGCACCGGCGGAGATCAAGCATCCAGCCGGCGCCCCGGCCCCGGTCGTGGCCGCTCCTGCCTGCATGTCCGGGGCAGCGCTCGACGTGGCCGGCCAGCTGCGCAAAGCCAAGTCCTCCCGGCGGAACGCGTGGGGGAACCTGTCGTATGCAGACCTCATCACCCGTGCCATCGAGAGCGCCCCGGAAAAGAGACTCACCCTGTCCCAAATTTATGACTGGATGGTTCGCTTTGTTCCTTATTTCAAGGATAAAGGCGACAGCAACAGTTCAGCCGGATGGAAGGTAGGCCACATGAAAGAATTCTCTAACACCACATGGCGAAGGTTTTAGTGGAGAAGCTACACTATATTTAGCCTCAGCCCATGTCTGCAGCATAACTCCTTTTCTGCATATTTGAAAGCCACATAATTGACCCTTGGTTCCAACAATTTATGTCAGTGGCGTGTCCCCGTGTCACTCCAGAGTACAGTGTGTGGAAAGGGGCGGTGAGCATGGTTGGAGAAGGGTTCACTGGGTTCATCGTATTTAGGGACTGCAGCCCGTGCATATAGGAGAAGCCACACGGAGTCAACCCGCCTCCTCTCCACGGTTCCCTTTGGATAGGCGATTGTTACGCGTTGTGACGCATTCGTAAAGTGTCTGGTTTCAAGCCCGTATTTCTCGGCGTTATCGGGTCACACTGGGGACAAAGTGTGCCTCCGGTCCGATTTGCAGCTCCTCGACTCGGAGCGTCACCCGTTTCCTCCGGTTGGGTGTTCGGGATAAAGCGTTTGGAGCCACCCCGCCCCCCTGCTATCCATTGTGCGCACGTTGAATTACGCACAGTCTGTGCGAAAGCATGGCACAAGGCGTGGGGTTTAAAAGGACAATAACAAGAGATGATGACATGGGGTGTCACAGCAAACAGATGTAACTGCAGATTATCCCTTAAATTCAAATTAATATGAGGTTAATCTATTAGATTGGTTGTTGTAATCTACTTAAATTTACCATCCATTCTGCGTGAGGATTAATGGTCTTTTGTTTCCAAGCCCTGTACTGGAGCTCCACCTCATACTATTATTTATCTTGGACAAAGTTTTTCTCCCGTGTGACACCCCCCCCCCCCTTTTTTTTTAAAAACATCTTTATCAAACTCCTGCAAGGAAAATGAATATTAGTAGGATTCTAGTTCCTACTTGAATGTACACTGTGTTCCAATATCTGGCAAATCTCCCTCTGGTCTCCTGGCATTAAATGTTCCATTACACACATCAATCAGGACTGTCCAAACTGAGCCCTGAGTCATATTTAAATACACTGAATAACACTTATAACAACAAGATTGTTTTAGGAAAGAAAAAGAGAGGGGAGAAAGAAAAAGAAAATCTGGGTTGCTGTGTTTCCACTCGTCTTTTACGTTATTTTGTTTGTAGTGGGAGTTTAACCAAAGAGTCAATACTGCAATTAATGGGAATTTCTACAGCAGATAGTCCAACAGAGCAGGAGTAGCCTCAATAACTCCCTTCTTGTTAAATTTGACAGCGGGCTTTAACATTTACTGGCATTGCTTCAGCTGGGAGACACATCATTAAACATGACAATAATCTTAAAGATGGCCAGGAAGCATGTTTAAAAGGGGCACTCAAGCAATTCAGTATTTTGCTTCCATAGAGTTGGCACATTCACAAGGGACACATTAAAGAAAAAGAATGGTGAAAATTAAAGCAGCAGAGGCAGAGAAATCCTCCGTTTTTTTTATCCCTTAATATTTGGGCTGGAAACGCTAAATCCTACAGTTTCCATCATGCAACTCAATTATGTCTTTTTGTCAGACACCTCCGCCCACACTTCCAGTTTGTAACACAGGCTTTCTGTTAGAATTTTAAATCGCGAGCGTAAAGCTGAGATAACCCCGATGACATCACTGTGACATCATCAATCAGATGTCAAACTTTTAAAGCGCTCTGTAGAAACACAGAATATTATTATTGTTTATTCTTACAGCATACACAATCCTCCACATGACAACTAAACTAAACTTCATCTTGAGCTCAAGCTGATATAACCCTGATGACATCGCTGTGACATCATCAGAGTTATTTGTTTTTTTTCTCCAAACTTTAAAGCGTCCTCCCAGAAACACGAGACATTATAAAAACCTGTATTATAATGTTTATAATTATTTTATTCTTACAGTCTACACAATCCTCCACATGGCAATCAAACCTAAACTTCATGTGTAAAATTGTTGGGCTGCACCTTTAAGTTTGCAGTTTACTTTCCTGTGTGTTTATCTGGCAGCCGATACAAACAGAAAGAGCTTAAAAGAACAGGAAGCACGAGTTGCAGTGGTTGGGAGTCGGACATCCTTTAACGTCGTCATATCTTTACAGAATGTTTTTGATAAGTGCCATTGTCTCCATCCCTCTCTCTCTCTCTCTCTCTCTCTCTCTCACACAAGGTTTATTCAACGCTCTCCCCTGCCCCGACATCTCATTTGGCTCCACACCAGCCTCTCCAGTTGAGCAGTATTACGGCACAGATTAATCTCAATAAAATCACCATCTGATTTAGTTCTGAGCAGAGCAGCAACAAACCTCTGTCCAATCTTTATGGTATGGTGGGGTTTTAAAATTGGATTTAAAGCGGGGTTTAATTCCCGGGGCCTTGTTTGTGCTGCCCAAGGATGGCCCAGCTTGATGCCTGCTCCCATTCCAGCTCTCTGTGTGTATGTTTGTGTGTTTTCTTTCTTCACGATTGGTCAGTATGGCAAGGAAGCTGATTGGTGGAGAGAGAGGCTCCAAGTCGAGGCGGAAAAACAACTTGATTCCATCATAATAACACTCTTCAACAACAACAACAAAAAAAAAAGGAAAGAAGGAGATGTGTGCAGGCACATGTTGAACCGTAATGTTTGGCAGCGATTTTAATGAGGAGGCACATAAACACACACACACTTAACATACAGTATATATATATATATATATATATATATAGATATACACCCTCACACATTGCTGTATGTTTCTACTCACACTGAACAGCACAGAGGACGGGTGTGCTCGTGTTGGAGGGGAGGTGTGTGTGTGTGTGTGTGTGTGTGTGTGTGTGTGTGTGTGTGTGTGTGTGTGTGTGGGGTGGGGGGTGTATATGGATGGATGGCTGGATGGGATAAGTGGGAGGGAAATAAGATCCAGTCAGAGTCCTGCTATTAAAAGCAGTCTTTAAGAACTGTTGTGTAATCCTGTCTGAGAGCTGCTGCTCAATTCAGCCGCTGGGCTCTTTGTCTTCATCTGGGCCAGCAGCTTCTCCTGCCTCTTAATACCACACACACATTACACATGTACTGTACCCACACACTGGTGAGGCGTCTCTTCACATGTCTTAAGTGTCAAGCACCAAGGCTACAGTGGTGGATTGGATTTCTGTCACACGTTCACACACACACACACATACACACACACACACACACTCATGTCCACTGGTAGTGTATAGATTTCTTTGATTGTGGTCGCACACACACACATATATACACACACACACATATATACACACACAGTGTCGCTTAAGCTCCTGGCAGCAGGGTTACCATGATGTCTATGTATGGATTTCTCCGACTGTGGTTCAGTAATTGCGGTCAAGTGTTTTGGCCATGTTTGTTATTGCATCTGAGGTGGGAGGCAGTGTTTGGTCATATGAAGTAATGAAGTAAGTTCAGTTCTGTAGGTGGTCACAGTGGTGCTACACACACACACACACACACACACACACACACTGTTATATTCATTTCACAAGTGGCTGTGCGTGGGAATGGATGTGCTGAGCGGTGGCCTGTCTGCAGGCTGTACTGTACACACATTCAGCAGCAGGCAGGCAGGCAGGTAGGAGCTGACTGACTCTACCTGAAGGCTTCGCAGAGCGGCATGTTAAAGGCACAATGTGGGCGTAAGACTGTTCTAATCAGCCTCCGAAATAATGAGCACACGGCAAGACAAGCAGCAATACCCATGAAGGTCAATTATAATTTCATAAAAGCTTAAATTCCTGTTTGTTTTTTTTTGCCTTTAACTTAAAGGAATTTGATCAATTTGACAGTATTTGTCACATGGTGAGAGAGTTCGGTGTCCAGCACCTGAGAGACGGCTGCAAACATTTATGAGCATTAAAGTGTCTAAATTTGTATTAAAAAAAGGGATTTCTTCATGTATTTGCTCCTGAATGCACCATTCTGAGAAGCATCTGGATCAGTTTGAAAGCTGCATGTTCACGCAGACTTCAATGACACATAATCCCTGCACACCTGTGTATAGCAGATTTCTGCTACTGATCCAAACCCTCTGACCCTGAAGTGTTGATGTTTTCTGGGTTTTGCAGTTGCATTTCAAATGCAATTTAACAAGAAATTTCTCCCTCTGTCCCTTTGCCAATCGTCTGCATCCATGTGTCATATGTTGCAAGTAGATGCACTGCAGCGGGAAGAGGGAAAGAGTCGGATACTGTGTGTGAAATCACTCCCTCTTTCACAGCTCTGTTTATAATGGACACAGTCTATAGTGAGCAGTAAACCTCAGTAAACTAAATAAAGGAGAAAAAATGTAGCTTCAGGTATGAGTCAGTTTACAGTCTCAGTCTGTGCAGAACTGTATTGTAGGACATCAGCTTTTTAAAGCAAATTTTAAAGCTATGTTCTTTCTTTTTGGCAAGTGATGGGGTTACATATGAACACATGCTAAGCTGTGTTCATATGTAACGTGAAGTAATTGTATTTCCTTTCTTTTGTTTTTGTTTTTGTTTTGTCAGTCCTGGCTCTCAGATGGAAAAAGGTGAAATAGTGTACAGGCAGAATGTAACTGGTGTTAACTAGTTACAGGAGCTTCTTATAATAATAATAATAATACAAACAAAAATCAAATTTTTTTTGGTGGTGAAAATCCATTTTATATAATAAACAGGATAAAAAAAAGTTAATTAAAATCTAACATGATTAATTTCATCCCTAAAAATAGTCAGTCTGACTTTATGTTGGTTTACCTTCTTCTATATCCCTGATTACTGAGAGTAAAATGGGATCTTTACCTCTAATATGCTTCTAATCTGCTTGTAATGCATCACAATGCACTTTACCGCCCACGCTGGTGGTCATCACCTCCTTCTGCTGAGATCCCACTTGCAGGAGATAGAAGAGGAGAATAAGGTGCAGAGCACAGAGAGAGAGAGAGGAAAAAAAAGAGGAGGCAAGGAGACATTTTGAAGAACAAGGTATTATTTGTCCTGCCAATAAAACCTTTTTTGAATTGGATTCAGAATTGAGTGGGAGAGGGATAGAGGCAGAAAGAGAAAAGTAGAGTGAGTGCGAGAGTGGTGGCGGTGGCCCCTGCTGCTGTGCACATTGATAGCAGCCTTAATGCCTGTGATGCTCCAGCGCCAGCCGAGACAGAGGGGAATTGGTTGGAGATGGTGGAACAGGCTTAGAGGGTTCCCTGTGCCAGCCGGCCTGGCGCTGGCTCAACAGAAAGCCCTCTGCACCGCTACACAGTTATTGTTATTATCACAAAGGCACAGCAGAAGGAGAGGCAGCTCTTGAGTTGGCGGGCTTGGCGCTGGGTTAACTGGGGGTGGGGAACGGGAAGAGGAATTTGGAAGGAGAAGGGGGTTGGTTGTTGAATGTGAAACTATGGTAAACCTCATCTGATCAGTCCTGTGAATGGAGAGAAAAACAGTTGGGAAGAGTCGTTGAGGTCTTGAATGGAAAGGAGGCCACGCGGAGACGGACAGATTTTGTATCCGAGAGGATCAGTTGCCTCGTCAGTTGATGCCGATCTACAAAAAAAAAAAAGAAAAAGAAAGGGCGCTTGAATAGAAACGCGGGCCGATATATCACTTCAGTCTGGAGAAGGGTTTGGATGTAAACAAGGGATGCACCGGCAGTGGAGGCGGGGTGTTCTCTGCTTAAATGAGTCATACTGGTTAGAATAGAACATAATATTCTCGCCCTCAGCCCTCACACTTCAATCAGTTGGAATAAATCAGCTGGAATAAAATGTTGAGAAACACTCTACAGACGGAAATTCCAGAGAGAAAACCGAGTCCAGACACACAACAGTCAGCGAGGCAGGCGGATCTTGGGAATCGTGCCTGGTGGTGTGTCGTAAAATGTCGGCCCAGCACACACATTCTCTCCATGTTGTCTACCAGACCTAAGGGCTTTCAAAATGTTCTGGTGTCTGGCTCGGACGACGAGCA
The DNA here is from genome assembly GCF_021018895.1 of Seriola aureovittata. Taxonomy (NCBI): domain Eukaryota; kingdom Metazoa; phylum Chordata; class Actinopteri; order Carangiformes; family Carangidae; genus Seriola; species Seriola aureovittata. The sequence goes on along the minus strand of NC_079379.1, from coordinate 23,943,690 downwards.
GAGCGCTAGTCAAAAAACAGTCAGTACTCTGAACCGACTGTCAGACTGTGACTCAGACGCAGGTCAGCACATAATGTTGTTACACTGCTAACGAGGCCTTAAAGGACCATACTTGGGGGGGGGTTTCCGTCGCTTTATCTCATTTTCTTACATCACAACTAAACACTTTGACATCCACACTGACGCATTTGAGGAATTTGTGTTTTGTCTACTGATCCAGGCGGCCGTTTGGTTTCCGTTCATTTCTATATGATATGAAAATCTATTCGCAGATGCTTAAAACTTAGTTACATAATCTATTACAGCAGCTCCCTGAGTAATATTTAACTTTAAAGGGTATTTTAAAGTGTGAAAACAAACAGTTCTATGTGTAAAGCGTCAAAAAAAAGACGTAGTTTTCCGTTGGTTTCCATTAATTTCTGTGTAGTATGAAAACCAATCTCATATACTTCACATAACCAGTAGTTTCAATTGTAATTTGTCGACTGTTCCAGGCTGCCATTGACTTCCATTGACTTTCGTATGATATGAAAATCTGTCAACAGATGCTTAAAACTTAGTTACTTAATCGATTACAGCAACTCCCTGAGTAATGTTTTACTTTGGAGGTTTCTTTTTAAAGTGTGAAAACAAACCTTTTTATGTGTTATGCATTGTTGCACTGACTTAGGACTACGAATATAAAGAGGCAGCCATTGGTTTCCATTCATATTTTCTGCATTATGAAAATCAATCACATAACCGGTGGCCGTTGTGCAAACCACGCTGTTGTATTTCAGAAGTTCAGTTGTAGTTTGTCGACTGTTCCAGGCTGCCATTGACTTCCATTCACTTCTGTATGATATGAAAGTGTACAAGCACAATCGAGAAACTCGCTTGAGTTGTATATAATGTAACACAGTGGAAGTCAAGTCTGCATTTGTTTGTCTCACACAACTGACAAGTTTACTCTGTTGTCTGCTAACAAAGAGCACAATAGTAGGTCAAAAACAGATCACAGTGACAGCGCGTTGTACATTCAAACGAGAGTTCAGACTTTGAATAAAAGGAGTCGCTCTAACGCAGAGTTGAACTTCGCTGTGATGTGACATAAGCAAGCTTTATGAATCTGCTGAGTAATTTTGTTTCCAATATAGTATAAATGCAAAATGAAGGTTTAATTTTCTAATTTTGCATAATGGCTACTTGTAATGTAAGATAAGATATTCCTGTATTAGTCCCACAGTGCAGCATCAGAACAGCAAAGTGGATGATACAAAGAAAGAAAAACAAATTGCAAAATGACAAGAACCAAATACTTAAAATAAAAGATTAATGATATAATAATATATAATATGAACAATTAGATACCAGATATACAAGATTGTCAAATAAGTAAAAGTGGTAAAATAAGTCTGATTATATTCATATCATACGGAAATGGATGGAAATCAATGGCTGCTTGAGGTGGTAGATGCTGAACGGTACATTCAGATTGCTGAGACACAACAGCATGGGTTGCAGAAAGTCTACTTGTAATGTAAAGCACATGTGATTGATTGATTAATTGTTTTATTATTGTACCATGCAGAAAGAATGGAAAACAATGGCTACCGAAAACTAACTGTGCAGCACGCATTCGAAAATGACATTAAGTATACTGCACATGAGCAGCTGTCAAGGAGCCGAAGCGCATTAGGTATATCAATATGTATGAAAGCGGTGAGGTTATTGTTGATCACTGTGCTCTTCATATTTCTGTTTTTAATTAATGACACAAAACGAGAGCAACAATGTTAAACACACGGAAAATGTTTGATTTCACACTGAGACAGCCTTTTAAAGTTATACATCACACACGGAGTTACACTTGAAATACATTCATCCTAACAACCCCAATCCATCAATCCACACCAACAACAACCTGATTATGATCCCACTGGTATCGGAGAGGAAAATGTTATAATGTAATCATGCATCTGAAATTGCGCTAAATTTTAATGTGATTAATGACACAGTCGCTTCATAAAGTATTCAACCCCCTAACTTTCTGCATATTGTTCTCATTATACTATGTACCAATTTTAATAAATCATCGTGCACTCACAGTGTGCTTATAATGGGCTTTTGATGCAATGCCTTATGAGCACCACTTCAAGTAATGTGTTGCCCTTATTTTTTTACTGCAAATGGGATTAGTTTTTGAGTTCCTGCACACGCTAAAATGGGTTTGATAGAGGTTTGTATGGATCTGGAGATTCTATGTGTGTGTGTGTGTGTGTGCATCTGCTCTTGTTGTTGTGTAGCTAGGCCTGATGGGAGTCCAGGTCCGGGGGGTACAGCTCTAGTTAATAATTCAGATGAGGCTCATTATCAAGGCAGCGCAGATCTCTCTCTGATTCCACCTTAATTGCAGGCAGGATGTGCCTCTCAGACACTCTCAAAGTCACTCCCCCTCCTGTCTGCAGCTGCAAATGACTACCACACACACACACACACACACACACACACACACACACACACACACACACACACGGATCTCCACTGGTTCTGTTCCAGACCCCCACCTCAGTGCAGCAGGTCCCCCTCTCCGTCAGATCAGGGCTGGATCCTCTGTGAGAGCAGGTGAATGGACGTTTGGAGATGAGTAGATAAATTCCACTCAGAGCTTATGACTATCACAGAGTATCGACTCCGAGGCCAGGCATGTGCTCTTATTATGACTCACTTACATTTTTAATCAGATCTTCATGAGGGCTTTCTCCTGTTGGAGGGCTGGGCGAACGAAGATTGATGGCAGGTAATCAGTCAGAGGACAGCGGCTCTGTGATTAATGCTGCCGGAGAGCGAATCTCTCAGCGCCGCGCCGGACCACGTCGGGTTCACGGCCTTTCAGACACAACTTTTTACTGTAGAGTTGAAGCGTGTGGAGGGCGTGTAGACAAGACAACCGGCGCTGCTAACAAGTGCTGTATCACACTTACAGTATGTTGCATTTAAATGATGGCCCGGTGTTTCACAGTGAATTTACTGTCCGGAGATTTTCCCACAGGTACCAGATGCTGGAATTAAATTCAGTCATACAGAACAAATTTACAACGCTTATATTAGTGGGTACGGGACAGTCTCCATGAACTAACCTGCCACAACTTATCAGAGTCTCAATATTGCACTTAAAAATTTATTGCTATGCGAATGAAAAATGTATGGTGTATCCACCCTGGTGCTTGTACTTTCAGAAACGGTAATTAGCCGAAGCTATTTGCTCGGAAATGGTATTCCTGCTCTCCAGATTGATCACGATAGGTGGACAGCTATTTCACGTCTGGCTTTTTTTTTTTTTTTTGGGAGAAATTTACTGCACTAAGAAAATGAGAGAAAGCGGACAAAGTGTTTGTAAATCTCTGACTTGGATCTCTGACTTACTTTGAATGAGGAGAAGGGGAAATCAATGGTCCCGCGGCCCACTGAGGTGAGGAAGGCAGCGACACCGGCAGGGTTAGAGCTTTCATGGTGAGAAATGTTCTGCATGCGCTCACTGGGCCGTGTCCAACAACCTCAGGCACAAAAGGATTCCTTTTTTTAATGTGTTGCGTACAAGTGATTTAAGAGACCTTGGTGCATTCATCAGTTTTCTCAAAGTGCGAATTTTTTTCAATACAAACGAACTCCTCAGACGACCCGGGCCTGTCGTGTTGTCATGAACAAACAGGGAGGCAGAAAGAAGCACTTGTCGACGAGGGATTTACGAGCAGGTCTTGGAGGCTGAAGTTCAGCAGAGCGGTGCTTTGAGCTAAATGCTAACATGCTCTTAATGACAGTGCTAACATGCTGTTATCATGTTTAACACATTTAACATGTTACTTTAGCACAGTGGTTCCCAACCCGTGGGGCAGGGCTCCACTGGTGGGCCGACAAATCATTTGCGAAACAGTACAATTTTGGTGAAAAGATGTGATTTAAAAAAAATAAATTATAATAAAATATATAATATAATAATAATTGTAGATGTTTTAAAAATGAAATGATCTTTAATAACATTAAAAATGTAAAAAGATGTTTTTTTCAGACCAGTCCTGAATATTTCATCGTTATCATTAAAGTAGAAAAGTGCCCTGAGAACGTTTTATTTGGCCTCTGTATTGTTACGGGGTCAGATGTGGGTCGGCAACGTTTTAGACATATTCAAGTGGGACATGAGACATTTAGCACGTTATCGTTCTAACATTTGCTAATTAGCACTAAACGCAAGTGTTTTTATTGCAGGTTTTACCCAAAGCACTGGACAAATTAAAGGAGACATTTCACTTAAAGCCCCAAATGCCAATTTTAGAAGTAATGTCTGTACAAACTTTCATGGCTTTAACTTTATTTTTTTATACCAAACCAATCCTCGACTCTGAGATGATGCCGCATTGACATCTGTAGTAAGATTTCCTAACTGTTTCATTTCCCCCTAAAATCACTTCATAACACATTTGTTATGTTTGTTTCCGGTGATTTCCAACAGCAGCTTGGTGTTATGAAATTTCCTCTTTTTATGAATGCAACCTTCCCACAAACGGAGCAGAGCAGGCAGCCTTATATAGCAATCTGGGGGTACTGATTATTCTGATGATCAAATGTGACTAACACACACCTCCTCACACACAGATGGCGCACGGAGGGCTGAACCACACCGAGCTACACGTGCTGAAGAGGTTGCATTTTTTTTTGTTGAGGGGAAATTAATGTTTAGCAATAGTTAAAGAACAACAGTGCTTTATTAACCGGCTCCACTCCATCATTTCACAGTACCATCAATCACCCTTAATGTGTATTGTTCTCAGCGTGGTTCAGGTTCTGTTCAGCATCAGTCAAGTCGCATTCATTTGCTGGCAATTGAATCTATTTTCATTAAAGATGTCTGTAATTGCACTTTGATCATGTTTGATAAAAGCCAGTTGAAAATTAAAGCCATTAGTGTCTTAAGAGCAGGGATCGTTTGCTGTGTTTCAGCCAGAGTTATTTGTTCATCGTCTTTGTTAAAAAAAAAAAAAAATGTTAAAAAATGTGTTAAAGCAGTCGCTACACTCGCGAAGTGTCTGCTAACGATGTCAAGGCGAGCTGAGGCACACACAAAAAGAACAACATGCCTACTGTCTATTGTCAGCACAAAGAAGGGGTCAGGGAAGAGTATTTTCACTGATGAATATTCATCAGTCCTGCAGCATATTTGGACGAATTACAATAAAAGCCTTTCAAGCCAGAGAGGAGTAGAAAAAAATCATTTTGGAGATTATTAATCAAACATCATTAAACTGCTTTAAATCTCAGCTAAGCAAATTTACATTATGGTATATACAGATTGCACATAGTGTGTGTGTGTGTGTGTTGTGTGTGTGTGTGTGTGTGTGTGTGTGTGTGTGTGTGACGGCCTGCTGAGGGCGGTCCAGGAGGCAGACAGAGGTTAGCAGCGTAAGACGGCCCTCAGTGGATTTCTGTGTCAGTTTGATGAAAATAGGTCAGGATTCAGAGCTCGGCGTTTAGCATTCTGCCCATGTGATGGCTGACGCTGCGCCTGACGACAGCTAGCCTCGAATGAACTCCAGACTTTTTCTGTCTCTTTGTTTCTCCCCCCCCCCTCCTCCTCTCCTCTCCTCTCTCTCTCTCCATCTTCTTCACTCCCTATTCCTCTGTAATCTAAACTCCTGTCCTGTCGTCCTCTGTGTCTCTCTCCGCTGCGGCTTCCATCGCTTCAAGTTCACATGAAGAAATTCTAATTTGTGGCTGTAGATTAAGTCGGCTCCTGCAGAGAAATTGCACTTAAATCCACAATAGTCTGCGTCTGGTAGAATTTATTTGATTTAGATGTACTTTTGACTATTGTAGTCCCGCTTTCGAGAGAGAAAATAGATGTGCTGCAAAGTTTTATGAGGATAGTAATTCAACCGTGGCCAGCGGTGACCTAGCTTAGCATAGGGTCCACAGTATGTTTGGTCACCACTCGAAGAGCTTGATTTATTATTCTCCCACAGAGCAGGCCCTCATCTCTCATGACTGGCATGCTTTCAAAATGATTCCCTTAAAGGTGAATTCACTCTCAGATGAGCCGGTTCAATGTTTAGCTACACACCAGGCTCGGCAATTGAGTCACAGCAACCACCTCTGGCATGTCGAGAATTGGCTGCGCTGCAAATAATGGGGTAAATATAAAGCTAACAGATAGAAGAGATAAGTGAGAAGACCGCTGCGAGGTCAATTCTGTTAAGTGAATTTTCTGATAAGGTTGATTTGTGTCCAATTAGATTACCTAGACAGAAAAAGGTTGTTTCATAGCCTTCAAAACACTGTCTTATTGACTGGGAATGCTTGGCTCTCTTAGCTGGCTGTTAGCCAAAAGCTAATTTAGCAAAACAACTAATGTAATTGTGAATGTGTGACTTGTAGCTACACTGAGATGCAGAAGTCTGAGACCACTTTCCCAGGAAAGTGGTCTCAGACTTTTGGACCACACTGTATCTCGTTAACACCAGGTTTCGCTCTGTTAGCAGCACAGCCTGAGGAGGGAGATGTTTAACAGACGGTACAACATCAACAAGAACCAGCCGCGTTACCTTAAAATGTAGTAAGGTTATAAATGGTTATAAATAGTCTGGACTGGATGACTTTGGTTAACTTATGACTTTGCCGTGTCTGCCACAATTTGTACACGAGAAATATCACAATATAATAGGCAGATTGCCATGAAATTTTAATGTTAGCAAGAGCATGAATCCTTTAGTTCTTCCTCATACACAAATGTAATACATATTGAATTTCCATATATGATATATATTTCCATATAGAATAAAAAAATCTGTAAAAATGTTTTACAAAACCTGTTCGAAATTGAAAGAATTGACATGTATGTCTCGCCCATACAAACAAGCACACATGCATGTTCATGTATGTATGCTTATAACATATGTTATATGAATATGTCTTAAACCCAAAGCCTGTTGATATGTTGATACAGTAGAGACCATTTTCCCAGAATGGTAAAATAGACATGTTCAAGATTAAACATAAACATATACAGTATAAGTATACAGACTGTATGTTGTTTTAATAAACTTAGATATATAAATTAAATGTATATCATCAACATATATGGTTGCAACATGTTGTACCATATAAAAATGTTTATATTATAAACGTATATCTCCATATATCCTGAGGATGTATATATATGTGATAATAATATATCTCCTTATATGTGACACACATGGTAACATTACTCTTTGTATCGGGGCATATGTGTCATATATTACATTTCTGTGTGGGAACTCAGCTCAGTGTTTTGAGCATTAAGATTTCCTGAAAACAACATTTGGTTGTGCAGAAAAAGATGCAACACTTTCTCAAGGCTAAAAATGCTGAATTTATTTAAAAAAAAAAAAACTCTAAGATATTGCATTTAACTTGGAATTAATTTATGCAAATGTGCTGAACACATTCATTCTCCCGAGAGGATGAGCCTGTTTATATTTCATATTTCTATGGTTTTGCTTTTAGTGTCAGCCTCAGGAAAAAAACGTTATTTTTTAACCGTATTACAAGCCTTAATCTAAGACTCATCAGATCACAACATTGTTGTTGGTACTGCCCAGTACTTTCATATTGTTGGCATTAAGAGCCATTTCAGTCTCCGAGGGCCACTGGCATGGCTTTTTAGTGTCTCTGATGCCTTGTTAACAGATCCATCAATGAGGGATGAAAATTAGATTTCATCTAGGCAGATAGACCTATTAGTTGTTGGGTAATCACATGTATCAGACATTAAAAAAATAACTTATAATAACCAAGACCCCAGAGGCTCCAAAAAGTCCCAGGTTCACTTGCATGTCAACTGGTGTTTGGTGATACAGAATACGTGGTTTACTGGCTGGTCGCTGGGTGTCTGGGTCTGTAACAAAGCTGCTGTGTGTAATCTGCTATGTGTATATACTTATTTTGTCCATAAACCCCAGGAGATTGTCCTTTATTTTTACATTTGTATAGTTATGTAATATTCTATAATATGTTATAGAGTATTTAAATGTGTGTAACCATTTACATGGGGAGTAGTGTAAATTACGACAACATTGAATGTTACATAAAAGTTTGTTTCTAAGGTCCAGTCGTCTTTACGAACCTGTTTATTTTATTCTCACATATCATATGGCTGTGTTGTATCCTAGCTTCCTATTGGTCACTTTTAAAGCAATGTCAAGTTCCTTAGTTACTGATTGGCCAGGCGGCGGGAGAACAGCAAGCAAGAGTGTGTGAGAGCCGTTGGTCAGACGTAGCTGCCTCGTCGCCGATCGGCAAGAAGAAGGGCTAACAGTTAAGAGTGTAAACGAGGTGTTATTGTTGTGTAATATCACATTACGAAGCTCAGTGAGTTGAAGTCAGTTAGGGTTACTGATGAAAAATAACAATACAGGACTCTTTCGAGGGCCTGTGATTGGAATGAGTGAACTTTAAATCCTTTTAACAAGGATCAATTAGAGGGCTGGTCTGGTGCCAGCAGCCACGGTAGCAACTAGCCAGTCAATGTTCACCATTACTGTTAATGAGTTATAAGAAGTTAAACGTCTCTTATGTTTACTTTCTGCAAAGCCTTATTTGTCCAGTGTCTGTTCCCGTCTCCACCGCGTGAGGCGTTAAGCTTGTGCCTCCCTAACTGATTTATTGCTCCTCTGAAAGTCTGACTTCATCAAATCCTTGATACCTCTAGTCATATATACTGTCTATGATGAGTGCCACCAAAGTCGATGTGTGGATTTAATAGCGGCATTAATCTGCCTGTTTAATGGTGTTGTTGAGTGGAAGGTGGTCACCGCAAGACGCAGCACTAAAAGGTGAGTTATGGGCCCAGCCGGCGAACGATGAAAGGACAAAATGCAAAGCAGCTGAGATGTGGAAGGAGAGAAGGTGGAATTAAAACAAGGTCTTCTTACTGTATAGCAGAGAGGGCAGATAGAGACCGAGCGAGTCGTTGAACACGGTGTGAAATAAAAAAAAACCCATCTCAGACATGTCTCGCTGTCAAAGTTTTCAGTGGGTTGTCACCAGTCAGTAGCTGTTGCTAAACGCACGCCTGAGGTGATGCTTTATGTGTTAGCACTATTTGCATCTTTGCTAATTTATTGAAAACACATGATAATTGATTCTCATGTGATATTTTATGGGATTTCACAAGTGTGCTTCACTTCTCTTCTCCTCATAACCCTGTTTAGCTAATGAGACTGTTAAAGCAGAACTAGTCTAAATATCATACACCTTTTTTTTTTTCAGGTGTTTCCCAAAACAGTCAACATTGTGGCAGGTTGCTTGTTGTAATGAGGCCCAGTGAGGACTCTCTGCCATGTTTAATTGGATGTGGTTATGAATAAGGTTACACCAATATACTGGGATAATGATAATAGGCTTTTATCATGTACTCTGTGCCATCGAGTGTTGTCCACCTCTGATAGCATAAATACCAGTGGTTAAACATTAGCACGTACATTTACTGATAAAATTTACATTTGTGAGCAGTGGTGGAATTCCCCATGGGAAAGTGGTCTCGGACTCTCGGACCTCCTCTGTATTCACTTAACTGCTTTACTTGGTGTTTCTCAAAGTGGGGTTCCTTGAGGTAGTTCCTGGGGGGGCCACAACAAAAAGGGGACTAATTTGCTATCACAATAATTTCATCAATTAGTAACACAATTACAGAATTTATGACTATTTTGGTCATGAGTTTAAACACTTTCTGTAATAAAACATCTAAAAGAAAAAATCAGATCAATCAGATGGGGGTATGTGGTCTAGTTTGTGTCAGTTTAGGGTTCCTTTGATTACTTCTTTAAGCTTCTTGATTATTTCCATAATGCAACTTTATACTCCCACTACTTTTCCAATAAAAGTTTTGTTCTTTTACCTCACCACATTTATGATACAAATATCTTTTCTGGATAATTCCTGCAGAACATATGATGAACTCATAAGATATGATGCATTTTAACAAATCAAACCACCCCACAGTATACACAGTAGGTCAAATGATCCCCTTTTAAAATTAAATTAAAATTCAGATCACACTTTAATGCATTTCTGAAGAGCTGCTTTGAAGCTCAGAGTGAGCTGCTCCACCGTTGCCATCTTGGCAGCATCTGACTCCTCCCTTTAACTACCAGCTAATCAAAAAATGGGTAAAGAGGGGTGTGTAGCATTTCCGGTTTGTGGCAGACATACGCTCACAGTCGATGGGGATTGACTCATTTTAGGAGCCAGCCTCAAGTGGTCATTAGAGGAACTGCAGTTTTTGGCACTTTAGTGTTGGTTTCATTTTTCAACGCTCTGATGGAGTTAGTGAATGAGTGAATAAGTATTTTTGGTTTTGATGCTTTAAATACATTTTGTTGATAAAGTACTTGAACATCGTGGTATTCTGTTTTCTGCCTTAGCATCACTGTACTTAATGTGCAAATATTGTGCATTTATTTCCAAGCTGTAGGTCTATTGCAGATTAACATTTTATGAGAACACCTGTATGTAAAACAAGTTAAAACGACAATCCACCTCAACCAGCTACACTGCTCAAAGTACATGTCAGTGCTTCAGTAATAAAGATCCAATGTTACTGAGGCATTCTGCAGAATCAGCAGTTTTACCTTACAACACTAATACCCCACTAATACACATAAATATCAATTTTCCAGTCACTGTTGGTCGTATACTCAGCTTGTGAAAACAGTGGTGTAATGTCTTTTGTGGCTCTGGAGGAGCAGGAGGTTTGGCAACTGAGAAAATAAACCCTGATGATGTCATAGCGATGTCATCAAAGTTATCTGAGACTACACATTTGTCTTGCAAACCTGCAGGACAAAAGATACTGGTGTTTAGCAGGCAGCCAAGATCTAATGAAATATTGCATCACGGGAACTGGAGGATCGAGGGGTTTTTTTCTGCTTGGGACAAAAAAAGAAAGAGAAAGAAAAAAATAAAATCTCAAACTCTGCTGCTTTTTTATTTATTTATATATTTATTTTTTTTAAAGGTCAAATAAAGTCCCCAGCTTTTTTGGAAGACTAGATTGCTGCAATACTGGAATAGTACCTTTCTGGATGCAGAACTTCTACTTGTAATCCAATACTTTTAGGTAGCAGTATTTATACAGGACTTTTAACAACCCCACAATAATAAGTCTTACTCCACTGGTTAATGTGATGCGGTTCTGTTGACTGAACACGATGACATGCCGTTGGGAAAATCTCCCTCTATATATACCGTTAGCCTATAGCATGAATGCAATTAGCAGCAGCATTAATTATTGCATCTGTCCCATTGTCTAAATGCTGTAACAGGTGTTTTCATTAATAGGATACAATTTTTTTCTGGAAATTGTTGGACATGAAAGTTGAGCCATATTGAATATCACAGAAAAACAATATCAGCTGCCGAGATGTCGACAGGTGTGATGAAGCTGACGGGAGGTCGGAGGAGGGCAGGATGGTCATATAGCACGCTGGTTGCGTGACTGTGCAGCGTACAGCGCCTGTCTGTGTAATTCTCGCAAGACAGATATTAAAGACGCAGCGTCGAGGCCTTCCCTCCGCTCTGTCCCTGCACTCCCTCTCTCTCCCCTCTCTCTCTCTCTCTCCCCTCGACTTCCCCATTCTCCCTTTCCCTCTCTTTCCCGTTCCCTCTCCGTCTCTGCTAATGATCTGCTCCGCCTGTCGCTGCCTGGCTGACTGATGCCCACTGACAGCCCCACTCATGCGGAAAGGCTGCACCCCTCCTCCCCTCCGAACACACACACACACACACACACACACACTAACACACACACACACACACACACACACACACACAGAGTAATGAACTCCTACATATCCAAATGCAACATGTTTACTATGCATATGTGACACACATGCACCATGCACGCCAACTTGCGTAAGCGCTCACGGTGAGATAGATAGATCCACATTAACAAATCACGCCCATTTGTTCAGTCACATGTCAACAGACATATATGTAGAGCAGATGACAAACGCACAAATAGACCACACTGTATACGTTACCCGCAGATTGCGCTCCTCCTCTTTCATACTATAGCATGCAAATGGAGCAGCTGACTTACCATAAATGCATTTTTATGCAAATGACAACGTATTGAATTAGATTCGGCAAATTTCAGTGAAATTCCTAGTGTCTGGAAAAAGTTTTTATTTTTTTTGCTTACTTGAGGCAGAAAACTTTTTTCTTGTTGATAAAGTAGTAGTGTAAGAAATAGAGATGGGAATGTGTTTGATTTATGAATAATGACGCAGGATTGACATGATAGTAATCTGTGAAACAGTGTTGAGGACGTCTGTAAAAACTTTGCAGAAGACTCGTAGTTTCACATTTAGTTTTGACATTAAATATGTATATAAGCCCTGAAACTTTAGTTAATTGATTGGTTCATTGACAAAACAATAGTCGTCAGCAATTTTGAGAATCGATCGATCAAGTCATTTATCAAGCAGAATGCCAAATATCAGCTGGTTCCAGCCGAACGGTTTCTCTCTCAGACATTTATTAATGTGCTGTATTTTTCAACAGTCAGTTGAGGACGTATTTAATATTATTACAACTGTCTTTTACTATATTGTCATTGTTTCATTATGTTTATACACCAGCCTCCACCTATGGGTGCACACCTGTTATAATGGTTAACTAATACGTTTAGTAAAAACATACATCAGTTTACAACTTCATTACAGTCCATTATAAACCATGTTTATAGACACCCAATAAACATAATGATTAATTAATCACAAAAAAGACTGTTTAGCCATGTTGGGCTTTTCTTATGCTTTTATGTGACAGAGAAAGTGGAGGCAGACAGGAAATATAGGAGAGAGAGTCTGGGGGAGAGAGACATGCAGTAAAGGGTCTTGAATTTACGCTTGAATTTACATTTTCTGCATCAGAAACAATTAATTCACCTCGTTTTGTTGCATCATTTAAAATTTTAGCTTCAAATTGCATTAACCCCTGTTGGACTTTACCGCCTCGCTCCAGTGTCGGCGTTTGATTTATATGAGTTTTGATTGCCAACACTGAGCGAATCAGTTTATAATTAAATGTATTTAAACACTAGCTCAGACAGAATTGCTCAGAAACAGTAGCCTACTTTCTCAATGAAATAATAACTGAAAATCTGTCTATTCTTTCATTAGACTCTGCTCGAGCACTAACACAGTATTCTCCTGCTGCTCTTGCTCCTAATTACTAATTGGCCCTTACTAATAATAAACAGTCATGCATATGGAAATCTGATCAAAATAGCTTATTTGAATCAATTCAGGGTAATTTATTCTCACTATTATTCCCAGATACTCAGTTTGGTATTGATCAATTCCATAATAAATATGTAATCAATCCATTATATGTCACTGGAAGACGCTGGCTTGGTTATATTTGATGTTTGGTAAAGTACCACTGTATATGTGAGCGTGCTCAGCTCGGTCCAGCCGCACCATCTCGACATCAGTGCCCTGCCAGGGGAGTTTCAGGGGAGTAAGAAATGAGGTCAGTAAGCAACGCTGTGGTGTAAGGGGCGACACCCCTGGGCTCCCCTCAGTCCCAGCCTGCACACGGCTCACAATCCCCCAGCTGATTGGCTCAGCCCTGCCATTACACACTCAAGTTACGCAAGACTCCGTGAGGCCCGCCGGCTCTGGCACGGATTAGACCGGGAGCACCGGCCAGGTACTTCACCGCTGTACCAAATATCTGGGCTGGAGACCAACACGAGAGAGGTAGTGAGCAGCGCAGAGCATGCTGACGTGGAGCAGGGGGTTGTTCTATTCTTATGTAGTGGAGTATGAGGCACCACTTATTCATACAGTGAGGCAGACTTTAAAGGGTTTATAAGTGGCTAATGGCTTTATTAATAAACCATTTAGTAATACTTTATAGATCAGATATTAGCCGTTAATGAGAGCAACATTTGGCTTGTCTGGTTGTGAGAAAATCTGTCTTTGTGCTGAGTAATTAACAGTCAAGTCATTAATAAGTGCTGGTGAGTTATTCACTTTCTAATAAGCATGAAGTCTGCAGTTATAAATGATAATAAATCTAATAAAGAGTCATAAACAAAGGTTGGTAAATCATCTACAAACCCCTGACTAAAGGTTTTTACAGTACATGAATCTGCAGTTGTAAATGTTGATGAATAGTTATTGTGGTCTGCAGATAAAATGACAAATCAACTGCTAGAGGAGGATCAACACCAGCTGGAGACATGGAAAAACAAATGTTCTTAATAATGTCAAACTGTCATCTAAAGCATCAGTAAAGTTTAATTATATGAAACTATTTCTTAGAACTTATCAACCACTTGTAAAGGGATGACTTGTTAGAAAGCAGCACTGAATCAAGCGTCTGTCAGCACTCGTCCTATGAGCAGTTAATGAACGCTTGACACCAGAGTATAACGTAGTCCTGATCAAATATAATGATACAGCTTCCAAAGAGAGAACGGCAGAATAATAATAATAAAAACCATATTAACGTATGAAGTTAGTTTTTAAATGATACAGTTACAAACATTTAAACTCGCCTTTTAATGATTTGTAAATATAAACAGGTAACAAAGTATTATTCATCCATCCATCCTCCTCCTGACTTTGTCTCTCTTTAATCTACGTCACCGACACTTTTCCCTTCGCTCCTGTCATCATTACTACGACCACTAGATGTCGCCTAGCAACAAAACGTAACTATGGGTCATGATAACATGCTGCACAGACGAACTATGGACTTGTTTTTTTCTTTCTTTTAACAGGAAGATAGTTGTTGAACTATGTGGCGGCTGCGTGGAGGACTAAACGTCCGAAGGCGAAATGTAATTCTTGTAGTAACTGCTGTCCTTCACACATACATGCAAATCCAACCGTACATAAAGGAATGGAGATGTTACAAAAAGATTGACACACACCCACAAAAAAAAAAAAAGAAGTAAAAAATCAATTTCCATTTTGCTTCAATTAACGTGGACGGTTTCAAACTGCGTTAGCTGCGGTCGGACCGGCGTCGAAAACAGTCGAGAAAAACTTCCCAGTTCAAGAAAACGCGTCGGCGCTCAGATGTGCAGCGGGAACAACTTCAAGCCTCTAATGAAGTTTCTCGTCTTCTCTTTGAAAGACTGAACGCTCTGCTATACTCCACCCCCCCCCCAACAGCTACCAGCTTGACCCCCCCACCACCATCTCCCTTCACACACACACACACACATGTGCAGACACTCAAACACACACAAAAAAACACACATTCCAGCATCTCCATTAGCAATTCATGAGCGGCGTCTCATTAGACTTTAAGTTTTACCATAGGCCTCTGAAGTATATGGCTGGAGCAGTTATTAATATTTCATAGTCTCCTATTGAGGAGCTAAAAACGAAGTCGACCCGCTTCCGCTACAAAGTGACTTGCGCTCTTCTTTTTCTTTTTTCCTCTTCTACTTTTTTTTTTTTTACCCCCCTCTTTTCCCTGTTCGTTAGACTGTCTCTCTCTTCCCCCTCTCTCCTCTCACCGTTCGCTCCTCCGCCGTCGCTCTCTCTCTCTTTGGCTTCCTCGCTTCCAATCCTTCTCTGCCACACAGACCTTAACTCAAACTGACTTAATTGGGCTGTCTTTGTTCTGGGAAATGTGGGCATACCTTCGCCTTCTCCCCAGCACGGAGAGAAAAGAGAAGTAGAAAGTGAAGAGGAGGAGGAGGGAAACAACAGAGGAGGAGGGAAACGGTGGAGGAGAAAAAACCTGAGTGAACCCCGGTTGCTCTATGAGTACTCTCTGTGCCATGCTCGGGTTAGGAGGGGGGGTGGGGGGGCTTGGGGTGGGGGGGTGGGGGGGGGGGGGGGGGGGGTGGGGGGGTTGGGATGATGTGAGTTTGTGTGAGTGTGGAGAGAGAAAGATGGGGAGGGGAGTCTCGAGGGTTCACAGGGTGTCTGTCAGACTGGCAGACAGGAGCTCTGCCCCCGAAACAAACCCATGCATGAATAAGTCAATAAAGCCATGTCTGTGCAGTGTGTGTGTGTGTGTGTGTGTATGTGTGTGTGTGTGTGTGTGTGTGTGTGTGTGTGAGAGAGACGGAGTAAAGGCAGGGAAGAGGAGAGCATCAGATGAGGATAAGGGTGATCAGGGTGATGAGGCTTCATGTTTCCCAGCGTCTGTGACAATGAGACAGACGCCACATTCCCTCACAATGAGAAACAGACTGAGAGAGAGAGAGAGAGAGAGAGAGAGAGAGAGAGAGAGAGAGAGAGAGGGAGAGGACGAGTGATCAAAACCAGAGAATGAGAGCGGGGTGCTTTGAATTGGTTGGGACAGTTACAGCATGTTTGCACATTGCACGAAATTGGTTGGAAGCAAAAGTATGTGGGAATATGCTCTGTGCTGCGTGTGTGTGTGTGTGTGTGTGTGTGTGTGTGTGTGTTAGGGTTCCACACAGGCTTCCAGCTGAGACCCCGAACCCAGTTGAACCCAAATGAACCCAAATGAACCCGGCTGGTCTTGCCGAATGTGGAGACCAAACCCCACTCAAATCCAGTTGCCATTTTTCCCTTTTAAGGACAAAGAAATGAGCTCGGTTCAGGTCGACAAAAGTATGTGGACACCTAAACGTTAAACTCATAGGTGACAGTTGATCATTTAATGAAGTCCAGCTGTGATGGTGGGTGATACGGTCCTGCATACAGTCGGTGTACCGGTTCATCCCAGTGTTGATGGGGGTTGAGGTGACACCTCTGTGCAGGACAGTCAAGTTCTTCCACTCCAAACTGAGAAAAGCATTTCTTTGTGGACCTGGCTCGGGTCATAGGATTCCTGTGGGATTAACCTGGAGCGGGTTGTATAAGTATATAATATGTAGTCCTGACGCCATCTTCTGTTAGTCGTTGTGTTGCACCATCAGCCCACCAGCACCAAACACAAGTATGTTATACAAGCCAGCGAGGCATCATGTGTCTAACACAAACTGCAGTATGTGCTCTGTGCATTGTACGTTACATGAGTTAGGTCTAGGTCTTTAAGATGAAACCCAACTGAACCGTAACCGGTGCCGGCAAAGCTAAGACCCAAACAAGGAGCCAGAGCTTATTGTATTTGTTTTTATTTCAAACAGTCAGAGAGAACAGGATAATAAGTTCTTGATGAAGTACATTCAAATTGTGAGCGAACCCAATCCAAGCTCTAAACTTTTAAAACGAACCCGACCCAAAAACCCAATATTTTTGTTGGGACCTTTCAAATTCATGGTGGGTTGAAGGAACTCCAAGCCGCTGGAGTTTTTAGCAGTTGTGACATCAAGGTAATGATTTTTCCCCCAGAAAACAAGTATTTGATTTATCTCATCCATTCTTAAGTTTTACCTCACGTAATGGCGACAGTCCTTTCCCCCTTTTTCCCACGGGGCATTGCTGTCTGCTTGAAACGTTACACACAGGTCCAGTTTCCCTAAATTCTGTTCTCGATGATCAATTTGGCAGCGCACGATTTATATCCAATACCATGTTTAGCACAAGTAGTTGGTTTCCTAACCTTAACCATACTTTAACCACAGACACTCAAGAGAGACGTTATTCTCAAAACATTAGACGTTAAAAAACATAACAAAACAAAAATCCACAGGGTTCTGCAGAACCGTCCAACATGAACTCTCTCAGATTGGATGCAAATAAAAAATTTATTAATACATTAAATTTGAAAAATCTGAACCTTCCCAAGACTGTGAAGCTTTATGCAACAAAATGTGTTTGTTCTGCTACCTGACCTAAAACAGACCTGAAACCCAAGACTTTAGTCTCGACCTGTTGGGTTCAGACCAGGAAGCAGAACTCTGTGTGTGTGTGTGTGTGTGTGTGTGTGTGCATGCGGAGGCCGGTGAGAGCGGTAAGAGCTTTAGGCGTTAATATATTGTAGCTCTGCAATTATAGCTCCCCTGACACACATGTACACTTCGATGTGACGAATCAGTCCTGGGCAATGAAAAGAATGATTCAATAAGAGCCGGTGAAGTCCGAGGGAGAGAAAGAAACTGAGGAAAAGACGAGAGAATTAGGGGGAGGGAGGGAGTGAGACAGTGACACACAGAGAGAAATGGAGGATGGAAACAATTCAGTGTCCTTGGAAACCAATAAGGCTAATTTGAATTTTGAGACTGAGGACTTCTTCTCTCTTCTTTCGCCTCGTATGACCTCCCTCCTCGCCCTTCTTCTGCGCTCCCCAATCAGTTTAATCTCTCCCTGCTCATCCCTCCCAGATGCTCTCCCTCTCTTTTCCTCTCCTCTCTGCCTCTCCATCCGTCGTTCATTACCACGCTCTCTCTCTCTCTCTCTCTCTTTCTCTCTCTCTCTCACCCTCAGCAAAGCAGATTTCTTTTCCATGACGGATGGGCTCTGCGAATGCTCATCCAAAAGCTCTGTCAGATCTTCAGCTCACGTAGTAAAATAAAAAAAAAGCGGAGAGAGGCGGGCGGTTCACTCGGGGACATGCGTGGCATTATGGGGCGGGGATTGTGGGAGTCAAGAAGAAGAGGGTTTGGGTTTTGGAGGGTACTTAGCGTCATTTTGTCAATGCCTGGATCTAGTTGTGGTCGCCCATGCAGAGACCATATTAGCCATGGGAAAGCTGCTCTGGTGCTTTAAAGAAAAAAAAAAAAAAAAAAAAAGATTTATTTATTTTTTTCAAGATCTCTCTCTTTTCCTGCTCTCACCCCATCAGTTTTTCCCCATGCATTATTTCAACAGCCTCTGTGGTTCTCCCACAAGCCTGATGCCTCGCGGGCAAGTCCTTCTCTTTCAACATCTTAACCATAACCCCCTCCAGCCTTTTCTCTCCTCACTCCGCTCTGCCCTCACTTTTCCTCCCCATCTCTCTCTCTCTCTCTCTCTCTGTCTACGATGGTCAGGTCTCATGGGGGAAGACAGTTGGCAGGATGCAGGCTTGCTGCCATGGCAACAGGAACCCTCCCTCTCCCTCAGGTCTCCTTAGCAACTAGTAGCTTGGCTTTGTAGTAATGAGCCGGCCCAGCATGCCATGCCGGAGAAGCACGAGATGTTAGTGTGTGTGTGTGTGTGTGTGTGTGTGTGTGTGTGTGTGTGTGTGTGTGGCTTTGTCTTTGCAGGGGTGATATGCACACTGTCAGGGAAGGGTTTGACTTCTGTTCCAATGTCAATTAATAGTTCAGGATTAGAAGTTCGGTTAAATTTATGACTTGGGAATATGAATACGTCTTCGCTCATCAATTTGATTTAATTTTCCCAGACTGCATCTGCTGAATGGAAACGTATAGCCCTCATCTTGGAATAATCACAGACAACACACACCACAAACACAGCAGAGGGTCTGAATCATAAATTTTTTTTTTTTTTTTTTTTAAATTGGCATACTTCAGAATAGCACATCAGATGAGAGATGTGTTTCTCTTAAGAGAAATTTGAGTTCTCAAAAAAGTGAGACAGTGTGAAATGGCAAAATTATTTCCTGGGGAAAAAAAACAAAAAACAACAACCTCAAGTCACAGTTTTTCCAGACTGTCTCCAAAGCTGAACAAAATATAAAGACAAAAAGATGTATTTATTAAAGGCAATGAGTGCGCGCTGTATGATTCCCATAAATTAACTTTAATTACTATTCCTGTCTTGCTTGCTTGGGTATTTGAATGTGGGCCCCAAAGCAGGTATCAGGTTACTGAGAGGCAATTAAAGATGAAACTAATGATGATCCATTATGAACAGAGACACCACCCAAGTCGTGGTGAAATATGATACAGACACATCTGTGTTTGCGTTTTGTTCTGATAAATGTTGCGATCAGAAGTCAGCGTGCGGATTCCTGCAGTTTACTGAAGCGTCACCGTTTATGAAACGAGCCGCCTGTTAAAGCGATAGTTCGGGTTATTTGACGTGGGGCTTCGGATTTTTTTCGAATTCGGATTCGAATCACTCTGTGTTTGGAGAAACGGACAGAAGTGTTTTTTAAGCCACGCAGAAAAGTTGAAGTGTATGTTTTATTTTGAATATTTCAAACAGCCCATTCCTTTTGGAAATACATTTTTCTGACCGTTGAACTACTGTATTCCTACACAAGTGCACCTACGCTCAGCATTTTCTGACTCCCAAAAAGACAGATCTGCACCTGTGCGTAGTAATACGGTGGCTCAGCGGCTGAGGAAATGTAGTTCCAAAAGAAAAGGCTGTTTAACGGCGAGATAAAGAGCTGAAAATATTCAAAATAAAGCACACACTTCAACTGATATTTGCTTTTCCCACGGCTTAAACACTTCATTTGCTCGTCTGTTTTTCCAAACTGAGAGCGCACTGATCTGAAGGTAATACACTGACTGTGTGTAAGTACCTCACACAAACCCACGTCAAACAACCCAAGCTATCTCTTTAAGGTCTGCAGTGCGATGATGTGATGCTCCAGCCCGGGTCCAGAGCTCTGAAATGCTGCACACAACTTCAATTATACTAAAGATTGGCAGCTGTTTACACAGCACCAATCAGGATTAAGAGTCATCTCTCCTGGACCGGAGCCAGAAAAAATAACAACGGAAACATGGACAGCTACAAAAAACAAAAACAAAATTTGCCAGCGTGGATGAAACTACAGCTGCAGCAACCTGAAGTTTCTGTGTGTGCTGAAAGTGTCGTTAGTGGGATTGATATGTCACTAATGGTTAGAGAAAAACAAGATATTCTCCCAAACAGGATCCAGCGAACGCGTCACACTGAATGAATAAAGTGAAAGAAAATGGCAGTTCGATCCGAACAGACGAGCGATTGTCACTGTTGAAGTAGTAAATTCAAGGCGGGAGTGTGATACTTTAATCAAGCAGCAGTTTGAGAGCAAAGGTGCTCCAGCTCTGAATATTCAACAATACCTGCCTTTTTTTTTTTTTTTCAAAATTATAATGAATATTCAATACAAAGTGAATACTCATGGTCATTATTAAGTGGTTTGTCGGTGCTGCTTTGGATTAAATCAAACTAACCTATAACTGAGGTGCAGACTCTTAAAGAAAAGTTGACCACCTCTTCTTCAGGAGTCTGTTATTCATTCAAGGCTGCAGCGTTCAGTGTGGAAAAGCTTTTAAGTTATGGATGAAAAAGCCAAAGGTTGAAAGTACTTGAATTAAATGAACATAAGAAATGTTTTTTTTTTTTTTTTTTTATCCTTATAACAAGCGCCTGGTATTTTTGAGTACGTCCTTGTCTCTTTAGTTCCTCAAGTCAATCTAGCCCTTCTAGCTTTTCATTAATGTGCCATTCAGCGTGTCTGAGCCCGTGTTGCTGCCAGTGTATCAGCTTTTGACTGTGGATCAGTGCATTTGTTGGAGGTGTCGTACGGCGTCAGCGTGTGGATGGATGTGACAGCTGAGTGAGGTGGGTGGTGATCCCCTGAGACCCGATGGCAGGTGTGATCAGGCCTGTTTCTCAGCTTCTCTCTTGGCTCCCATAGGTGTCACAAGGCTCCACCTGGCACGTGCAAACTCCCCCGGGGAGGGAGCCGTGGAGGTGACTCCTTTTTTATGAGTGCGAGTCAAAGGTGGAGGTGACACACTACATTTACTTTTGTTGCCGACTCTTGTAACCGAGGGGATTTTTTTTTTCTGTACGTGCCGTCTTTTTAAAGTTTTCCATTGCATCAGAAACTCGCTTCATCAAATAATGCATTGTGATGTAGAAAATACGGTTAAATTCACATAAAGAATAAGTGGAATTTGACCTTAGGTGCTTTGTTTACTTTTTAACTATAAGTTCACACGACTAGAAGCTAGCAAACGAAACAAGACAAGCTCGCTCTTGCTAGCTTTTTGCCCTGTGACGTAGCTAGCTAAAAAAGCTAGCTAGTAGATAGCTAAAAACAAAACAACAGGACGAAACAAGTCTACAATGTGGGGTGAGCATTTCTAGTTTATAATTGCTGGGATAGTAATATTGTTCTTTGACCTCTCAGCGCAGTTAATAGCAAGCGGTAATCAAACTTTATTTTTTTTTAACACTGCATGGGAGCAATAAAGTAAAACTTTAGTTTTGTTGTTTGAATCTCTGGTTCACTGGGCGGCTAGCTTGTAGGTTTTTTGGCTGAAATAAAAAGCAGAGAAGCTTTTACACTAATAAAAATCAAAAAGACAAGAGAGAAAACATTTTATTGCTTTTATTCATAAAACTATCCCTAAAAAAACATTAAAGAGTGAATAGCTCATTGTACACTTGTGATAACTGAGCGTATCACATAAACAAAGGTGATTTAAAAAAGGGAGTGATGAGAATTTTTACTGTATTTTTACCCAGCAAATTGCTTAAATTTTAATGATGTACTATTGTAGTCAAAGTCCTGGAGCAGGACATAGCAGTGCCCCCCCACACCCCCCCCCACACCCCTCCTGGTGATTGTGATGTAAAGCCAACAGGAAGGAAGCACCACTCATGTCCACTCTGGGTCCATCAGTCTTTGCAGAGCTGACTGTGGCCTGAGGACGGGGCATCTCTGGCACGCAGGGAGGATTTTCCGATCCCCTGCCCTGCTTTCAGATGCTCGTTAATCTGCCGGCTCTATTTTTATCTGCCCTCTCCTCCCGCCCCCGGGCTCTCCGCCTTCACTCACTCCTTATGTCCGTCCGCAGAGGGAGAGGCTGCCTCGGCAGGCCGGCAGCTCCAATTAGAGGCCTCTCCGCTGGGGATTGGGCTTGCTGTCCGCCCCTGGCCCCCCCGGGCTCTCTCTTCTCGTCTACCTTTCTCAGGTTAGCCCCAGACGATGCCTTGCTCCCTGCCTCTCTCCGCCCGTCTCTTCCCTCCCTGTCTGCCGTGTGTCTCTGTCCCCCCCCCCCCCCCCCTTCGAGCTTGTGGATCTCCGCAGGGACTAAGGGGGAGTGAAAGGCCTTCTGTCGCCTGAGGGCTGGCTCTAGTCCCTCAGCTGTACTTTGAGGAGAAGCTAACTGGTGCACCTTTCAGAAGGCGGCCTCAGTACAACTGCTGGAGACACTAACTCTGATCATACTGCCGCACACATTGCCAGTGTGCGGCTGAAACTGCTGCTAGTATGACAAACGCCATCATTCCTCCTTCACACTGAGAAAGTCGGATTCTTCAAAGATTCTTTGATGGGGTCCGTGGTCATGGCTCAAAGAACCACCAGTTTAAAAATACTTTACAGTTCCTCACTTGTTCTCAAAGGCTCCTTTGTTTTAACCTGCTGTATTTTAGCATTCAGTCTTTCCTTAAAATATTCTTTACATAAGTGTTATCTAAGCTGCTGTGTGCTACATGGCTGAAGAGCCATTTAACCATGTCAGTTTCTGTTACGACTATTAAATCATATTTCAGTATTTGCAGCTTTCCACACTGTGTCGGTCGTGATGTTTTAACGGTAGCAGCACAACTATTGTTATGAAAATGTGAATGCACATCTTGGTCTGTGCTGCTGCTGGCCTTATATACAACTGTGTTATTGTTCCTGGCTGCAGTGTATTCCTGTGGATGCTCTGACCCATTATTGTCCTGCAGTCGGCCAAAAGAAAAGCATTTTTTTCCCAGCTTAGCTCCCACCCAAACTCCGCATGCTCACACCTTCTCCAACCCCATTAATCCCTCAGCCTCCCACTTCTTTATTTCCCTTCAAAGAGACAAGCGCTGCCCGTGACATCAGTCACAGGAAGTGAATCTTTAGCGTTGACTAATTTCCATCGATTGCCTCCAGACAGGCTTAGCAGACGAGACCCATTCCCACACAGAGCCTGGCTGCTCTCATTTAAGTCTCCCCGCCTGCAGAAAACGCTCCACAATGAACGCAGTCAGCGCTTTTATCTTCTCCCCCACTCCTGCTTATTATCAAATAAATGTGCAGCATAGAGAGATACCCATTGACAGGACCGTGCATAATGACTCCTGGCTGTGTGAAATGGATTAATAAATAATGGTTGAGCAAGGGGAGAAAACAGCTTTGCCTAGTCCCACCACTTCTCAACAAGGCGGCGTAGAACAATCCCTGCAACACTCGGCGGGATTGTACCGGACCACATCTAATGGAGTGCTGCATGGAATTTAAAACGCAACCCTCCTCTTGAATGTGCCGTGCAATGCGTCATAAATTAGAGGTGGGCTCCTTAAAATATGAAGCAGACAGCACTATAAAATCCACTACATGATGTTCTACTGAATCCTCTAAAGAATCCCCTGCAAGAGGCTTCTCTCTCCTGCGAGGATACAGAGGTAAAAGCAGCCTATAAAAATGTCCATGAGCAGAACTCCTCTGCAACCTGTTTCCCGTCTCGCAGCTGACAGAGCTGCAGCAGAAGGTAAATCAGTTTCCTTTTTGCTTCTGCTTTCACGCTCTCATGAGTATACCAACAGTTCAAACACACATATCCTGCAGTTTCCATGTGCAAACTCAATTGAACAGGCACACAGTTGAGCGTGCAAACACCAGAGGCCTCCTTGTTTTTAACAAAGCATCCTCATCCATCCCCTGTCAGTGACATATTGCTTCATTAACACTCTTGGCTTTGTGTATATTGACAGCTTTTTTCAAAATGGCAGAGAGTAAGAGTGTTCCTGCCGCCCGCGCTGCACCAAAGGGGCTTAAACAGACTATAAAACCCAAACTGAGGCTGTGATAGTGAAGTGTGTGCTCCGACTGTCACTGTACCACCGTGCCAAAGTAATAAGTCTGAGACACGAGGTGAAAAGGTCTCAATCTCCTTTACGCTAGATTAAGCAGCAGCTTGATCAAGGCGTCTTAAGTGCTTCATTTTGGAATCAGGATCAATAGCCGCTAAGAAGAATTGAGCTAGGAGCTTGGGTAGGTAGAGCTGATTGAATAGAGGCTAATGACTTCTCAGAAGCCCCTTACAGCAGAGGAATGGCTTATACTGTATATCCTGCGTGTGTTTTTATTTTCCTTCAACCTTTTTATTTATTTTTTTATTTTTTTAATGAAATGTAATCTATTTCCCAGCTCAGGTTCTCACAGCAGCCAGACAAAGTAACAGTACGAGTGTGGACATGCAAAAACACCCGGGACGCTGGTGAAAAACATGTTTTCTACCACGAACCACAGTGAGGCTGTGACGTGACGTAGATGGGGGTCAATCCAGATTTATTTTTCCAAGACCCGTGAAAAACCTGTGCTTGTTTTTCTTGGCTTCCAATAACTGCCCGACCAATTATGTCTATCAACACCGCGCCCACCCTCGGTCGCCATGATCCGACCAATCCCCACCCTGTCTCTGTGGTTTCAGGGTGAAACCCAGCTGAGGAGTGCCCAGAATTAACCAGGATTAGCCTTGGATTGTCGGGGATTACTCAGGCTGGAGAGGGATTAAGTATGATTGCCAGTTTGGGGTGGGTGGGGGTGTGTGTGTGTGTGTGTGTGTGTGTGTGTGTGTGCGAGAGTCGGTGTGCGCGTGCACATTTAGGTGAACGTGTCAAGTTGTGAAAAATATGTGGTGACATTTGTTTAAATATGTAGCTTGTGTTGTACAGCGCTGCCCGGACTGCAGAGTCGAGAAAACAGCAGATATGATTTGATCTCCACATCTTTAACGATCTGAAAAAAAAAAAAGGTGCAGAAAAAGGCTGGAAACAGTTTTTTTCCTCTGTTGTTTTACAAGGTCCAGATATATTTTGATATTAGTTAGTCTGTAGAATTAATATTGAGGCTTCTCTCTACTCAGACACAAAGCTCTGTGGAGATTGCTAGAAACAGAGAGACAGCAAGAGGGAAAAGGGTGCAATGGGTTACATCATTCTTGTTGCTATGCAACACAAACTGGATAATTTGCAATGGATGTAATTAGTGTTAGCTAGCTAACCCAGAATAAAAAAGGGACAAGGGGGTAGAAAATAATAATAATCAAGAAAATTAGCCATTGCTCTGTTATTGCGATTCTGAAATGGAGGATGTGGGAACACAGCGTCCTGCTGAAGAGAGCACACATTTTCTAACCATTTAAAAAGCTGTTTGGAGACAAGGTCTCAATATAAATATAGGTGCAAGGGCTGGACAAAATAATAGCAACTCGCAATGTAACGTGACGTACAATCACAGAGGGTCAATCCACCTTTCTCAGTTTCAACACAACCTGAAACAAAGGATGAGTTTCTGCTGTAGAAGCCTGAATTAGACCGTACAGATGTTGCTGTCCGTCCTCTGTTTGCTCAGGCTGGAGTATGTTAAAGAGACACTTCACTGCTTTTACACATGAAGTTTCCTTTACTCACCACAGGGTGTGCTACGAAGCCAGTGACAACAGTTGTATACTCTTTTATGTGGCTCTGGAAAGAACTTTTTAAAAAAAATAACCCTCCTGATGTCATCACGGTCTAAATAAAGATGCTTTTGAGCTACAGACCAGAAGTGAGGATGTCTTTACCTCTACTGTTCTTTCTGAAATCTGTCTGTTGCTCTTTGTTGAATTGTCAGAACAAGTGACAAATAAACATTGACCAGTTTTTACCAGCAAAACAAGGTTCAAATTGCCCACCTAAACTTTTATAGCAAGCTGTATGTAAAGTGATATGCTTGTAAAATATAAACATATATTGAGCACACAGATAGACTGAAGAAATGGATCGTGGTGTATATCGAATCAAACATATACCCACCTGTGTGCATCACTCAGCACCTTTTTTGAAATAGGCATTTTAAGATAACTGCTCATGCACAATTAGTGAAGTCCTGTCTGCATAAAGGATGAGAGTTAATTTGAAAATTTAATTGAATGGAAAAGTCAGTGCTGGTGATTCTGATGTGGACGCCAGGGTCCAGAGGTTTTGCATGTGTTGAAAGAAACTTCTCCCCTTCCTCCTCAGCTGCGCTCGGTGTCCTGCTGAGTCAAAGCAGCAAAAACAATAATCTAGGAAATGTGAAGCTTGTGACAGAGAGTGAAGCAGGAGCTGCAGGACCTCCAGCAGCTGTTCGCTCAGACGAACATCAGTGGAGTCTGTCCATCCAGAGTAGACTGAGCAACAGGGAAGTGGATGGCTACATCTGTTTTCGATGGTAGCATGGCACATCAGTCTTATTTAATGTCTGGCAATTCAAACCTGATTTTTGCATAACAGAGCTCGTTTGTGCACTTGGGGAAAACAATATTTCATTGACGTTTTTTATTGCCTAAAAAGTTCCAGCAGGGATGATGCTGTATTTAGATTTTAAAAATAGTCAGTAGCTGTGTGTCTACATCAATGAAAGATGTAATAAAGATGTAACAATGATATATAACTGCAAGTCCACAGGCCTCGCGTTACATTAGCTTTAAAGCTCCTCCAGTGTAAAGGTCTGTGTCCATGTGTAGTGTGATTATAGATCAGCTCTAGCTTCTATATTAATACTGTGAAAGTATCAAAGCCTCAGTCCACAGAGAAATGCACACAGCCTGTATTCAGAAACTGAGCCTTAAAACCAGTCGTCAGGACTTCTGGTACTTTGTGATGTCACAACGAAGCAGTCACCAAGCCCCGCCCACCTGGACCCACCATCCAAACCTTTACAGGATTTGGTTTCTCTGAGTGTTTTTACCTGAAATCTGTTATATTTTTATTGGATCACTCAGAAAACAGTCAGCCAATCAGAGGAGAGACTCAGAGCCTCCTCTCTTCTGATTGGCTCACCGACCTGTTGTTACTAGAGCTCCAGAGAGAAGCCTGAGAGAGGAGATGTAAAACTACACTGAGATGGTTTTTGGTTTTAAAAACCACAAACTTATCTTCTTATGGATCAAAACTTCAAATAAAACACAGGAGAAGAAGGAAAATATGAAGTTTTAATATTTTCACAGAGGATGTCTTACATTACATTCACACATTTCATATTTGTCAGCTGCGGTTAACTTTTCATGCTACCACTGAGCAACAGAAGACAGGAAACAGAGCCAGGCCTTTGACAGAAAATAAACTGCACAGATACAAAGTAGCACAAACTAATGAGTGGTAGTTTAAGGCGGTTAGAGTAAATCACAGTGCAGGCAGGATGGAGATGACTGACAGGGCGAGCATGCAAAGAGAACAAACCCAACCGCTGATGGTTTTTCTGTCAATATTCAGACTTTTGTCCTTCACTTAAGTCTGTTTCTTTCAAACACTGGCACAGAAAAAGTGGCTGAAACGATTTTGGGAAACGTGACTGTCGCTGTGGTTCTGACTGCACAACAGGGGGCTAAAATACTGTTCAGAGAAACCTACAGTGAGTGTCCTTTTTGTTCCTGTAAGTTAGGTTAACCTGCTTGACTCTGGTTATACACCTTCAGGGCTGAAGGGCAAGAAACTTTGCTTCCACGTCGTGCAAACCCGCTGCACGTGCACATTAGTGTTTCCTTGCACTAATGCTCTTAAAATCAATTTTTCTTGGAAGAAAAATTGGCTCATTTAAAAACAAAAAAACTAATAACCGACCTTGTGTGCAGCTGTAGAAGTCCTGTCAACAGATTCACAGATATTTGCTTTATAGTGGTGGTCTGTGGAGAAAATGCTTCTTGGGCAGCAGGGATTTTTTTTCATTGTAATACAGCGAGTGGCCACTGGAACAAATTGCTCTTAGTTGTTCTCATGAAAACTAATCACTTTTCTTTGTATTTAGTTCTGTCAGGTGTTTGCTGCCTTCTGCTATATCTCTTCACGTTGTTTTCTTTGTTATGATTTGATTTTAATGTGGCATGGAAAATACCTGTCACAATAAAAAATTTAAAAAAAACAATTCAATCAATTGTTAAAACCAAAAGGCTAAATAATTGTCACTTAACATGTTTTTTTTAATTTAATTATGTCACAGTAAAAAGTGTGTGTTTGTGGCATTTAAAAATCTTCCGTACTTAAATCGTTTCCTGGCGTTTTGAAAAAGGTAAAAGTGAAAGAATCGTGTCGACAGACCTGTGCGTCCACGAGCCATTAGCTAACCACTGGACTGACTATCCCCTGACTCAGTAAAAGCAGCAGTGTGTCAAGATCAAACTTAGTCAGTAGTTATAAATATAATATACAGTCGTGGAGTATATACAGTGCGGCGGGTTCCCTGTGGAGGAGCAGCGTGGATGTTGAGGCCAGATTCAGTCAGCGTTTTTTTCCTCTGCAACAGTCCATCTCCTCCTGCAGTGGCAGAGAGGCAAAGGCCGAGAGCGGAGTGAACGGGCTGCTCCGCTCCAGAATCAGTCTTTCTGACAAGTTAATATATACGCTGAAGAAGCAGGGATGGGCAGCTGTGTGCCGTGGAGGGCTGAGAGGCTGCGGGTTTCATCCCAGCCAAAGACTACGCCGGAGGATTTCACTGATCAGCGCCTCCACTGTGACTGACGGTGTGCCAATCAGTGACATCTCCTGCTATATGGCCTTTGATTGCTCCGATAACCACGACTCTCCTCCGTCCCATCGCATGTGATGGTCCAGTCCTGCAACACAGTCGCGTTGATTTATGAGGTTCCCTGATTTTTCCTTTTTGTTTTCTTCCTGTGGTTTTGTCCTAATTGTTGCACTTAGCCTTAAAGTGAATGGTATTGTTATGTTAATTACAGCAGTAATAGTCAAACACTGAAGAGGATAACAGCGTTCTTGCACAGGTTTATTTGGTCTATTGCATTTATTTATTTGGTCCCGGCAAAATTTTCCAACTCATGGCGGCTTGAAAATCTCCAAAATGTTGGCGGCCCACATCCGACCCCAGAAAGCCAAATTATCCCTCCTGTTCTACGTATTAAAATGATAAATTATTAATAAAGATAATTTCTTTTAAAACTTTTACATATTATATTTATATTATAACTGTACTGTTTTGCAGATGATTTGTCGGCCCACTTGCAATACCTTCGCGTCCCCCTGGTGGGCCACAGCCCACAGGTTGGGAACCACTGGTCTACCCAAAGTTTTGGTTAAGTTTAGCTCCCGCTGCTTGTTTACCTTCACTTTCACTACATCTTCACCAGAATCGTTTTTTCAGGCTCGTTTTCTAACAACAAATGCTCCAAATTTCATGAACTACCTTCCACAATGAGAAGCATGTGTTTTCTCACAGCTCCAGTGGCGGGACGTTATCATCTTTGCAGATCACTGTTGCAAAAATAAAACCATTTTCCGATCTGACACCTCTGTGATTGAGGTTTGGTTCGGTTCAGGCACAGAAACCACATGATTAAGGTCTGTGGATAGATGGTGGTTTGGGTTGAAGTTGCTGCTTCCTTAAGGTTTTGGAACGTTTGTTGTCATGGTTACAACTATAACTACTGAAGGTTAAGAGTAAGGAGCAGCTGGGATCCTGGTTGAGAAACCGACTTTTACTGAAACAGTCGTCTGTGGTGTCCGATGACATGTTTTTTTGGCATTTACTAAAACAAGCGACGCTGTTATTTTCATTAGTTGCATCTCAGTGAACTTCACTGCCATTAAAACAAAAAAGATGTTTTTGAGCTTATTTTGTTTGAGTTCATAGTGTCAACAGAATACACAGGACAACATTCAGTATAGAATACCAATGAAGCTAATAGACACATTGAAATACTCATAATACCATAAATAAATGAAGAATGATTTAGAAGCAATGGGAGATGCATGTATTTTGGGTTATGGAAAGTAACATTATTTTTCTTTTATTGGATTTTCGATCTATAAATTACAGTAACTCCAAAACTTTAATATATTAGTATATTTTCCTGCCAGGTGCCACTGGTAGAGTGAGGTAAACAGAGGTGTTTCTGTTATTTTCTTCTAATGTGATTGAATTAAAACTGGCTGTAAAAATAACAGAAAAACCTGTTTGTATAATGTAACAGTTAAACAGCCCCACAAACTGCATCCTCCAAAATGACTGTACAGTTATTATTAGGTAAACCTAATGAACTGGATACAAAACAGCAGAAACCAAATATATAAAACCTTATTATATTGACACAAAGTAGTAAATATGATGGATTTAAGTTAGTTTGATTGGATACATATTTATTGTCTTGATGAATTGCATACTGGTTGTCAATTTAAAGTTCATAACCTAAATTGATTCATGTCGATCAGCTCAGTTGTTATGAAACTACTGAATATGAAGCTTAAAGCTCCTCCAGTGTAAAGGTCTGTGTCCATGTGTAGTGTGATTATAGATCAGCTCTAGCTTCTATATTAATACTGTGAAAGTATCAAAGCCTCAGTCCACAGAGAAATGCACACAGCCTGTATTCAGAAACTGAGCCTTAAAACCAGCCGTCAGGACTTCTGGAACTTTGTGATTTCACAACAAAGCAGTCACCAAGCCCCGCCCACCTGGACCCACCATCCAAACCTTTACAGGATTTGGTTTCTCCAGAGAGAAGCCTGAGAGAGGAGATGTAAAACTACACTGAGATGGTTTTTAGTTCTTAAACCCACAAATATATCTTCTTATGGATCAACACTTCAAAATAAAACACAGAAGAAGAAGAAAATATGGCGCTTTAAAGAACTCTAGGTCTTTTATATCTTCATTTGTCTTTTGCTGATTTGTGGATGATTCATTGGTGCTGTATTGCACTCCTGTCTTCAGTTAAGGGGTCGATCATTTAGAAACCTCACTTAGCCACAGAATTAGCTGGCGAATATTAGCACCGAATTTTCGCTGTGAGCAGTTTCATTACAAAAAGTCTTTAAAGAATGTTGATTTAATCGCATTATATTCAGAAGGCAATGCAGGGAAGCCGCCACATCACAGTACTGTACAATGCACCAGCAGGTGAAGGGGAACAGCAGTTGTGGTATAATTGTTGCTCTGGTAGTTGTACAGGAGATCTCTTTCTATTCAGACACACACACACACACACACACACACACACACACACACACACACACACACACACACACACACACACGGCTGCTAATCACAGCTTGGTACAGGTAGTGAGGCATTGGGACTACTGGTGATTGAGCCTCCCTGGTGGATTGGAAGCAGGAATCTGACAGACTCAGATAAAAGGCTGTTTGGAGTTGCCTGCAGCATCAAACAGCATCAACCCCCCCCCCCCCCCTCCTCTAAACCCCCCCCCACCAACCCACCCACTCCCCATCTCTTCCCCACCATCACCTCCACTCTCTTCATTTCTCCCTCTTTTGGTTTACTCTGTTGCCATGGCTACGCCCAGCCAGAGCTGTCATGTTGAGGAGGAACCTGTCAGGGCGCCGCTCTCAGATCACCTGATGCAGGTCGCCTCCACTGGCGGCCCTCTTTTCGCACAGCGTCATCGTTCAATTTGGCTTTGATTAAGTCTGCGCTCCGTGGCGCGCCGCAGCTGAGAAGTGAAGTCGGGTCTATTTCGCCGCCAAACGCCGAGCGTGTGCAATTTTGCCGACCTGTTTTTTTTTTTTTTTTTTTTTTTGGAGAGGACCCCTCTGATCAGCAGAAGAATAAAAAATAAATAAATAAATAAAACCATCTCTCCTATCCAATTTCCACGTCTGTGAACAGAGTCTAGCCAAAGCGGCGTGATTTGAATGGAGAATGGGATGAAATTACCTGTTAGGAGTCACGCTGAGGAGATGTGTGTGTGTGTGTGTGTGTGTGTGTGTGTGTGTGTGTGTGGAGGGGGCATGAATGAGAATAGTAGTGAGATACAAGACTGATCTGAAACCCACTTAAAGCTGAATTCCCCCTGTAAACATTTTTTGCTTGAAACCTATTACCTGCTGTTCTGGATGCTGTGCTTTTCATATTAAGCCGCAGCAACAAAGAGCTGTCACCTCCTTCAGCTGGCCGTCCAGTTCACAGCCATGCAGCTCTGCGTGCTGCCACAGTAACATATGCACACTGTATGGATTACCCCCCCACACCCCACCCCCCCCTTCTCCTCCATTGAACACAGATTTGCATCTCCTGCCGTTTCCTAATATTCACTCGCCTTTCAGTGGCAATGAATGAATGAAAGAGAGAGAGAGAGAGGGGCGAGGGAAGTTGCGTAAGGTGATGAGTGGATGGATGTGGAGAGAGGGAGAGAATGAGCAATGTCGTGATCAGGAGACGCTGGGACTCGGGAGAGGGAGATGAATGGGGCTGGGAGCAGGAAAATTGGACAGGAGGCGGGGAGTGAATGAAGATAGAGAATGGCTCCAGATATCAGGAGACAGAGATTGTGAGCTGTGTGCAGGTAATAAACAAGGCAGAAATAGATAGATATCTCAAGAGAGGAAAAAGAAAAGTGAGTGATTGCATGCATGGGGTAGAAGTTGGGGGTGAAGGGAAGAGATGCAAGTTGGGGGGGGGGGGTTAGTTTCTCCCAAAAGAACCAAAAAAAAAAAACTAAACAGCAAAAGAGGAAAAGAAAGAGACGGCACATATAAAAAAAAAAAAAAAAGAGAGACGGGAGGAAAGCTGGAGAGAGTGTGAATAATGACACAAACAGGAAAGATTTGGATGAACACGCTGTACTTAAACTAACTTGGCCAGCTGAGATGATGTGTATCCCTGCTAAGCTCTCCTTTAGGCAGGCTTAGATCTCATCAACTCTCTCCAGGTTGGCACTGGCTTCAAATGCTGCTGCGGAGCCTTGGATTAACTATACAGCCGTCACTCAGACACTTAAACAGGGGTCTGGAGAGGCTTATCCCCCCCCCACCCCCCACCCCCCATTCCTACTATATGCTCGCCCACAACTGCCACATCCGCCCGCCCCCCCCTCGTTCAAAGCTACTCGCGGGAAGACTTCGTCACAACGATATCCGTCCATCCTTGCCTACGGTTATGTTAATTGTGCCATGGGTTTTAAAAAGAGGTTAAAAGAGCATGCCCCCCCCCACCCCCCCGTTTACTTTCCCTCTATCTTATTCCAGCCCTGTGTATGAGTGCTTCTATTTTATTTATTTTTTTAATTCTGGTGCTCTTCCAGATCTTCTCCTGCCAAATCACGCCTCCCTCCCTCCCTCCCTCCCTCCCTGTGTCTGGCTGGATCTCAGGCTCTCATATTTGGAGGCCCTTGCAATCGATACAGGCTGTCTGTGATTGGGTTGCCTTGCGTGATTCATTTCTGTAACCTTGGTGATGGTTTGATGTGGAGGCTGCACCCATGTCCATATTATGACTCAGTGAGCGCGTGTGGAGAAGAGAGGTTGGTCAGGGGAGGTATCGATTGGTCCTTTACTCTCCCTGTCCTCTTTGCTCTCCCCCTCCATCTCCCTCTCTTTCTTTATCCATCCTTTTTCTCGCTTGCCGTGCAGCCTTGATAGTTTGGTCATAATTTGAAATGACTTTGTGTTCTCAAGAAATGATTATTTAACCCTAAATGTTCCCTTGGGTGTTAATGTTTATCTCTTCTTTCTCCCTTCTCTCTCCCTTCTCTCTCCCACCATCTCCTTCCCCATTTCCTCTCCTCTTCCAGAATTCAATCAGACACAATCTGTCCCTGCACAGTCGCTTCATACGGGTGCAAAACGAAGGGACGGGGAAGAGTTCCTGGTGGATGCTGAACCCAGAAGGCGGGAAAATGGGAAAGGGGCCGAGGCGACGCGCGGCCTCCATAGACAACGGCACCCGCTACCTGAAGACCAAGGGTCGCATCAGCCGGAAGAGAGCCGGGGCTGTGGGCCTCGGACGGGGACAAGGTCAGGGGGGCGGACCCGCATTACAAGGCTCCCCAGAGCACGGCAGTCCGGCAGGGAAAGGAGGTGTGGGCATTGGGGGCGAGGAGTACGACACCTGGACAGATCTCCACTCCCGCACCTCCTCCTCTGCCTCCACGCTGAGCGGCTGCCTGTCCCCGATCCTGGCTGAGGCGGAGGCCGACGAACCGGAGGAGGGCGGGCTGTCCTGTTCGGCCTCCCCTCGACTGTACCCCAGCCCCACCAGCACCCGTTCCCCGGCCCTGGGAACCGGGGGCCACTGCCCCACCGTGGAACTGCCCCAGCTGACTGACCTGACCGGGGCTATCAGTCTAGATGAGAGCGGCTACCCCCAGCCGCCGCAAATCAAATGCAACAGTTATCCCTATGTGCCTGGGCCCAAGGCAGAGGGCTCGTACTGCGGGCCCGTGTACGGACAGCCTTCTATGGGCATGCTCCGGCACCACACCCCCATGGAGACCATCCAGGAGAACAAGCCAGTCAGCTTCCAGCGCCCGATGAGGGGCTACTCAGAGAACAATGCCCTGCAGAGTCTGCTCACCGGAGGTCCCTCGTACTGTAACAAAGACACAGTGCTGAGCCAGGGGCGGGAAACACACACACTAATAACACAGGGAACCAACGGCGTTCACAGCCAGCACAGCCACAATCAGAACCGCAGCCACAATCACAGCCAAGAGCACGCTCACAATCCCAGTCTACACAACGGCCACGGCTCCGTCCATGACCAGAACACAACCCACCATCAGAACCACAATCAGGGTCACAAACACCAAGCCAGCCTCGACTACAGCCACAGCCACAAGCCCCTCCCCGCGCACGACTACGGCCCGGGTCACGAGCACGGTCACAGTAACAAAGTGAACCCCAGCCACGACCACAACCCTCGCTCCGGCCAGAGTCACATGCACAGCCACAACCCCCATAACCCTATGCACAGCGGGCCTCACCCGCAGGCCCTCTCCCCACGGGTTAGCACCGACATCCTGCAGCCCTACAGCCTCAAAACCTCCAACCACTACGGGCCCCGCCCCCACCTCCCGACGTCGCCGTCCCTGCCGCCCAACCCCGCCGGCGTCATGGACGTTCCCCAGGACCCCTGTCGCCTGGCGTCCGCGCCTCACCCCCGTCACCAGCCTTACCCGGGAGCCCACCATCAGGGCATGACTGACTCCTGGCATGGCTACTACCACAACAATGCCGGTTACCAGGGGCAACAGCACAACTCCCACAGCAGAATGGCCGCCACCCTGGAGATGGAGAACATACCCAATAGCCTGGACTGTGACGTAGACTCCATCCTGCTCAATGACTTCATGGAGACGGAGAGCATGGACTTCAACTTCGACGGCTCTCTGTCGCAGGGCGTGGGCATGGGGATGGGCATGAGCTTAGGGGCGTTCGCTTGCCCGCCGCCGGCACACAGTAACCAGAGCTGGGTGCCGGGGTGAACCCAAGGCGTCCTGTATGGGTTGTGGATAAGACACATGACTGGAAAGCTCGCCAGGCTGCTGGGGGGAGGGGAGGGGGGGGGGGGGGGGGGGGGGCTGTACCCTCAGACTGACTGACTGTGATTCTGTTTCTCTGAGACTGTAGAGCAAAATACGTATCGTCATTTCGTTTTTCCCGGGGACTCCCTTCACCCCCGCACCCTCCTCCTCTCTTTCCTCCCTGTTTATAAAGCCTTCTGTCTCCATATTGAACCTGCCCCCCCCCCCCCCCCCCCCAATGAGCCCACTGCTAAAGACCCCCTTGTTCGTGCCCTTCAGTTTATTTATTTTTTATTTTATTTCCCGCTGTTTTTTTTTTATTATTCTTCCTTCTGCTCTCCTCCCAGTCTCGTCCTGCCTGTTCTAAGCTCTCAAGCACTTTACATCCGTCCTTTCATACAGATGCAGTAACACAAAGACCAGGCAAAGTCACGTTGTGTGTTGGCTTAAGTTTAATGTATGCAATCCACTTTACAGTATTATCTCCTCCTACAAAGGGGGTGTTGTTTTTGACTTGGGAACATGATCAAACAGCTGCATAAATATCTTTCAGAGTGGAGGTGCTCTCAGATTGGGGGGTGGGGGTGGGGGGTGGGGGGGGTAGGTGGGTTAAAATGCAGGGGAGGCTTTGAGGTTTTAAGGATGAAGGAGAGGAAAAAAAGAAGAAGGTATTTAGAAGAAGGGATGGAGGTAAAGGAAAGAAGGGAACTCCAGGGTCAGAGCGACTTCTCTCCCCGATGGACAGCGGCGTTTCCTGTCATCCATCAGGCAAACCATCAGCACCACTCCATTGAAATGCAACGTCCCTTCTTTAATCTCCAAAGTAATGCCAGAGTGATGCATCACTATTGCAAATCTAATGCGCCACTCTGTGTTTTTTCACCCCCCCCCCCCCCCACTCACTCTCTCCCTCTTCAGCTCCGGACACACCAGCTTAATGTGTTTTGGCGAAAGTGATGATTAAAGTCACTCTGCACTAAATGGGGGAGGGATATGAAGGGGGGGGGTGGTGTTGGGCAGGAGGAGGTGGTGGTGGTGGTGGGGGGGGGGGGCATTGAGGGGAGATGATAGGAGAGGAGAAATGCAAATATTCCCTCTGTGCCTCTTCCTCTCCATTTTGTGGATTTATGTAGCTTTCGCCGTAATGAAATAAGCAACGATCAGAGCCTGCTGTACATCCTGAGGAGCTCTCTGATTGGCCTGTGCCGGGGGGGGGGGGGGGGGGGCTGCCTCAGCACAGCTCCTTCACCGGCTGACCCCAGAACAGCTTAGCGAGCGGCGGTGGTCAGGGCTCGGATGTTGCTGGAGCCGCCGGGTCCTCAGACCCCAGGCGACCCCCGTCTAATTCACTAACACCCAGGTTCAGGCCCGCGATGTGCTTTTACTCCTGCAAATTGCACACTGATGAAAAGCGTCAGCAGATTACTATTTGGTGCTATCTCCTCTTCCCAGGCTCCCTCCTATCACGCCGCCCCATCCCGAGGTTACTCGGAGGGTAAACAAGAGTAATTAACCGCCAAACAAGATGGATGATTTATGCAAGTGTGTGTATTCGCTCATTGGCACAAAGTCATAATTCTTCCCCTCACTGAGCTCGAGGAGGGCGATTTCTTTGAGAGGTGGCGTCCAGTGACAAGGTAAAGCGGCTGGCAAGCGCGTCACGTACAGTGTCCTTCAAGCATCTCCTCTATAATCACCCCCCCCCCCCAACACACACACACACACACACACACACACACACACACACCGTCCCGGCTTTTACTTTGCTGTCGTCTTCTCTTGTGCTTGTTCTGTGGTCGTGCAGTTGTCTGTCCTGTTTCAGTACCAGCGTGGATAGGAAGCTTTCGTGTGCATTTTATTTTTCTTCGTTCCCATAAGAGAAAACAGGCAAAGGAGGAGGAGGAGGAGGAGGAGGAGGAGGAGGAGGAAAGAGGGGGGTGGCAATCGCCAATCCCTGTCCTGGCACCTGTCCCACTCAAGATAGAGAGAATAGGAACAAGAGAGAGAAGAAAGGTAGACAGATACAGTGAGAGACTGAATGGGAGGGAGGGAGCGGGCGAGCTAGATGAGGAGGCAGGATCTGTGAGACTGGGAGAGATTTTCCAGCTCGGTAGCTTTCTGTAGAATTGGCTGTTTGAATCAGGCCAAATGTCAAGTGCTACTCAGCCAGCTCCAGCGAGCTTTGACCAGAAAGCCACTTCTCCCTCCTGATCAAGGACAATGACGGGTATTTCCATACAAGTTTCTTTTGCTTTCTTCTTTTTCCTTTTCATGAGTTAAGATGGCCCATTGTTGTAACCCAACTGTAATTTGTTCTCTGGCCTGTGTGCATTTGTGTGTTGAGCTTCTCATGGATGTGCGAGTGTGTGTGTGTGTGTGTGAGTGTGTGTGTGTGAGTGTGTGTGTGGCACAGTGATGTACAAGAACTGATTAAGGGAATATTGCTGAGAACTAACTGGCCCTGGTGTTGTCCATGCCTGGCTGAGTGCAGCATACATAATATATACAGTTTATATTTATTGGTTAGGGAGACGGGTGTATGCAGGACCGCTCAGACCCCTCACTGCTTTGTCTTCTTGATGACAAAGAGGCAGAATGCTATTTCAGTTTGACTACATTTCATTCTGTACATAATCTATATTGAGAAAATTGTATTATAATTTTTTTGCAAATATCAATTTCTTTTCTAAAATGATGTATCTGCTCATCTGGTGACCGTAAAAAAATAAAAACAAATAAGAACATATGTTTTTTTTTGTGTGTGTGTGTGTGTCTGTGTTATTTCACTATAACGCACGTGCACTGCTGCGAGGTCAACACGAAGACTCCATATACGTTTACATGGAGAAGGCATCGAGCTAATTCCACATATCGCCAAGGACTGGTTGGATGGTACGGTGGCCCTGAGGGCTCAACGCACCGCAACTTCACAAAACACACATGCAAACAGACAAAACTCGAACGACGTCAGAAAACACACACGTTGCTGCAAAAACTGACGACACAAGCAAATACACAGACGTGCGGCGAGGACGTGTTTCCAGGGGGACACAACAAAAGTGACGAACCTCGGTGTTGTTCACGAGTTTGTGACTGTAACAAGCGCACAGAGATGTGTCACGATACATACATGCAAGTGCGTCCCGGCCCGGGTTCATCACTGTCTTGTGTCCCCTGGAAACACTTCCCCTGGAGAGAGAGAGAGAGAGAGAGAGAGAGAGAGAGAGAGAGAGAGAGAATGTGGAGTTATGAGGTTTTCACATTAACACTTGTCATACATTATAAGCTGATATATTGACCAGCTGACACCAGTGACTCAGTGGTTGTCTCATTAGTTGTGTGTGTGTGTGTGTGTGTGTGTGTGTGTGTGTGTGTGTGTGTGGATGTCTTTAAGGAACTTAACTCCATTTATAATTAATTACAATATATTATACTTAATTATGTGTGTAGATCAGGGAGCATGTGTATCATCTCTGGGTTTGTGTATGTATGTATGTTTATGAGATTGTGTGTGTGTGTGTGTGTGTGTGTGTGTGTGTGTGTGTGTGCGCGTTTGCTCAACCAAACACACATTTCAGAGTGTGTATGATTGAGAGTTTAACACACCAGTACATCACCCCATATCTCAGTTTTGTGACTGTCTGAGTGTGTGTTTGTGCACAGTTGTCTGCACGTGTGTTTTGGTGTGTGTGTGTGTGTGCGTGCGTGCGTGTGTGTTTCTAGTCTAGCGCCTGTGTGATAAGGCTCGTTAGCAACCCGATGCCGTGCCACAGCTGTGTCTGTCCCAGTGGAGGCTTCCTCACTGAGGGACTGACTGCATCTGCACTGCCATACTGTGCCACACACACACACACACACACACACACACACACACACACACACGACTGTGTCCTCATCGCCCCCTCACCTCGCTTACTGTGTGTGTGTGTGTGTGTGGCGTCAGCCTGCAGAGAGACAGTCAAAGCACTACATAGTTAGTTAGCAGCAGCTCACCTGACAAGATGGCTGATCCTTGTACACCTGGGAAGATGGCGGTACCCAAAGCCCCACACACACACACACACACACACACACACACACACACGCACACACACACACACGCTGTCAGAAGCCAATAACAGCTCTCCATCATCCCCAGCTCATGCCGTTTTA
This sequence comes from Seriola aureovittata, assembly GCF_021018895.1. Lineage (NCBI taxonomy): Eukaryota > Metazoa > Chordata > Actinopteri > Carangiformes > Carangidae > Seriola > Seriola aureovittata. Next base: position 23,903,471 of record NC_079379.1, on the reverse strand, counting down.
TAAAATATGCCTTTCAGATGCTAGTTAGTTCGTCTGGTGGAGGGAGGGAGGTTAGTGTGAGACAGAATGCATAATAAGGACGAGCTCCTGCTGCACTCCATGCAAATGTGAAGCCTGACGTGTCAGAGCTGTGATGGATCTGTTCTGACAGACATGGTGACAGCAACTTAAAAACCTACACTCCTCCTCCCTCTTACACTCTCTCTCTCTCTCTCTCTCTCTCTCTCTCTCTCTCTCTCTCTCTCTTCGTATATATTTACAACCGTGGCATCTTAATGCACTTTTCCTCCCTAATCTCCCATGTTCCTCTGCAGCTAGTTCAGAGACGTCCCCATATTTCACAGGATGTGGAGTTTTGTGATCTGACACAAAGGTTGTAGGCTGATAGTGCAAACTCTGCGCTGGTGCACGTATCCGTGGAAAGCGCACGGTCTGTCGGTTAATATCAGTGAGGAACAGTGAAACGCAGCGACTCTCTCTCTCTCTTTAGGAACTGAAATCCAGAGGTGCAGTTTGTAAACTGGTTATTGTGCTTCTTCTCATGACCACAGTCTGTATTACTAATGCACCAGCACTAAAACATCAACACGTGAAGAAGAAAAGATTTAGAAAGAGGAAGATACATTTTCCCCTGAAAACATAAAGAGGAGTTCATCGTCCCGTTTGTGTCTTGTGGACGTGATATATCTCAGGAACGCTTTGACGGAACCGGCTCAAATTTGGCACAAACATTCACTGGGACTCCGAGCTGAACTGATTGGATTCTGGTGGCTAAAGGTCAAAGGTCAAGGTCACAGTGACCTCACAAAACACGGTTAAGGCCTCTTGAATGTGGTATCTCAAGAGCACCTTTAGGAAAATTTGTTTAGATTTGGCAAAAACATTCACTTGGACTCAGAGATTTAAATGTAATTTAAAATTTCACCCTTTTATTTCTTTTACTGTGTTTGTGTGTCTTTTTTTTTAATTGTCCTTTTCTATATTGAATTATTTATGCATTATGGTCCTTTTAAAATAATAATAATAACAATGATTATTATTATTATCATTATTATTAAGATGACCTGATTAGATTTTGGTGAAAATAAGTCAAAGTTTCGGGTCACTGTGACCTGACGAAACACTCTTTTGGCCATAACTCACAAATTCATTCACGAATTGTGACACAATTTAACTCAAATGACTTTAAGGGTAAAATGAAGTGATGAAGGAGGAAGAGCTTCACTGTGACATCATAATGTTCTGCAAAAACACGTCTGGCCGTTATTTAACGCCGTCACAACTTGGCAGCTTGATTGAGGAAACAACCGCAGGTTTCTCTTTCTGTCTGGAACCTATTGTTTAGTTTTATTACTACACACAAAAACTACTTTTTTATTTTAATTAATGAATTTTTTCTTATTTCCATGCACACACACATCTGTCCCGCTTTCCTACATAAGTGTGGATGCCATTTAGTTTTTTTTAAACATAGAGTGAACTCGGAGAGGGCGGTTGTGAGGTTACGACGTGCTCTGGATAGTTTAACCACGTCCTTTGCTCGTGGTCATATCTGTTTGTTTTAGCTGCAGTTTCATCCACCTGCACTTGAGTTCACTGAGCGTTGTGTTGCTGCGTACGTGCACAGCGGCCGATCGCCTGTGATGACAGGCAGACATCAGTGTCAGGTTAAAAGCAGGGGAGGGCTGACGGAGACAGACGGACCGAACCAAACCCAGTGTTGTTTTCGCTTTGATTTGCCCGTTTCATTTCACATTGGCCAGTCCGGGAATTTTCCCAGAGCTCCATATGTCCAGTCTGAGCTTCCTCCTACTCTGAGCTTATGGTGATGATTGAAGAAAATTATAGCTTGGATGTAATTGCATATATTAATGCATGTTCAGCTCACGCCTTCCAAGTTCATCCAGCACTATTTCCTCAAAAAATACACTGATTCAAAACCTCTGTTGCAAATTAACTTTATTTTTCTTAAATAGAAGAAAACTGGTTCGCCATTCAAATTTCTTGCTTTAGAGCTAATTAGTTGTCGAGCAGCGCAGAAGAATAAAAACACTTCTGCCTGAGGAAAGGCGTGTAAAGGCAGAGGTAACTCCCAGGCCGCGTGTCCTCTCCGACACTGTGCAGAAAACTGTTCCCGAGCCGAGGCCTCGCCCAGACAGAACCATCTCCAACCTGCACAAATAATGAGAAGCTGATCTCCTCAAATTCTGGTAAAACACCAGCAGCACACATCCCTGACATAATTCAATAATTCTTCTCATCTCATCTTTTTTTTATCATGAGGAAATACAGTACAAACTCAAATTACACAAAATCTATTGCATATTATTCCACAGTGAAAACAGGGAGGGTGTTTCCCTGCTACAGTATCGGCTGATTGACGACAGTGACTTGGCGTCAGCTTGGAATCGGTGTTGCACTTGGGACTGGAGAATCTGACGCCTATAAGCGTTTATGCAAAGTGATTATTACACCACATACTGTTTGAGATTGAAAACATGAGCGTGCTGAGGTCACAGACGTATGATGTACTTTATGACAGATTAACTAATCAATGGGTAATGTTGACTGACACATTATTAGGCTGTTGAAATTGAAGTAACAACTACTTTTCGGTGACTGATATCTCACCAGTCGCTGGATGTTCCTGCTCGCTGATGATCACCAGCACGGCGTTCTCGTCACCACAGAAAAACAAACACAAGTCAACGTTATGATACATGGAAATAAAAGGTGAAATCGTGTTGCCAGGTTTGTGCTATTGCTTCTTAGAAAAGTTTGTGTTTCCAGCTTCGTGTTTGTGGTTAAAGGAGCTATTTGTTAAGTTTTGCTGTTGCTACATAGCTAGCGTTAGCATCAGCAGCTGTTTACTTACCAGTCTATAAGCAACGTTGTGAGTTCAGTGTGAAACTTCATTCCCTTTTTCTCGCCAACATCTGTCTCCAGAGGTGGAAAGCTACACCGATGTTAACTCGTGTTTCTATCACGTCTTTCCTTCTACTAGAGTTAGCACGCTAACCACCTGTCGACTTTAGCGACTCACTGTAGCCTCCGATCTGCCCTGGAGACGTAGCGCTGCTCAGAGCGATTAGATTATCACCTCGTCTTGTGAACGCGACGACGGGCCGAAGCTCATGTGAAGCGACAATCGCCGCCGACCTGCTCCCGGCAAGAAACCACGCTCTGCGGCGGCGCAGGAAAACTTAACAAACAGCCCCCTTTAATTTAACCGACTGGTTACTGTAGGTTTATTTCAGTTAGAAAGTTATCAAACATAAGCCCTGTTGCTATGGTTACCTGCAGTTTAATATACCTTGTGCACTAATTTATGCTCCTTGTTTTATGTTTGCCATTACGCAATCGTAATTGGACACCTTCCGGCCAATCAGAAATGAGCATGTTTCACGGCCGTGGTCGTGACAGATGCTGTAAATCCGAAGATATTTGATGTTAGATTTCTCATGGAGGGAGGACGTGGTACGCGACACCGGCGGTCAGCGGGCGCACTGTACAGTAACGCGTCGTGATCAGTGGCCTCAGTGGCCTCCTGACTCAAAAGGGACAGACCGGTGGGACTTCCTGTTGGCGAGTGCGTTGCAGTGCGCTCGCTGCTGTGGGTTATTACAGCAGAGCCTCCCCAGGGATTCAGCTGATGGCGAACATCAAACGCTGTGCCTGGCATATTAGGACGGCGAGGATGTGGGTGGAGGTCATCTCCACTGAATTCTGCCTCATATATGGGACAAACGCCTTCAGCACGTTGCATGAATGCTCATTATCAATTCATGGAGCCATTGAACACTCCCTGTTTCTCTTCAAATTCTCTTTTTTTTTCTCTCCCCTTGTCTTTAAAGGGAGCTGAGCTGTTTCTGCTTTTTTTTTTTTTTTGAGCATGAATTTCAACAATTCAAACTTCCGCTCAATGACAAGCTATGAGTCCCACACTGGAAAAAGGTCCCATGTGTTTGAAGCATCTAGGCCGCTCCATCTTTTTGATCAGCAGCTCGGCTGTGAATTCTGCAGATCAGAAAGTGGATCAGAGGCTCCCCGGGGACCGCCATTTACGCCTGCCACCAGCAGAGGATAGAGAACGTAATTAAGAGTTTGTTAAGATGCCCAAATTCCTTCTCATTTCCACCCGCCTCCCTCCATCCGCCTCCCATCCCTCCTCCTCCTGCTCCCAGTAGCTCTGATCTCGCCACAGATTAAACCTCTCATTCCCCGAGAAGACGGAGCCGTGGAGGGGAGCTGCATCTCCAGCCACACAGGCTGATTATCTTAAAGAGTAATTAGTGAGTGTGACAATCCCAGAGACAGAGCGCTGTGTCGACATGATGGAGATGGATTATTCTGACTGGGGTGTACACAGACCCCCTCTGAAAGGCACAACAAAGAGGAGACCATGTGTTGCATGTGTGTTAATTATCAGTGTCACTCATTCTTTATGTGTCTTTATGTGCTTGTTAGTAATTACCGCTCATGTATGTGTATGTATCAGTGTCAGTCAGTCAGTCAGCGAGCAACTTCAAACCACCGCAAGGCAACAATTATCCCCTCAATAACACGCGGCTCGGGCTTAGTACATACTGTGATACTGACTGCTAATTGATCTGGAAGTTCATTGTTGCTGTGGGGGTGGGTGAAGACTTGAAAACAGATTTTTCTCGCATAGAAATGTGTCTGGGTCAATCAGTATGAGAAGGTATTTCATATTTTATTAACGTTAGTGGTCGTATCCACCGGAAAGAAAAGACAAAGGAAAATCGCCGTAACACACAGAGCGGGGTCCAAAAGTCTTGAGACGACTGATGGGAGTTTAAAATGCCTTTTTAATGGAGGGGGAATATAATTTTCTATTGCACAGTTTCTCATCATCACTCTGTCTGACACTCTCAGCATGTGAGAATTAATACAGTTTAATAAACTAATTTAAATCAGGAGCAATTATTTGAAAGAATTAAAGAGTGATGAAAAATGAATTTGATTCAATCTGCACAAGAGAGAAGGTTGAATATTAGGAGTCTTTATGAGAGAAGTCACACCATGAATTATAACTGAACTATGAACCATGCTTGAATTTATCATCTAGACAGCAGTAGTTGGAGCAGATACCCTGTTTGTACATGGCATTAAAGTTAGTTTCACTTATGGCCTCCATCTTCTTCTATTCTTCTTCTACTGTTTATAATATCATCATATTAACAGGCTTTGGGATGGATACAATACATACATAAACATGCATATTTGTCTGGGTGAGACATATATGTCAATATATGATATTGTTCCAATTTCTAATAGGTTTATATATATATATATATATATATATATATATATATGCTTTATTTTATATGTACATATATTTCATATAAGGAATTTCAATAAATGTAAATATATATTTATACGTACAACAGCATAAAAAAATTTTTTTTTCAACACATTATTTTGAAGAAACTGTTTCTCACTCATTCCCTTGCGTTCACGCTTGTTTGTCCCCAGTTTGTCTATGTGTGTGTGTGTGTGTGTGTGTGTTGCGTTGCTGGGCGTGGCCTCCTGCTGCCGCCAAACCAGCTGCACACCTGTTTCTGATCAGCTCATCTACTCAACAAGCCGCTGCAGTATTTAAACCCCGGCCTCTGACTCCACTCTTTGGCCAAAATCCAAGTTTTTGAGTTCCCGCTTCCTCGTGTTGCTCCTGACTCCGGTTGTTTACCTGTGCTCCAGGTTCACCTTCACCTGCCTCGCCCAGCTCCTCGTCATCTCTCTCCACAGCCCGGCCCAGTCTCGCCATCCCAGCGCTAAGACATTACTCCTGAGTTCTACTGTCGACAGCCTCCGTTACACCTCCGTGTCTGAGCTCTACCTGTGGCTCCTTTAAATCAGAACACAAATAATTGATCCGGGACCGACACCTGGACCGCTGCTGCTGCATGTGTATAATTTCTGGGCTTTAACGTTGGCTGAAGAGCGCGAGCCTTCCTCGAGCCACTCTGTGTTTTGCCCCTGGGACTTCTTCTGGTTGACTCCATGTGGAGATGCCGAAACAAGCAGGAGAGAAAACAGATCAATGAAACGACGTATCAGATGATGGGAAAAGCTGCGAGAAAGGAGTGTTAGCGGAGAGGAGCCAAGATCAAACTGGTGCAAACAAGAGTGACATCATCACCTCTCGTGAACCATCATCGAACCACAGGTTTTGATGGTGGTTCAGCTACGATCTGTCTTTAAATTGGCCGTAAACCTCAGATCTCTGTTTGATGATCCAGACACATGCAGTTATAAAGGAACAGTAATATTGTTATTAGTTATTATCAGTAGTAAATAGCAGTAATTGAACCTATAACCAGTTGAAATCTGTAATATTTTAGTCCAGTTGGATTTGGGGACACCAGAGACTGTAGTCCAGCAGACTTTAATCTGGCAAATACAGTATGTATGTATATATGTATACATGTGTATACAGTATATGTGCGTTTGTTTATATATATATATATATATATATATATATGAAAAATGGAAAAGCTGGCACCTACATTATCCCTAATTGAACTCAGTCACTGACAGATGTGGGTGTGTTATGATATTAGCCAGCTCTAGTGACAACAGGTCAGTCAGCCAATCAGAAGAGAGGAGGCTCTGAGCCTCTCTACTGATTGGCTGACTGTTTTCTAAGTGATCCAATAAGAATATTTTCAGGAAAAAACATTCAGAGAAACCAAATCCTGTAAAGGTTTGGATGGTGGGTCCAGGTGGGCGGGGCTTGGTGACTGCTTTGTTATGACATCACAAAGTTCCAGAAGTCCTGACGGCTGGTTTTAAGGCTCAGTTTCTGAATACAGGCTGTGTGCATTTCTCTGTGGACTGAGGCTTTGATACTTTCACAGTATTAATATAGAAGCTAGAGCTGATCTATAATCACACTACACATGGACACAGACCTTTACACTGGAGGAGCTTTAAATGGTTTCAACTTCCTTCTTTCGATGAACGCCAGATTTTTAGAACTATAAACACATTTTGAGCCCTTAAAACAAAAGCTTTAACACACTGTTTGGTTCAGATGAAGTGGGTCTGTTATGGGGAAGAAAAGTAGTTTTAATTATTTTAATGAAAAGAAGTGAATAGTTTTAGCAGGTAAACGACAGGACTGAGACATGTTGGTTATCTGCCAAGAGGAAAAAGCTCAGACAATTTGACTGGCAGACAATCTCTGAGAAATAAAGTGGAGAAACACCAACACAAGCACTTTGCACCGAGGATGAAGACAAATTAAGTCGTTTTTTTCCAAAGCTATAATTCACAGTGTGTGTGTGTGTGACACTGCGAGTGCTAAGTAAACTGAGGTTTGCGTAAGACGTAGGACGAACCTGCCACAAAATACTGTGAGGAATGTTGATTCATCTCCATCCTACCATGATTAAAACTCCAGCTCAGAGGACGTGTGAGGAAACCTGCAGTGTCAGACTGAGACTGAGAGGCAGGAGGAGTGTTAGATTGCATGGCAGGTAGATTGCATCCATCACAGAGGGATCATCTCCCCCCAAAACACTGTCCGCCTCCAGACTTTGCTCTCTTATTTTTTTGTAAAGGGGGGGGGGGGGGGGGGGCAATTCTCTGTAATTCCCAAGGTGTCAGCGGTACTATCATGTCACAGTGTTGCCGTCCAGCTGTGGGTAGCTTGAAACGGAGGGGGTGAAGTTGAGCCGGGCGATAGACATCTCATTACACTTTCATGTGCTGCTAACCGCCGCAGGTCGGCCGGCTGGTCAGAGAGAGAGAGAGAGAGAGAGAGAGAGAGAGAGAGAGCTGAACACAGCTTCATTGATTCAGATGCTCGCTCTGCACGCCCAGAGGCAGGTGCTTCACTCCTTTCCCCCAACGTTAATTAATTTCCTGACGCGTCACTCTTCGTCATTCCCCGCAGTCATGTCTTCTGCTCCGTGTCCCGTGGCTCTACTTTTATCAAACGGCAGGATGTTTGACATCAGAACGGTGCGCTGCGGTGCTGAAGGGGGCGAGCCTGAGCCCCTCCGTGGCCGTGGATTGACCTGGCCTGGCGTCAGCTGAGCTGTCAGCCAGAATACAGCCCCAACTGACAGTGTCTCTCTGTCTCAACCCCAACACTGGACTCATTCTTTCCCTGCCGCGCCGGTCCCTGCAGCAGGCCGCGCATATGGCTGACATGCATTGCCCGGGGTTACGCCTGGGGGCTGGCATCCCCTCTCTGTAGGCCGCGGCTCCCTGGAGAAGCAGGTGGTGTCAGATAACAGCTGCTGGTTTGCGGCAGGAATGGTCGCCCATCACGTGCACCCTTAATTCCACTTCTCCCCAATTCAACCAGTGTGGGCCAGTGCTTTTCAACCGGGTGTCACATGTTTCGTTTGATGTTTGCACATGAGCCATAAAACGAGGTCACGGTCACAGTTTGGTCTGAATGTCTCAGTGTTCTAGTACGTTTGAACTAGCAAGAAGAATTTTTCTGATACACGCACTGATGCTTTTTAAAGATGGCGGTCGTTTTGTCATCTGCTCATTCTTTTGTGTGACATTAACATGCTTAAAATATAAAATATAAATGACGTATTTTTAGCCACACCATGGATGGCAGTGGTGCTCGGTCGGTCGGCCCTCCGCTTTGGTCTGAAATATCTCAGCGACTGTTGGAAGGATTTCCGCGGTCGGTCGTGGTCCAGAGAGAATGAGTCCTGCTGAGTTTGATGATCGCCACCAGCATGTTGACATGTGTGGTTCGGAGTGAAATGTCTCAACAACTGTTGGATGGATTTCCAGGCGGTTTAGTGCAAACAGTCTAAGGTTTTTACTTCACCACATACACCACAAGTTCCTGTGGTTGCTGTGGAGACCGTTGTGGTGTTGTGGGACGTTCGCCGCAGGATTGTACCACAGGTTCTGTGGTGTTATCAAACGCCTGAGGCTCTCTTCTGATTGGCTGACTGTTTTCTGAGTGATGGCATAAAAATAAAGCAGATTTCAGGTGGGCGGGGCTTGGTGACTGCTTTGTTGTGACATCACAAAGTCCTGACGGCTGGTTTTAAGGCTCAGTTTCTGAATACAGGCTGTGTGCATTTCTCTGTGGACTGAGGCTTTGATACTTTCACAGTATTAATATAGAAGCTAGAGCTGATCTATAATCACACTACACATGGAAATGTCACTTCATACGATATGGGACCTTTAATGTCAAGCATGTTATCAATTAAAAAAGTCAATGCAAACCTTAAGTTTCGTTAACTTGACCACAACACAGTGTTTGCCATCAAATTTTACCTCATTATGTATCTAGAAGTTGCTGAAGCAACGACAGCTCAGAAAATACTTATATAAATACTTTTAATTGATAAGAATTAAAAGAATTGCTACGTAAGACAAAAAAAGCGATAAACTTAGTGTTTACGCTGAGATTTTAAAGTCTGATTTTTTGTTTTTTTTTTTGTTATTTTTTCAAACCAAGAGATTTTCAGATTTTATTTTGAAAAGTCCAGGTTGAAATGAGCTCCACATATAACTCAAAGCAGAAGATGGAAGTTGGATGAAACAGTAATGGCTGAAGATGAACTGAAGAAGCTTTTGGTGAACAAACGCAAACTGAGCAGCTTAAGATTCATTGTAAAAGTAAAGTAAAGCCTTTCATCCCAGCAATTAGAAAATATAAATACGTTTTATTTTCCTAATTGGCTGCACAACATTCAGCCCATCTCGAACTTTAAAGATGTGTTCTGGGTCATTAACAGGTTTGTTTTCTCCCGATGGAACCGTCTCAACTTGACGTTCTCAGCTTCGACGCCACCTCAGCGTCGTCCTCTAACAACCTTTTTTTTTTTTTTCTCAGTGATGACTTCCTCCTCTACGGCGGATTGTGGACTCTGCGGCGGTGAGTGGTTTACAGTCAGACCCTGCTGACACTTGGATCCTGGCGGTGTCCAGCTGAGGACTCAGACCTCAGATCGGGTCAGAGGAGGCAGCTTCAGCACTGACTCACAACCTCTGATCTGCTCCGACAACAACCCTGTCATTTGGCTGACAGGCTCTTCTGAACGTCGCTGGTGGAGACCAATCGTTTCTAACTCTGGAGGGTTCGACTGGCTGCAAGCACACAGTCATCACAGAAACTGGACACGCGGCTTGGGTGAGATGGAGGTTATGGCTACGGGGAGCAATGTCTGTCATCTCAGGCCACAGTTTTTAATATTGATAGTAATGGTGATGTTTTTACCTCCACGTGGCTTTTTAGCGTCTCTCTGCGAAAAACAGCTGTTTTGGTTCTCTCTTCTCTTATCAGTGTCATTTTGCAGATGCAGTTTTCTCTTTCTTTGTTTGTTTTTTTTTTACCAAAGAAGATCTGAAAAAACCACTTCACATCACCTTCTTAGCGCCAAAGAGCAGACAAGATGAAATTAGCAACTAGCTGCTGAACACAGCGGAGCGTTCAGCAGGTGAATATATTTTTCTCAGAAGATGCTGGACACCTGAACGCACCTCAGTACGACCCAAACAGGAAATGAACTGAAGGCATGAACGCCGCTCTGCGCTCTCTCATCTGTGAGATGTGTCCGATGATGTGTCGGTGTTGAGCAAAATCTTACGCTTTCAATGAGCCGGAAAAAGGTTTTAAAAACTAAATCACAAGTAAAAGAATAATTTCTGAGCTTGTTTGTGATTTGAGGTATTTTGTCTGCAGTTTTACAGAAATGTCTTTTTTAACGAGACATTTCCTCCTGTAAGAAACAAGCCCACAGTTCGTCTGTGCAGCAGGTTACTGTGAACCATAGTTACCTTTTGTTGCTAGGCGACACCTAGTGGTCGCAGTAATTATGACGGGAGTGAAGGGAAAAGTGGCGGTGACGTAGATCCACGTCAGGAGGAGGCGGTGGTGGATGCGTGCGTGCGACGCAGGAGAGCCGTGTGTTCGATTCCCGTGTGAACTGTAACCATGACAACAGAGATCGTGTGATGTTGAGGAAGTACTCACATTAACCCGAGTCACGACCTCTTCCTAAAACTAAGGCGAGCCATGACCGTTATTGTAGTAACCATGGTGACGAAACGAAGGTACGCCACTCTTGGTGCAGTCTGCGTGTTTCTTATCGTAACCATGACGACCGAGGTCCGGTACTATTGGTGCCATTCCAGGAGACGCTCCTATGGGTCGTATCAGATGGGCGTCTCATCTAACTCTCACCAAGTGGACGCGTATTTCCACATTCACAGATTCATTTCAACGTTTCAACATTTAAAAAACCTGTAAATGCACCAAAAGGTAAGTCGAGGTCCGCGGTCTTCAGGTGAACTCGGGACATGAAATCCTTTTACTATCAGCTGGAAACAGTTTCTGCAGCTATTTCAAACTGAATTTCTACCGTGCCGTAATATCATAATCACAGATTTGTGTTTGTTTGGACTTTGAACCCGACCTCCTCCTGCACCAGGTTGGAGGGAAAAAAGTTGTAAATTGAGCCTCTCGCAGCCGCTCTAAAAAAAAAAAAGAAAAAGAAAAGAAGACATCTCACCTGCGGTTTTTATTTTTTATTTTGATGGAACAAAGAGACTGTTTCCATGTGGCTCCTCTTGATAAATTACAGCCCGCTTGAAGTGTTGCCACAATCAAAATAACCCCAGCAATATGTAGATGTAACGAACGAAGAGCTCCTGCCCTGCTGCAGGCCAAAGCAAACACACTTTATGTTTGCAAACACCTTTAAAGAGAGAGAGAGAGGGAGAGAGAGAGAGAGGACATTACCAGGCCATAGTGACCTGGAGCAAACCTCTCTCTCTCTCTCTCTCTCCCTCTCTCCCTTTATCTCTCTCGGCCGCTCTGCAGCCACACTGCTACTAATTGAAAGTGCTGTGAAATATGGATGAACACAGGAAGCAGGCAGGCTGTTCCTTCCCTTTCCTCTCTTGCATCCTCCATCTCGTCTCTCATCCCTCTTTATCCTTTTATCTCTTTATCTGCCTCTCCTCTTGAGGTCAGATTGGTCTCTCTCTCTCTCTCTCTCTCTCTCCTCTCGCTCTCGCTAACTCCCTCCATCATGAGTCTAGGTGATATTTCAAGGTTCTTCAAACAAATACAACTATGGAAATGCTACACTACACGGCCAAAAGTTTGTGGACACACCCCAAACTATTTAGTGGACCTAAACTTGAAAGCTTTTATGATTCATCGTGGGCGTTAATCTGCTGCTATAACAGCATCCACTCCTCTCGGCAGGTGTTTTACCAGATGTTCGACATTTTGGCTCCCATTTAGCAACGAGCGCATTAGTGAGGTTGATGCTCGGTGATGGGGTCTGGCTCACAGTCGGTGTTCCATGTCATCCCAGAGGTGGTGGATGTGGTTCGAGGTCAAAATGGGAAAACCATTTTTTATTCAGCTGGCTTCTCATCCAAATGTGATCAATTTACATATATGAAATATCTGTACACAATATCAACACACACACATTTGAAGATAAAATATAAAACCTGTTAGAAATTGAAGTGATTTCATATAATGACATATACTATATGTCTAGCCAATCCAAATATATGTTTATGTATGTATGTTTATATCTCAAAGCCTGTCAATATATGTTGATATTATATACAGTAGGGTCCAAAAGTCTAATGGGAAGATGGACATGTTTAAAATTTATAAGAAATACTAAGAAAAGCACATATAGAATTTTTCTATGTGTGTTGTTTTGATAAACTTGCATATATAAATTAAATATCTATCATTAAAGCTCCATATTTTCTTCTTCTTCTGTGTTTTATTTGAAGTGTTGATCCATCAGAAGATATAAAAACCATCTCAGTGTAGTTTTACATCTCCTCTCTCAGGCTTCTCTCTGGAGCTCTAGTAGCAACAGGTCGGTGAGCCAATCAGAAGAGAGGAGGCTCTGAGCCTCTCTTCTGATTGGCTGACTGTTTTCTGAGTGATCCAATAAAAATAAAGCAGATTTCAGGTAAAAACACTCAGAGAAACCAAATCCTGTAAAGGTTTGGATGGTGGGTCCAGGTGGGCGGGGCTTGGTGACTGCTTTGTTGTGACATCACAAAGTTCCAGAAGTCCTGACGGCTGGTTTTAAGGCTCAGTTTCTGAATACAGGCTGTGTGCATTTCTCTGTGGACTGAGGCTTTGATACTTTCACAGTATTAATCTCATATTATCTTCATATGTCCAGAGGATGTATATATGTGATAATAATACATCCCCTTATAGTTTACATATATGGCAACCTCACTCTTTATATAGGGACATGTGTGTCATATATTTGCACTCGCCTTTGTCGTGTGGAAACAGGAAACAAACTGTGGTTTGGAAGAATATGGCCGTCTCAGCTTCACTGCAGCATTATGATTTCAGTTAATTAGAACTAAGGGGCCTATTAGTGAGCGGGGAAATATTGATTCACATAAGAATTGTGATTCTTCTACATCTCCAAAAATCAATGTTTGTACTTTGTTTCTAATATCATGGTTTCACGTTTTTATTTTCGGCCAAACAGAAGAAGGGAGGAAGAGCTTGAACAACAGGAAGGCATTTGGGAGTATTTTAGATTTTATGGCTTAAAGTTGAACTATTTTGTAGAAACATCATATGACATCACCCTGAGACGAACTAAAAGCAAAGCAGCAAAGAGCCGGAGACCAACATGCACTGCACGGCTTTACAAAACTTCCAACCGATTCGGCCTCCAGCCTGTGTCAAGTTTTTAAAAAAGAGCCGCAGCCGCACGGCATTGTGGATAATGATGGGTTTTCCCTGTGACTGATGTTACAGTGGAGAGAGAGAGAGAGAGAGAGAGAGCGAGAGAGAGCCGGGGAGACAGCGTACATAATGACAGAGAAGTCACGTTTTCCAAATTACTAAATTCAGTTTTTCAGATAAAAATCCTACATGCACACACACACACACACACACACACACACACACACACACACACACACACACACACACACACACACACTTCTTTCTACTTAATTTGTTTGCTGAGGTCTTTGTTGGACAGTTATGTTTCATTAAACAATTCATTGGACAAAAGAGAGAATGAATGTTTTGGCACACTGGAGTAAGAGCCTGGAAACCCCCCCCCCCCCCCTTTTTTTTTTTATTTATTAAGGCAATTTTGAGAATAGAGATTCGATTCTGAATTGATTCCCACCCAAACCACAAAAAAGCCCCGGACTGAAAGTATGTGGATTGGGTTTTTTCTTTTCTTTTTTTTTTTTTTTTGCATTTATTTACTTGGTTTATATAAAACGTGCAATAACCCATAATGATAGCAGTCTAAAACTGAAAAATAAATGCTATATAAATTGCTGTTATTAATGCACTAACTCAAACTTTTAGGACCGTGTTTCTCAACATTTTGATTTTTGAAACGAAGCAGCAGTGTGTTCTGCAGGAATGAGTCCTAAAAACCTGGAAATCAGTTAGCACTTAGCATTTTAGCACTAGCTAGTCCCAAAGTGGACGTGTGTTTTGAAAGGGTTTTTGGTTAAACAACTGAAATAATGTCTGTGGTTAACTCAAGCTAAAGACAAGACATTTACTAATAATACTCCAGCCCTGATTCCTTTAAGCTTTTACGTCTGTAAAACAGTTGAAGTTTAGAGGTGGAGATGTTGAAGTCATGCGACAGTGGTTTGTGCGTTTACAGCTTAACTTATCTTTCTTCTCTATGCGACAAATAAAGTTTGTTGAATTGAATTGAACTGAATTTTGCTTCTGGTAACGTAAAGAAGTATCTTAAACTTTTGTTTGTCACAGATTTTATCTTCTGCCAGTGTAAAAATCCAGTTACCTGTTAGTGGAGGGAACCGGTGTGATGCTAACTTCTAACAAACGTACGTCATCCCTGCAGCTCCCTATACGGCCCCTGTGGTGGCATGTCCGTAAGTAATGAGCCGTTCAATCAAAGTCATTTTGTTCGCTCAGGTTGTCGCGTTGGATTTAAAAAGCAAAGATTGGAGAAATCACCATCAGTTCGTGAAGCAGATTTGTCATCATCCAGCAACATGTTGTGAAGGTCCTCAGCTTCAAAACAGCTGTTTTAGAAGAATATTAACTATTCTAACTATTGTAGTTACACATTGTCACCTGTAGATTTAAAAAGACATAGATGCAGAGAGCTGCAGTGCGTGGAGAAGCTTCTGCAAATGTTCCTATCGAGCTGGATTGAACCCAACGAGTAAACGATTAGCAGGTTCAGCGCCGCCTGTAACCTGAGACGCAAAACTATCGTGAATTAAACTGATGTCAGGAGGAAGTGAGACTCTTAGTTTGATGCTTCACCCAGAGATTCCCGCTCCAACGTGTGGGTCACTGAGCCTGTAGTAAAGGGTTACAACATACAGACCACCTGTGGTTGTAAGGTGGGCTGTGATTGGTTGCACTGTGCACACACACACACACACACACACACACTCACACACACAAATATACACAGCACATTAACTGCCAGCCTCTGGTTCATGCACGGCATGGAAGTCAAGGTTACCAGGCCTGCAGGGGCTCACTCAGCTCCAAGAAAATGTCTCTGAGCGTCAGCACTTTCACTTTATGACTGCCTCAAGCAGACACACACACACACACACACACACACACACACACACACACACACACACACACACACACACACACACACACACACACACAGAGCCTGCTAGTTGCAGCATGATCATTTGATATGGTTATCTGTATAAGCTAATGTTCTGTGTCTGTGACTGTGCGAGGAAAGAGAAAAAAAGAGCTTGTTTGTGTGTTTGTGTGTTTGTGTGTTTGTGTGCGAGTGTTTTGAGTTGATCCCACTGAAAGTCACCTCTGATAGCCATTATACACCCACACACTGAAATATCCCTCAGTTTCTCTTACCCCCTACCAGCTCACTCCCCCACAATGCACACTAAACAGACATGGTTTGTTGCTACGTTCCTCTGATTTGCAGGGGATTTACAACAGTGCCACGGCCGTATTAATAGGGCGGGTATACGCTTCAAGGACTGGCTGGTGGATCTTAAGCACAGCAGTGGATTTGTGACGCATCGTAGTCATAGTGGGAATGAGTTTAGACTCTGAGGTTTGGGAATCAAAAGTGATTCTGACCATCAATCAGTTCCCTTCCAACACATATTGAAATATCTCTGGGGACTAGAGTCAAGGTGTGGCTCTTTGTGTGTGAGCAAATTTATGTATGCGCATGTTTCCTTGCTTTTGAGCATTACTTGTGTGTGTGTGTGTGTGTGTGTGTGTGTGTGTGTGGCTGTGATTTGAGCAAGTGTATCAGCGCACAATTACGCAGGGAGTCTGCGTCCATCTTTATTTGTATTTGTGCGAGTTGTATGAGGCTGTAAATCACCTCTGTGCCTTTGTCGTGCCGCCGCCTGCCTCTCAGTCTGTGTTCTGTGATAGATCTTGACAAGCTGCTGTCTGAATTATTGATTCGCTGATCTGAAAGTTTGATGCTTAGCCCGAGGGCTGGATTAACCTGCCGACAGAACCGCTGTCTCCCCCCTCAGAGGTAACCACAGCACAGACACACAAAATACACATGCATATTCATGCACACGTATGTGCACGTACACACAAGCAGACACTAGTTGACACGGCGGACGCTCCTCTCGGCCTCAGAGCCCCCCCCAGCCCACAGTTAGAAGCGGGATGATTTCGTCTCTCTGTTCCTTTGTCCTTTTGAATGGCTTTTCATGGGTGGGTGGGTGGGGTTCATGGGTGGGGATACAGAGTGCATCATGGGAGACAACAGACATGGCAGACAAGACTCAAAAAACATTAAATTCTCCCAGTGGGTGCGACACCCTCAGGTAGCGCGAGCCGACTCCCCGTTCAGCGGAAACTCTGCCTCCGACTGGAGAATTAGTTTCAAACAAAAACATCGTGGAGGATCAATGAAAGAAAAGACATTCAGCAAAATGACAATTCCTGTTCATGAAGCTGACACACACCGACACACTGACACACACTGATCGTAGCGTGCACGTTAAGCTAACCTTTGTATATTCAACACTATGTTGGGGGGGGGGGTTGAGCCCCAGGAAGCGTCGTACATAAATACAGGAAGTGCCAATAAGGCTAATTAATTAATAGGATGTTTATTTCAGTTTATAGATTTACTGTCTTCTTTTGTTTCTTGTGTGGTTGGTGTGTTTTGTGTTTTATCCCCTTCATGTGTAATTGTTCCACTCAGACCTTTTGTTCTGTGTTTCTTCGGTCACTTGAGTTTTTCTCCCAGCATGCTCCTTCACATCTGCACTACAATCACTATTTCATATTAACAACAGAGTCGTGGCTCCGAGTAAATCATCACCGAACTGCAGCTTCCTGGAACTGATGGAGGTTTTTTAGCGTCTTTTGGTTCATTGTTTTGGTTTTGATTGAGTCTCATCGCTCTCATGATCTTTGTTTCAGATGCAGCTGATCACTGTTTCCAAAGAAACGTCCTTACACACACACACACCTGCCCGGCAACAGGACACAAGATGAAGTTAGCGACGAGCTGGTGAACATAGTGAAGCATTTACGCTGAAGAGAGATAAAAAAAAATATTGGACTTACATTCATGGAGGGGACAGAAACATGAATCCAAATGAATTCTGTTGCTGCTGGATGTGTAATTGCAATTGTTTTCCATAAATGTGCCGCAACATCTTTATAAGACGATGTAAATGTTGTTTTTAATTAAACTGCGTTAAAGACGTGGCAACAACCATGAAATACGGCCCGAACATATGTGGACGCTTCCTTCAGTGTATTTCCAGCAGCACGTCTGTTCTTACTGCTGATAAAAAGTTGCTTCCCTTTAGAAACTGAACCGGAAAGACTTGATGTGAATCTCAAGCTTGTGTGCTAAGCATAAGGCTGCAGTCAGGACGTACTTAGCCTAGCTTAGCATAAAGATCGGCTCCAAATTTAAGAGTAAGAGTTGGAGCCCTCTACTGGAGTCTCACATATTTACACCACCTAAAACCAGCACAGCGCTCCGTCATCCTCGCTCCCTGTTGATTTGAAATGTCGACAGGTTTTGAATGAATTCTTGCCCTTCAAAATAAAAATAAATAAATAAATAAAAAAGAAAGATTTTGGGAGGCACCACTCTCTCCTGCTGTGACGTTTCTCTTGTTCAGTAACTACATGACAAATTGACAAATTGTCCGTTTCTACTGATGCTGCGGCTGAGTGATTTGTGACAAATCCAGCGTTTCATTATCAACGTGTTCCCTGTTTGGAAATAGTCATAAAAAAATGTAAAAAAATGTATTTTAAAAAGAAGCTTTTTTGTTTGTTTGTTTGTTTGTTTAGTTTGTGGAGTGATCAGGTGACAGATGAAGGTGTGTCGTGGCTTTAGCAGTAAAGTCATTACAGCCTTGTTAGGAAGCGCCATAAACCAATGGCCCACATCAAGCAGTGCCGCTGTCTGTATTGTTAAAATGCAAGTGGCTTTATTTATCGTTCTCTCCTCCGTCAGTCGCGAACCTTTCCCTCCCTCCCTCTCTCTCTCTCTCTCTCCCTCTCTCTCCCTCTCTCTCTCTGTCTCCTCCTGTGTGCTGTTTTATCTTTGCTTATCTGTCACATTGCTGAGGTGAGTCCTCTGTCTCCTGATTTATTCATGATACGACTTTTAATATCATTCACTATGACACTGGAGTCTGCATCTCAAATTAAAATCCTTCAGGCAAAGTGTGTGCCATGTACTGTGTGCACTATATGTGTGTGTGTGTGTGTGTGTGTGTCTGAGAGGAAAAAAAAAAAGAGACAAAATCTACTGTATCTCCATCACTTTATACGGCAAGTTGAGATGCACAGCAGATGCTTAAATAATCCATTATCTGATTACATGAAGGCTTTGCATGCTTATGCAAAACTGCAATACTATACATCTCTAATTATGTATTATATATATATATGTATAGTCTTTATAAAAGTGTGCGACTTGTCTTTGTGAGTCTCTGTATAGTAACGTGGCATCTCAACAATTAGCCAGGTGTAATTGAGTGGGGTACATGATTGTCACTGGCAATTGCAGTGATGGAAAGGCACGCCATTCAAGAGTGTGTGGGTGTTAACCATGAGCGCGGCTCCGTGTGTGTCTCTCTGCGTTTTTAATGGGCGCTATAAGCTTTGATGGAACATTACCAGTTTGTTCTTGAGCGTATGTCAACATACGTGGGTGGAAAGGTGCGTTTCTGAAGAGCTTTCTCTGTTTAAACGCGTGGGCGGGATTTTTTTTTGTATGTGTTTATCAGTATATTGTAGAATTTGTCAGGTGCATTTGAAAGAGCGAAGACTTAAAGACACCGGTGTGTCAGTTACCTCCGCTGTGTTCTCCCCTCCACACACGGCCCCCTATACATTTGTCTCCTCTTGACGACATCACGATCACACTTTGTACCTGCTGATTGCAACCTGCTCGTTGTCACCTCACAGCTGATCCTATAGCTTCCAAGTGCAGCAGCTTCTTCTTCCTGTTCACAGCTGTTTGAACAGCTCTGGAGTCTGATGTAGCTTTAAGCTGAGGGCTGTTGTGAATGGCAGCACCTACACTTTAATGATATGGTGTGGTACTTGTATCCCATAGGGTAGTGCTGCGGGGGGTTGGGGGTGGGGGGGTTCAATAAATAAAAAAGAAATAGAAATCACAAAGAAATTAGATTTAAAAAACACATCCGCCTATTGTCACACTTGATATTTATGTATTCATATTGTCCTTTTTGTAAACACTGCACCTTATGTGAGTATGTTTTGTCTGCTTGTTTTTAATTATGTAAAACCACCATAAATTAATAAATTAAAAACAAACAAACTAACAAAAAAAAGCCAGCAATAACACCTGAATGTTACACATGAGAGCAGCTGAAAACGAGTGAGCAGAGAAACTGTTCGCTGAAAACACCTGAAATAGATACCTATAAGCAATAACTGTAATTAATAAATAATTGGATTGCAACTTTTTAAAATGCTGTTTAATGTAAATACTCTGTGCAATGTATTTCAATATTTTCAATACTTTTTTCTTTTGGTTTTAACATTTTAACGCTCTTACTTATTTCTCTGTTGCATATTATGTTAAATATCTTTTTATTTATCTCTACAAATGCAAGTATTGATGTACATACCTTCTTATTTATGGTTGTTGTTGTTGTTTTTCTACTTTATTCTGTTGTTATACTTGTTTCCCTCTGTTGCTGGAACAAGTGAATTTCCTCGGTGTGGGATCAATAAAGGTTTATCTTATCTCATCTTAACGAATTAACTGCTGAAATTATAGATTAATGTAATAGATAAATAGTTGAAACAGAAAGCTTAATGTTAAGGGTGAATGGTTAAAATAAAAACAAACAAAAGTGTAACAGTTAAAATAAAGGTTCTTATTGTTATTTTTATCTGAGTTGAACAAGTACAGAGATGATCAGCCACTCAGTGATCACTGGAGGTTAAGCCCCGCCCCTGGCTGAACACGACAGGTGGATCAAAGTACCTGCACCAGCAAGGTTGTGTGAGAGACAGGGATGAGGCGTGCACGTGGAACGGCGACGGGAGGGGGGAGGGGGAAGTTGGGTGAGGAAAGGAAGTTGATGAGCAGCATTAAAAAGTAAAGAGTGAGTAAAACCTACCAGCTAACCAACCAACACAGAGGAGTCACGAAGAAGAAGCAGCCGGAAGTGTGTGTTTTCCAGCTGTCTCGGTAAGCTTGGGGCTAATATGTGTGTGTGTGTGTGTGTGTGTGCGCGCGCGCGGCGCTGCGTGGCCTGTCTGTCTGTTGAGTTATTGATCACTGACTGCGCTGAAGCAGTTGTGTTAAAGCCAGACGATGAAGATGTAAATATTTAAATTACACTTTTAATATTTTTGCTGCAGGAGATGCGAGAGTCTGTTCGTGTCACTTGTGTTTTCATTAGAGACTGTGAGATTGATACTGAACTTTCCTAATATTGGATTGAGGTGAAGCTAACAGCTGTTCTTTGTGTTGTTTAATAGTGTACAGTGATGTTTACATATTGATTTCTAGATTTGAGGTTTTTTGAACTAGATGTGTGATGCTTTAATGTGACGTAGTAGTTGTTGTTGTTGTTGTTGTTGTTGTCGTTGTTATGCTTTCAGTATGAATGTTCGGATTAAATCTTAAAGTTTCTGTTTGTAAAATCAAACAGGTCAGGTGGTCTGACGGGCAGAGTGAGAGACACCCCCTGGAGGTCATTCCCATGGTTCTACCTGGAACCCGGAACCTGGAACCCGGAGTCGAGTCATCGAATGTTCCACCTGGTGGGTAAGGAGGAACCAGTCGCCATGACGCCCGCACACATCCACAAAGAGCGCCGCACATTATTCCAGAAAACTGTCACAGGAACATTAAAAAGACTGAAAGTGATCACAGATTACAGAATTTAATGACTTTAAATACACGAAAGAACTTAGTTTTAAAGGGCATGAACCTGTTATTGTTGTGAATTATTACCTGCAAGTTCATTTCACTAAAGGTTTCAAATTGCGACTTACCTTGTGCTTCATTACTTTAGTTTATGTTTCTGAGCTCCTCACGAACCTTGTAGCTGTGTAATTATCAGGAGTGGGTTACATCAGCTTAAAGTAATTGTAAATAGTTGAAATATCATGAATCCTCAGCCAAAAGCAAGTGTTCACAAAGTGGCAGAGTCTCGAATAATAGCAAACAAAATAGATAGATAAATAAATAACATTAAATAAGAAAAAAAAAAGAAATTACCTTTAACCTCCAACAACAGCTCACATGGTAAATTCGGCTTAATGTATATTTCCAGTGCACTGACCGATGTTCTCACACTGTGATTTATTCCAGAAAATTTACATTATTCTGAATTTATTAAGACAACAAGTAAATATGGAGGAGGTTTCAAACTTTTCATCAACCCCAGAACGGCTGATATTAAAAATAAAAGCATGTAATATGAGCATGTCAAAATAAGGGTCTGTCTCTCTTCCTGCCGCTCGCTGCTGTTTGAGAATTCACAGCAGTTCTTTTAAAGAATCGGGTAAATGTTAAAAAGAAGTAATGTAGTGAGTATAGACGGGTGAAATAGTTAAAGCAGGAGTTTGTAAGTTTTGATAGAAGGAAAAACACAGTCTTCCTGGTGCAAAGTAAAAGCTGAATTTGTATGAGTTCAAATATATTAAGTGGTTTTGCAGCTAACGGTGGCTAATGGCTAATAGCGTTAGCCACAACATCAGATGGATATCTCTGTGTAACTGACTTCTGCCTAAGTGTTCGTAGTACGACTACACGGCTCACCAAACCAAACCTAAACATTCAGTAACATGAAAAAAAAAAAATCTCTTTAATAATCGATAATCATTAATATTAAATGACATACAGTTTAAAATCAATTCAAATGAGGACAGTAAGAGGATGAGTTCAGGGTTGTGGCGGTGCGTCAAACCGCTGTCGTCATGGGCCCTCACACACAAACAGAAATACATACATATGATATAAAAGGCTTTTTGGTGGGAAGGATTCAGAGGGTTTCTGTCTGCTGGCTCTTGGGGTGGGAAGTCATTATGCGTGTTACCACCTGGCCCTTCTCTTACTCGCAGTGCTGTATGGCTCTGCGGTAACAAATACCCCAAGGACGAGAGCAAGGGACGACAAAGGATGGAGATGAAGAGGAGGGTGGGTGCATGTTGCGCCTCAGAGTGAGGGCATGGCTCAGCAGGCTCGGCGGTGTCCCCTCGATGCTGGCTGGTTTTTGATGTTGAGAACCCGGAGTGGGCTTGGTTTTTAATGTTATGCAACTTTGAAGATAGAGTGTTTGAAGTTATGCATGAGTTGGACTCATTTCCAGCTTCTTCCTGATTTGTTTTTGTTTTTTTTTTTTTGTTTTTTTTTCCCACCATCTCTTTCTTCTCTTAGAAATTTTTTTTTTCTTCTATGAGACGCACAAGTTGTGCGTTTGAAGTGAAGGAATGTTTCAAGGGTATCTGCTGAAGCGCCCGTTGTGGTCGTGGTCTTCACTGTGCTCGTGCCTTAATTGTGTCTCTTAAGTAATTGTTCCTCATTTGGTCTCTTCTACAGAATCTGCTCTGTTTTTACACATTGCATGGAAGAACCTGTTGGAGCTTGTATTCTTTTGGATTAAAGGAGCTATATATAAGTGCTGGCTATCGCTACATAGCTAACGTTAGCATAAGCAGCTGTTTACTTACCAGTCTAGAAGAAATATTTCAAAGAACTTCATGCCTTTATCTCCAGTGGTTGTTTTGCTTCTATTTCTATCACTTCTATTCTTTTACCAAAGCTAGCATGCTAGCTAGCTAACCCTGGCTGGAGCCACAGTGTCCAGTCTGCCCTGAGGAAGTAGCACTGCTAAGAGGGTTCATTACCTCTTGTATTGTAAACGAAGCGATGGCTGAAGCTCTTGGCGAGTGACCATCACCTCCACCTGCTTCGCTTCCAGCAAAAAACCATCTTACCATCTAAGAAAAGTTACATACGGCACCTTTAAGGTCAATTTTAGGTTCCAGGTTAAAATTGAGGGAATTTTAAAAGACCGACTTACTAATTCATATCAAGTTGATATTTGTCTCTTCAGGTGAGAACATGTACACACGCATATCTGACCCGTATTTGTGCCAAACATTTGTTTTCCTCTGGCCCCAGTATACGCCCGGTTCCACGGCCCACATCTGGTCCATATACAAGCATTACTGTCAGATGCTACCTCCACATCTGGACCTATTCTGGCGCACACACAGGAAATCTTCCGGCTGTCAGCAAATACTGGAGGATAACAGCCAGGATCTGGCCAGATGTGGAAGCATATGGGCCAGACTCGGGCCGAGGACCGGGGCCTATATCGGGCCAGAGGTTTCATTTTGCGATCACTTATCTTAAAGTGGCTAATGCCAGCTAACATTACTGTAAATATTAGCTTGAAACGGTTCTACAATTGTTGATCTGCTAGTGTGCTGTGAAGAGCTAGCTACTACGACCTACAAGCTAACGGCGTTGTGATGTCATGACGTAGAACCAGTTTCCGTTTGAAATCAGATGTGCTCCCTCCATGACTTGACTTGACCAGAACATGAAGGGGCGTTTGCTCTAAATCACATTTGATTAAATAAATGAACGCACACATCTCTGAGCGCAGGAAAAGAGAAGGATTTTAATAAGAAATACACAAACAGGAAATGGTCTCAGACTTTTGGAAATCTCATTTACTTGATCTCACCCCATCAGGAGAAGCTTATTTAAAATTTTAAGGAGTGCAGGAAAGACAATATTTCAGCTCGATACAGGATCTTTTTTTTTCTTTCAGCTCCATATTTCTCCATTTACCTCTCCCAATAAACAACAGCGAGCGGCTCGGTGCCATCTATTCCTTCGGTTGCTCCTCTCTGCCCTTGTCAAAAAAGACAAATGATGTGAATCCTTCCTTTTAAAAACGCTGCAGCCCATTTTGGATTGTATTGCGGGAGCAATAGCACTGTTCAATATTTAGGATTAGGCTTTGACAGCATGGAGGAGGAACCATTATCCCATTGTCGTGTGAAGCTGGAGAGAGTGGTTTGGATCTCTGTGATGTGCACTTTTAATGAGGCCCATTAAATCAAGTGGCAGTTCCTCACAAGGAAAAGTTGGTTGGTGTTTAATAGTTTCACCGCAAGCTTACATAAGCCCCTTTAATTCAGCGCTTGGGCGCTCTTTCCGGGCAGCGCCGGGAGAAGGCTCCCTTGCTCCGCCGAGAGGCACGCAACAGCAATTAGCCGTCCTCTGGAGTCTTAATTAGGGAGCCACGTCGACCTGAAGACGAGTGCGTGAGAGGACCACACGTCGGTCAACAGCCAAACAAAAATAGATGAAAAAAAAATAGAGGCTCCAATTAATTACAGACTCCAAATGAGCATCCAAGTAGCAGCAGGCCTTGAGAGGCGAGAGGAATAAAGTCAGACATGGCTGGTTTAACTCTACTGGTGTGATGGAGTGGTGCCACCAGTTTATACCTCTGCTTTTGCTTTTGCATCCATCCCTACATGCAGGGCTCACCTTAGAGATGTGGAAGAAGGCTTATCAAGCAGCTCGCGGCGCCCGAGGGCAAACTGATCTGAGTGATCTGAGATTGTATGCTATATGTTCTTTAATTAGCTTGTAACTGACTTTGAGGGGCTGTTGTCTCCGCTAGCTTATCCTTCATTTGTTTAATTGGCATTCGGTGCATGCACTGCTTTTTGTGTGTGTGTGTGTGTGTGTGTGTTGGTGTGTGTGTACTACCTGCTTTTGTTACACCTCTTCGTGTGTGTGTTGGTGTGTGTGTGTGTGTGTGTGTGAAGCAGGTACCGTTGCCGTGGCCATGGTGATGAGAAACAGCATGGAAGAGGGTGACAAAAGGCAATTACCATGGTGATGGCATACAGTGTTTGGCACTCGTGATTATGTCAACAGTAAAGGCGATACGGTGACGCTGAAACGGTGGGAAATATTTCTGTAAGGACCGTCGCACCGGTGATCATCGCTATGACGGCGATGGGCGTTAAGGTGTTGGCAGAGCCGGGGTTCGGGCGATGAGCGTCACGGCGCTGAGGCCCGATGTCCACAGTGCAGCTTGTGTATCACATTACAGCTGGTCTGCAGGCAGAAGACAGCAGCCTCTTGTTAACTTTAATGAGATAAAGACATGCCCTGCTCTTTGTCTAGGGACTTCTCTTTTTATATTCGTGTGTGTGTGTGTGTCTCATGGAGGAATGCTGTTCTGCCGCGACCACAGTAACCTCACAAACATAACACAAACAGAATAATGTCATGTATAAGAGGCGGATGTCAGATCTGATCACCAGTCATTTGTATTCCCTTTGATTTTTCTGTGTACAGTTCTGCATTAACCGTGTTTGTTCTATGTGCCGCTGATATTTTGCTTATTTGCAAATGAGCAATGCTCTTTCTTCAACAGACCTTGACAGCTGACATTATAGTGATGCTACTTTGCATCTGTGTGAAAAACTAAATGTGTGTGCGCGCGCTCCTGCAAAAACGAGTATATCTTTGCATGTATCTATTTGCGTGCTGAGTGTGTGGTTGGGCGCCATGCCAGCCTCTAAGTGACAGCACCCCCTCTCGTTGGCGCATCTTTGTCTCAGAGACTAATGGCACAGAGAGAATCAATTACCGCCATAACGCTGGTGATATGCCAGATCTGCTGGGCGGTGGAGGAGAGAGTAAGCCATTCCCATGCACCCTCTGTTTTTCACCCACCTCCCATCATCCTCCTCCTCCTCCTTCTCCTCGTCCTCCCAATGTCGACCAGTGGAGGGTTTTGAAACGGTGAAACGTCCCCTCTCTTCCCGTCATCAGGCCTCTGTGGAGCACCGCAGGGAGATGGCACCCATTCCAGACACTCCCCAGAAGCCACAGTCGCACCCCATCATCAGAGAAGCCCAGGTTCCCACCGGCGAGGCGGAGAAAGACACCCTGAGGCTCGGAAACACAGCAGCTACTCACTGTTTAGCCTTAAACGCTTAAATCTCATGCTGTAAGAACAGGTGATCGTCATACCTGGTTCACAATCGGGCGGGACACCCGGTCGATAAAGGAGTAAGAGTTTGAAGACTGTTTTCAAATTCAAAAAGTTTCTTTGTTCTCACCTTAAATGTCAGTTTAACGTGTTGCAGCACAGTGTAACATCAACACCAGCCTACAAGCCAGATGTGGTGCAGTATGCAACTTACACAAGTCCGATATGGAAACCTGAAGTTTGAAGATTGTAAAGTGGAGCATAATGAAATCAGCAGCAACATTTCAACACATTAGGCTCCAAATAATGGTTTTAAAAAGTGATATGTAATTATTAACCTGTTTTCTTACAAGATTTACAGCAATATTTGTGAAGATAATGTAATGTTAATGTTAAATCTGGATATTAATTCAAATTAAGATTGAATAAATCTAAAATGTTACACGTTAAATCTAAACGGTAAGTTTAGATGTAAACATTTAATCTAAATCTTAAATGTTAAATCTAAATGTGTAAAGGTCAGAGGAAGTACCAAAATAAAAGCTCAGTAGGGTGCTATCAACAGGCTCAAATGAAAAAAATCCAAAAATCATGCCTAACCATAACCATTACCACAACCACAACCCGAGCCATATTTGGAGGTTCAACTTTCGTCCTTCCACGTTCATCCTTCTCGCTCGCGCCGCGGCTGCAGCTGAATACACTTTAGTCAAGCTAGCTTCCACAGACCATATCCTACTGCGGCCACAAGAGGGCAGTAAATTACAAGATGAATGCAAACAGGCAACTTCAGATCCATTACTGGAACAGAACGTATGTCGACCTCAGTGTCGTCCTGATTGATGTCCACTGTATTTTTAGCTTCAACTGGTCAAGCCCTAAAAACAACAACAAAAAAAGAATATTTAAATTCACCTGAAGACGGTTCAAACATCCATGTTTTGATGCTCAATTACTGCAACTCAAATACAATTTCAACACATTCTCTTCAATAATTAATAATAGAAAGTCATTATTTGGCATTGACACGATGGATATGAGTCTTCTGGAGTGTTTGACTGTAGAATTCACTAATAATTTATCCAGAACTGATTCCTCTGGGGCATTTGATCAAATTCTACAAATACATGCATGGAGCAATTTTAATATTTAATGCTGGTTCTCAGTGGAGAAAGAGAGACGCAGTGTCCCATGATGGTGAAAATGTTGTTTAGTGGGTTGTCTTATAGAATTTATTCTGAGGTTAAAAGAAAATATTTTAATGGTAAGGAAAGAAAATGTTCGGATTTATAGAGCTAGAAAGGAAGGCTGCGAGTACTTCCATTTATTTAGTATTTTACATTTATTTTATATTACATCAAAGAAAATACAGTAGATACAATGTGCGTAACAGGGCAACAACTGGTTAGAACAACCAGATGTGAATTCACATTAATCAATGGAAAGAAACAGAAAATTTTTAAAGATTAAGATAAGAAAATTAGTTTTTGTCTTTGTTGTTAAAGCAGCACAAAAATCAAGCTTAATGATTATAAATATATATATTTAGAAATAAATGAATGGAAAAAAGATATGAATTTAATATTAATATTAATTTTATGTATTTAATTTCTGCACACTGGTCTTTAGAAAAGTTTGACCTGATTCAGGAATATATATATTTTTTGTGAACATTTTAATATATTTGTATATTGTATTTATGATTCATACTATAGCCACTGAGATTTCTAAAATAACTTTTGACCTGACAGGTTAACCGGACCTATGACATACTGTCGGTGTTGGTTTGCCGTAGCTGTGCCTGAGATGAATAGCTTGGAGCTACAGTTATTTGCTGTAACCAACGGCAACGGACAAGGATGTAGATTCTCGGCTAGAACCCAGCTAATGTAATTTTGAACGTGTGTCATGTGTGCATGATTCACTGATGGTGATTAGCCACGGTGAAGCTGGAAGCCTGGGCCGGAGGGACAGCTGCAGGGGGAAGGAAGGAAGGCCGTGGAGGAAATGTGGAGAAGTCACAGTGAAGAGCGAGGCAGTGAGGGAGAGACAGTGAGTCTGAAACAGAGAGAGAGAGAGAGAGAGAGAGTGTTTGTGAGAGTGAGCACTATGTAACATTATCTTTGCTGGACAAACAGTTATCATAATATCACGTAGCAGAATTAATCTCTATTCTCTCTGTTCTTGGGATTGACAGCGATCAGACGTCTCTGTCTTTCAGGACAGGTTCAGGATCTACGTTTAATCTTGCTTATAACAGGAACGTAAGATCACAATTAGTTCTATGTGCAAATCAACGACTGATATTTTCAGTTTGATTACATATGGCATTTTGTTGGCTGGTGGCCGTGGTACAGTAAAAGCTGAATAATACCCTCCAAGTTTGTGCCGGGCTGTTCTTAGCCCCCGCATCATCTGTTACAGTTATGAAACATACTGTCGGTTATCTTCCTTTTATTATATATGTATATATAGCATGTATAATACATAGCTACTTCAGGATGACTCTCAACTTGCAGATTCAACTTCTAGTGATCATATTTACACAGATGTTGCACAATATGTGTAACATGTATTATATACTTATTGTGTCTACTGTATTTTTTATTTTTTTGTGTAATTAAATATCTACATTTCCATATTCAAACTCTTTAAATTTAAAACTTTTCTTGCCAAAACATTTTGAAACACAACCGACTAACAGCATTTTCACCATCATGGGAGACATCTCTCTACTGAGAGCCAGCATTAAAATAATTAAAAAGGTTCCATATAGTATAAAATGAGATGTCCATGTGTAGTGTGATTATAGATCAGCTCTAGCTTCTATATTAATACTGTGAAAGTATCAAAGCCTCAGTCCACAGAGAAATGCACACAGCCTGTATTCAGAAACTGAGCCTTAAAACCAGCCGTCAGGACTTCTGGAACTTTGTGATGTCACAACAAAGCAGTCACCAAGCCCCGCCCACCTGGACCCACCATCCAAACCTTTACAGGATTTGGTTTCTCTGAGAGAGGAGATGTAAAACTACACTGAGATGGTTTTTACGTTCTTAAAACCACAAATATATTTTCTTATATTTACAAACTTCACAAAAAAACATCAGAAAAGTGTAAAATATTGGATCTTTAAATTAAATGTTGTTCCACGCATTTGCTGAATCAGTTCTAGGTGAATTATTAGTGAATTCAAGGTCATATAATCTACAAACCTCCTTCATATTAGTCACAAATAATGACATGCTGTCATTAATTATTTAAGAGTGTTTATTGAAGAAATCAAGCAGGAAGACGGAGGGATGCTGGGATTGTCTCCGTGTCCTTTTCGAAACACCTGATATTAAACCACAATTACTTGAAGTAGAAAGTCCTCTCTCCGCTCCACGTCTTTTATTATGAGGTTTCTCAACAGCAAAACAGCATGAGGAGCCACATGAAAGGCCTGTGGCTGTAGTTAAGAGTACATAAGCGGTCTCAACGCGCCGACTGTCAAATTTAAAGGGCCGCAGAAAGAAAGAAAAAAAAAAAAGAACAAGTCCCTTTGTACGACCTGTTTTCTGAGGTCCAGCCACCAGAAAACGAACATCGTCTCAGCCCTGATCTCGTACGGCGAGTTTTTCAAATTATCCATCAAACAGGATCGGATTGTCTCGCTTCTTTCTCGGCTTCAAAGAGACTGCCAGAAGAGAGAGGAGGAGGGTTAGACTGAGAGAAAGAGAGGTGGACGGAGGCATCTGACAAACTCATCTGCAACGTAGAGGAGAAGTAGAGCTTCTGTGGTAGGAAAACTAAAAGAGATGTCTGTCTTCTGCTGTTACAGTAAATAGCTTTTATATACTCGGGTAAAAAAAAAAAAAAAAAAAGCAGTACCCTACCCTGGCTTTGAAAGCTGTCTCGTCTAGACGTGGTAAACGGGCTACATTTGAAGTGTTGCCAAATAAAAGATGAGCTGTTACTCAAAGGCCTCTTCACTCTCTTTATCTCCCCTCAGCCTCTCTTCCCTCTGAAGTTTCTATCATTCGTAGCTGATGGCACCTGTTTTCAGGAGGACAAGCAAAAAAGTTAGCTTCACACTGAAAGAAATATTCCCCAAGAGCGGAGATCATCCATAATCCTGAGCGCTGGGTCAGAGAAATCATCAATAAGCAGAGCTGGATGGGGTCACAAGGCCTGAGCTGAACACATATTTATCTTTTCCTTATCGACTTCAATAACAAAATTTTCATGAAATTGAAATTACACCGTAATAATTAAATACATTTAATACCAGAATATATATATTTTAATTTTATCAGAGAATGTCGCAGGTTATTACGACCCATAGTTACGTTTAGTTGCTAGGCGACATCTAGTGGTCGTGGTAATTATGACAGGAGAAAAAGGGACGTCAGCGCGTCGGTGTTCGATTCCCATGCGAATGAAGCAGTTTATGTTGTTTCTATCAAAGTTAACCGCGTTGTTGTAACCATGACAACAAAGATCGTACTTTAATTTCAGTTTTTCCCTAAGCCTAACCAAGTAGTTTTTGTGCCTAAATCTTACCAAGCCAGGACCGTAATCATAGTAACCATGACGATAAAGGTCGGTACAGTTCGCGTCTTTATTATGGTAAAGTGGGTAGTAACCAGTAGTAATAAATAAACTAATAAACTATTAGTAATAAACAACACTGCCGTCCTCCTCAGTGCGAGCAGTCTGTCAGGTTTTATCGTTAGGCAGCCTCTAGCATGTTCATTGTTGTAACCATGACAACGATTGTCCCGTACACCTGCTGCCGAAGGGTTTCATTCCAGGAGAAACTTTAATATCTTTCACAGAAAATTTTTCTTTTGACAATCAACAGCACAAAACACATTTAAAGACACAGACGTGCACACACGGTTAAAAACTGCAATTGACAAGGACGGTGTTAGACAGGTCAGGGTGCAGAGCTGCGTCCTGACTCGTGCATTCAGATCCGTGAAAGCCCGGTCCAGGTTCGAGGACTTGAACCGACAGAGAATGATCGGCTGAATCTGCAGCTGCTCTCGGCTTCACGGAGCTTTACGGGGAGTTTCAGCTCTTTGTTTCGTTTCTGCTTCTCTCGAATCTCCCAGCGGCGTTTTCAGTCACAGCTGACGGTTGTAATCTGCAACAGAGCTCTGCAAAACACACTGAGCGCTACCTGCTCAGCAGCACACGGCTGACAGACACAGTTGGCGCCTCTCGTTGTAAAGTCTCATTTAACAACTAAAGACGCTTTTTCCCCTCAGGAGTCGGTAGAGACCAAAAACAGAGCTGAAAGCAGAGCGGCTAGTCCTGATGTGAAACAGCTGGATGTGTAAATAAGCAGCTGTTTGCCAACAGTTTCCTCATATCAACATCAAAGATGATTTGACAATGATTTGTTCACAACAACTCGTTCCCACTTTCTTCAAGTGGCCAAAAATAAAAAAGGTTTTTTAATTAGTTAAATGCTCATTTTAAGTTTTGTCTCGGGTTGTCTGTCCATATGTGTGAACGGAACTTCTTTTGGCACAAACATTCACCAGGACTCAAGGCTGAAATGATTAGATTTTGATGGTCAAAGGTCAAAGGTCAAGGTCGTGGTGACCTCACAAAACCACCGTTTTGGCCTCTTGAATGTTGTATCTCAAGACCACCTTGGGGAAATGTGTTCAGATTTAGCACAAACATTCACTTGGACTGAAGGATGAAGTAATTAGATTTTGGTGCTCAAAGGTCAAAGTTCAAGGTCACGGTGAGCTCACGTTCTTGTGAATGCGACATGTCAGGAAGGCCCAGAGGGAATTTCATCACTTCTGTCACACTGTGACCTCACAAAACACATCAATACATAATTCTCAAATTCATACGCTAATTATGACACTAACTCTAATAGAGTACAATTAAGTGATAACATTTTATATCCAAAGGTGTCAAAGGTCAACGTCACTGTGACATCATCAACGTTCTGCAAAAACACTTCTGGTCATTATTCAACGCTGTAACTCAGGAAGGAGAGACTGTGACCACATTTCCTGCAACTTGGCGGGTTGGTGGAGGGATACAACCGTGAGGTGGTGAATCTAGTTTAATCCATACTGAGTTGGAAGGACTGTTAACCAACAACCACACGATATGTAGCTTTTATGTGTGAAGAGTGCTTGTGTCTGGTTTACTAATTTGAGTGACTTGCTAAGAATAAAGTTCGTTCCTGATTTATAGGAACATTCCTCAAAAAACAAATCAGTTGATTAGTTGCCAGTCCGGTTCAAGCAGTGCTCTACAGTATCTCCTTACTGTTGTTTAGATGTTTTCATGCTTTAATCTTCTTCTTTATCATATTTCTAATTCGCTGTGACCACATTTCTCCATGGGGATCAGTGTATCTTCATGTTATCTTACTTTGAAAATGTTGCACCTTGAAGTCTGAGCACACGCACACAGTGAGTTACCAGAAGTGCAGCGGAAGATCCCAGGAATGGGCTTTGGGCCCTCAGGCCAAAGGGTGGAGAGTCTGGTGGCTGGGCAGGAATGTGTTTAGCCAGACTTCAGACTCATCGCCCAGCTTCCCAGGTCAGCTTGCCGGTAGCCATGTGGGAAGGAGGCAGCATTATCAAGAGCCCTGGTATGGGCCAGGGTTTGATGAGGTGGATGACCGGCGGCTGAATCATGTAAAATCGCAGGTTTCCGCGGCCAACAACTTCCTCTTTCCCTCGGTGGTGACTGTCAGGACAGTATTTTAAGGCTGTGGTTAAAGATTCCAACAGTGTGAGATGGCTGTGTGTTCATTACTAGTTAGGCAGCTTTGTCTCTCTCTCCCTCTCTCTCTCTCACACACATGCACACACACACACACACACACACTATAAACATAGTGTACCAACGTTTCCTAACCCACATGTGTGTTTTCGTGCAGCACGTTCACATGCAACACGCACCGCTCCAGCCGTAAATGATGAAGAGTTCCCGCTCTCCTCCGCCTCTGCGGGGGTTATCGGTGGGACAGATATGACAGTTCGCTGCAGGGAGAGGGATTCAGTATCACACAGCTGCAGTGCCGGTGTGAATCTGGGGACAACATATAGAGCAGTGTAACACGATAAAAATGCACCTTCTGTCCACTCAGCAAGAACTGGAGGAGTAAAGTTGTTATAGAGGAACTCCAAATGTCAAAATTGATGCATGTGGAGAGCAACAGTTGTAGGTGAAAAGGCTCTGCTTTTGAAGATAGTGCCTAGAGAGTAGATAGTAAGATTGGTACCTTAACTAATCAAGCTAAAATGATGTTAGCTTGCTAACTTCATCTTGTTAATTCCTACTGCTACTACTGCTACTACTGCTACTACTTTAACACATGTGGATAATTCATTGTATAATTTATAGTAATAAGAGTATTCTTGATAATAACTCGAGTGGAAAGCTGTAATTGTGATCGCACTTAATATAAAGCTTCTTTGCCTTAGACATGATGTAACCATGAAATGAAGCCCTGCCAAAGACAATGAATAATAAAGTCCATGAAGTTGTATGACCAACTTCATTAAAGTAAACGGCTGTTAACGCTAACGCTAGCTATGTAGCAATAGCAAAACTTACAAATAGCTCCTTTAAATTGTAATTTAATGGGTAAATGCAGTAAGATGTGTGAATGTTATATTGACAATTTTATATTTTGGTGCAAAACTTTGCTAATCTTCTTTGCTTATTGTCCCATAATTTTATTTAAGTGATTGGATTTTGTTTTATTTTATGATCCCTTAATGATTTAAAGGTCCCATATTGTATAAAGGTAGATGTCCACATCTTTTCTGATTATAAAGCAGGTGTAGGTTCTATATTAATACTGTGAAATTATCTAAGCGTTTAACTTAAATCTGCTATATTTTTATTGGATCACTCAGAAAACAGTCAGCCAATCAGAAGAGAGGCTCAGAGCCTCCTCTCTTCTGATTGGCTCACCGACCTGTTGTTACTAGAGCTCCAGAGAGAAGCCTGAGAGAGGAGATGTAAACTACACTGAGATGGTTTTTGGTTCTTAAAACCACAAATATATCTTCTTATGGATCAACACTTCAAATAAAACACTGGAAAAGTAAAAAATATGGGACCTTTAAAATACATTGTGTTAATAATAACCTTCATGTCTTGTTGATTTCTCATTAAAATTACAAGATTCACATTTGATCAAAATGCTGAATATAATTCCACTTACTGGCTTTTTCTAATAAATATTCAAATCAAATGTGTCAGTGTCAGGCAAGTACATGAACAAATAACGGAAAATTAAATTAGTGACCACCAACAGCTAGCTTAGCCCCAGTCACCAAAACTCTGAACAAACCCAGGGGACTCCAGAGTCCAGACACACCAGTAGCATTGTCTCCACTGAACACACAGACAAAACTGATATCAGCCCAGATATTAAGATGGATTTGTAGAACTGAAAAACCAAAACAATCAGTCAAGCTAACTGTATTTTCCCTGCACAAAGAACAGACTCCAGAAGACAAATACCCCAAAGCTACGCTGTAATTCACAAGCGCAATATGCCACCGGATGTATAATTAACAAGAAAATTATTATATCAGTAGCATGTAGAAGGTGGGAATAAGCAGCGTGAGCAGCAGCAGCATGAATGATAAGAGAAAGCGTGAGATTGTCAGCACCACACTGTCTTAGTAACTTGTTTTAACATTACTGCTGATTGCAAGAGTTGGCTGATAAATCAGGCATAACCTCCAGCGCTCTGCCTGAGCTAATGTGATGCTTCAACTATGGAGTCAAAGAAATGCCAGAAGCAAAAGCAGAATACCTTATAGTGAAATAACATATATATATATATATATATATATATATATATATATATATTTGAATTTAAAATGTTACCAACTTATATTATCCTTATTAACATTTGAGTTAAATCTTGTCAGAATTAGTGTATGAATATGTGAGTTATGGCCAAAAACAGGTCACAGTTTTTCCAGAAGTAATGAAAGTCCCTCTGGATGTTCCTGAAATATTGCGTTTACAAGAATGTGAGATCATCGTGACCTTTGAGCTTTCACCGCAAAAATCTAATCAGTTCATCTTTGAGTCCAAGTGGATATTTGTGCCAAATTTGAAGAAAATCCTTCAAGGCGTTACTGAGATATTGCATTCACAAAGCCAAAACCATGTTTTGTGAGGTCACTGCGACCTTGACCTTTGACCCTTGACCTTTGAGCACCAAAATCTAATCAGTTTATCGTTGAGTCCCAGTGAATATTTGTGCCAAATTTGAAGAAGTCCCATGAAGGCACTACTGAGATATTGCGTCCACGAGAATGGGACCCGAAAACAATATGCCTCCGCTCTGGCTGTCGCCGGCGTGGCTCAAATTCAGCAGAACGTTTTCAGATTTAAAATTAAAGTCAAGTCAAACTGGCTGATGGAAGTTCAGACACCAAAATTCAAGATTAAATATTCAAGACTGAACATCTGGGCCGTCATGGTTAACCCATCAATCATGAATGAAACTGATCAGACCTTTTGTCACATGAGGTTACCTTCTGTCAGTCATACAGTATAACGCCCTGAAAAAATGTTCAGATGAGTGATCGAAAACTTTAGATCCTTAATCTGTGAATCCAAAAACAGACATAAACTTTCAAAATAAATAAATAAATAAAAATCCAAACCACATAAATTCACTTTCTTATAAAAATCTAATTATTATGGCTGTTTTTTTTCTTCCAAATTCAGTGCACTCTTTTAGGGATAAATCGTTTATCTTTCTTGCTCCAAAACTTGATATCATAGATGTTTGAGAATATTTTATTGCATATATGTATATATTTCCTTTTGGTGCATATTTTTTCTATTAGTTTCCCACAGCCATCTCCTTGTGGTACTAGAACTGGTTGCTAGGAGATTCGTGATGCAACTGTGCAGCTGTTTCAGATAAAGGAGGCAAAAAAAAAAAAAAAACACGACATGACCTCATGATCAATTAGTTTGGCCGGCAAATAGCCTGTAAACCAACACCATCACAGGCGTTGGATTAGTTTGCAGTGTGTGAATCTGTCTGTACATTCTGCCCTCATTAACATTCATGAGCAGAGTAGAGGGAAGTTTGAGATATTGTGCTGCATGAGTACACAGTTTTTTTTTTCTCCACAACTTTGTGTATGTGTTGTGTGTGCCGTCTTACCCGAGGGACATCACAGCAGAAACTCATTTCACATGAAAAGGCCCGGGCTCTCGCTGGAAACTGTTTGTGTGGAAGAGCACAGCCTCCACCACGCACCACCCAGCAGAACCCCCCCCCACCACCGCCCACCCCCCTATTACAAAAAAAATAAATAAATAAGAAGAATTTTTGATTACAGTAACAAGCCCATAAATTATGCAGGGAGAGTTGAAGATGATGAGCTGATGAAAGACAGCCCCTTTTAACCTTTTTCCCAGCAGAGGAAGAATTGCCCTCCCTTTCTGTTTGGCCACATGCAGCGAGGGAGAGAAGAAGAAGAAGAAGACGGGGATTTAGATGATAGGGTGATATGTTCAGGGTAGGGTAGGGGAGGAGGAGGGAGGGGGGGGGTCCTCTATTTTCAGTTTGCAAGTGGGAATACGCACTGAAACATGATGGCCTCGCACTGCATCTGTTTCAATAACTTCTTCTGCTCGGCTCTGTTTCACTGGTGTCACTGGAGAAGGAAGATTCCAATTGATTCTGCTGCTGTCGCCATTTTTGTCGTGGAAAATGTTTTGTTGCTGCTGCTGTGTGTGTGTGTGTGTGTGTGTGTGTGTGTGTGTGTGTGTGTGTTGTGGGAAGGGGAGCGGGGGGGGGAGCTGTTGATGTCGACTTCGATCAGTGCGGCTGCTGGGAGCATCCTAGTAGGAAACAAGCGCGCCACTTTCAGAGTGGCTGCCTGCTAATGTGTTCCTGTGTAACACAATACACACTCCCCACCCCCTCTGCTATCATCACTCCTACTACAGCACACACTCATACCTACCACATCACACATGCAATCACACCAGGGTTGCTAACACAGACAGTGGCTAACTATTTTGCAAACACAAAAGATCAACACTTTACTTTAAGGGGCAACTATTTTCTATGTAAAGATATAGTGTAGTCATGGCTAACCCACGTTTATAAACGCACAACAACCTCCAACAGGTGAGATGGCACAGTGCAGTAAGTAGCGTTCAGGTGAGAGCCACCATCCAGAATTTCCTCCGCTGAAGAAGAAACCGTGTTTTTGTCTAAAAAGACGTCAGACAAAGAAAGAGGTGAAACAAAAGCACAGGCAGACTGGACATGAGGACAACCGGCTCAAATCCCGGTTGGCCAGTTGACCATCAAAACATCTGAAAAGTTTTTAAAGTTTTTACTGCTCCATTAGTATCTTTGCCGGCTCCATCAGTGTCATTCATGCAGTCAGTCCAAGGCTGAATTTCTTTCCCAGTCCAACCTTGGAGCCGATATTGGTCTGGCTTTACGGAGAGGAGAACCCTATGAGCTGCCAAAGAGTCCAGCTTGACTCAGAACTAGCTTTTCTTCTTCTCCATGTTTAAGTAGCTTCATAATGTTACATGTCTGTTTTCATTAGCAACAGCTACAGTAGCAAGATAAGAGTTTGCTGACTTGGTTGTGGTTAGATTGTTTTTAGTTGGCTCTCGTGTACACAGTAACTTTCGTCAGCTGAGCTTCTTGTTGTGCGTTTAGTCGCCAATTTCACCGGGCTTCGTAACATCCTGACGAAGCATTTGTGTTGGTCTAAGATGCTAGTGGTCTAGTGCGACACCTAGTGGCGGTGACGATCATCTACAGAACCTTTGAGGGGCTCTATTAAAGGATACGGCTGTTCATATCTTTTTTTAAATTAGTATTATTGACAAGAAAACCATAACAAGACCAAAACCATCAATGAATCCTACTAACAAGCCTGATTCATCTTATTCCTATATTCTGCGGAGCTTCAAACACATCACGGCTGTTTGTACTGCACTTGGTTGTAACACATGTGGACTATCATCCTGCGATTTTGTCCATCACAGCTAAAAAGTATTCGCTGAGGCTTGAGATACCTGCATGCCTGGTCCCGGACTGAGGGAGTGCATGCAGTAGAACTGTCTTATTTATAGGTGAAGGAGTCTCTTAACCTTCCTCTGTGAAATATACTGTATTTTCAGAAATAGCCAAGATGTATTTTCTACAGAATAACAAGTGACAATGGATAAGGCAGCTCTTCTGCAACCCGGAGCTAACGCTGTAAAGGAAACTGTTGTGTGTAGGGCCCCCACTCAGTGACACAATTTACCACAATTTATAAGGAAATCCTTGAATACAATCTCTTTTGAAAAAAAAGGTTGAAGATATTTTAGTTCAGGCTGATCTGAAAGGGCTAATATGTTTTTTTTTTTTTTTTAGAGGAATGTAATAAGGACTTTTATTGTGCTGTATTGTGGACTGGGTAGCTATGGACATTTCATTGCAGTGTGGATTGTGCAGTATTTCTGATTATATTATAAACTAGTGCTGCTGCTTCTTTTAATGTATTTCTTCTTTTTTATTACCTGTTTTATATGTAAGTGCATGTATCATGTATATGCACATGTTTATGTATGTAACACTTATTTTTATTTACATAAACACAGTTATGTAGTATGTTTTTTTCCATGGCTTCCAGGAAGAGTAGATTTTGCGTTGGTAACAGCTCATGAAGATCCATATAAATAAACAAACATCAATGAGCCACACTGTTGCACTGGATACTGTTGGTTCATTACCACGCTGTAGTTTGTCTCATCTCAATTCCACATACATCATCCTGCTGCTGGAAATACTCACCAGAACATAAAGTGTGGATTAATCCACTGCTGAAAATAGTCAAACAAATGCACCATTTGCTCCTGTTTGAGTAACTTTTACTAAAAAGTTTCTAAAAAAAGAAAAGGAAGTTGCATCTGTTTTAAGATTCATTATAAAAATTAAAACTCTATAACAGTGAGCTGTTTCAATCAGGGATGAGAGCCGCACACAGGGAAGAGAAGACAGGAAGTAGCGAGAGACAGATCCTTCCAAGGAGTTTATTGAGTTTAATGTGAATATACAACATTGCCTTGTCCTTGAAGCTTTAACAAAGTTGTATGAAGAAGGGCCATTATACTGAACTGAACATGCATTGGATGCTTAAGCAGTCTGAGTCTAAACATGAAAGTGTCGCTGACTCACTGAGTGATAAAGTTACTCCAATAATCTGACGGCGGAGTTTGGTTGTTCTTTCAAAATTATTTGGCACAAACAGTTTCTATTATATCATCAGGGGGAGTTTACAGGAAGTGCTGCTAATTTAGCGCCTTTATCGCTAGATTTGAGATTTGATTATTATTTTTCAAAAAAAGCACCTTTAAAAAAAGCAACTTTAAAGACTTTCCGTGGAAGAGTTGCCAGTGTTGTCCTGTGAAACCCACGTCAATAAAACCATTAATAATTAGTTAATAAT
Organism: Seriola aureovittata; assembly: GCF_021018895.1. Classification (NCBI taxonomy): domain Eukaryota; kingdom Metazoa; phylum Chordata; class Actinopteri; order Carangiformes; family Carangidae; genus Seriola; species Seriola aureovittata. The sequence continues at coordinate 23,863,497 of NC_079379.1, read as the reverse complement.
GAGCTGCATTTTATAAACTCTTCATAAAGAGTGTCTTAACAGAGAGTGGTACTGAAAAAATGTAAATAATACCTGCCTTACATTGTGTAATGCATCATTCATATTGAGCATGGAAGTTCTAATTTCATCTCGGAAACAGTCATTTGATACTTACTAAGATTGTTCACTTTTTTCCCAGAGCTTTCACCACATCTAATAGACTTCTTTCAGTGGAAGGAGTATTTTTTATTCTTAATTTTAATTTTGGTACTTTATAGCGTTATAAATAAATTGTGAGTGGATGATTATCATTTTACAACACGGTGTGCTAAATATATCGATCAAAAATATGCATTAAAAAGAAGGCAATTTTTGTTTCTGATGAGAACAATGAAACTGTGCTTTTAATCTTTATCTCACACATCACAGTTCACATCACGTATTACTGACTTTATATGTTACGTTTCAGCTTATACACACCAGAAATATGTACAAAGATTCACACATGTGCGTCCACACATGCACCCGAGGATATCTGGCACCTCACCAAATCCCATATCCCGCACAAAGAGCCATTGTAGTTAGCTATGATAATGAGCTCAATATGCCCTCCTCAGGAATGTGTGAAAACGGGGCTGTTTCAGTGTAGAAATGCCCCCTTTCCCACAGTCTTAAAGAGCCAGCGGCCCCCTTCGAAACATGACTGGCATACAAATGCCTTCATGCCTCCATGCTGCGCCAACGTTTGGCGGGTGGGCAGGCGAGCGGAGGGCACTCTGGCTGCCAACCAAGATCTACAATGGCCATATGCAGAGGAGGTGGAGGAGCATCTCCCAAGTGCCTGGAGGTTAACTGTAGACCAGCGGGGCCACGAGCTCTGATTAGTGATTAGTGAACGAGGAAGCAGGCGTCGGGCTAGGAAAAGCACTCAGAGATATGAGCCAAGATAGTTATGGAGGAGAAGGTGCCAAGATGAAAACGCTACAGGTGGGAGGGGGAGGAAAGGGGAGGAGGGAGCAGTCTGTGGACAATTATCACATATATACAGTATGTATAAAGGTGTGAAACTCCTCAGAACACAGAGCCAATTTGATCTTAGAGGTTTTAATTAACTTAACGGAGAACAACCATTAAATAATAGAACTGCGTTTGGAAGCCCCTATCACAAGAAAGATGGCATCGTCAGCTAATGATGATATGAAAAGAAATGATTTAATTTATTCTCACCTAAAAGATGTTTCAGAATAACAACCAAGCCAAAACAAGTTAAAACGAAAATGAACAGAAAACATAAAACGGAAGGTTTCATAGCAAATTCTTTAACAACAAAGGGCGAGTTTTTCACTACATGATGATTTTGGCCAAAAGAATTCAAGATAATGAAACTAAAATCGTGTCAGTCAAATTTATCTTTAACACCTAATGGATAGTGAACAAAAGATCAGGCCAAACATCTGCCAAGACCATATTATATTATTATCAGCACAATATAAATATTTCATCTTTTAAATATCACCTGTATCTTGTGACACCCCTCCTCCTCCCAACCCAAAGAACAAGTCATTTGTCAGCGTCTTGGTTTAAAAGGACAAATACAGAGAACTATCACTTAACTCTGCAAGTTGTCTTCAGCTCCACGGTGTTTCAGTGTCAGACAGACAAACAAACAAACAATAACAAAACAAAAAATAAACAAAAACTACTTTTCCTCATCCTGTAAACGGCATTTATCCAATCAAATGTTGGTGAGAGTAACTGACTTTTCCCACCGCATGACCACACCTGACTGTTCGCTCATGGGTTGTAGTTGCTAACAGAGTAACTACAACCCATAAACGCTTTAACATTTATGTCCCATTTATGACCTTCACACTGTTCCTTATTCACTAAGCCACACCCATTTTTGGGTCAATCCAATCAAAACAATGGTCGATGTCACCTGTAAATACATCAAATCACATTTGACTGAAACTTCTCTAATAAATGTGAACTTTGTTGACCTAATAGCAGTTTTAAATGCTCTTTACTAGAAGATATAACATTAGCAGACGCAGATTAACACAGTTTAACTGACACCAACATACAGATGTTTTGGCGGTATATTCTTTTAGATGCACTACTTAGCAGGTCATAGCTTCGGGTACGATAAAGCTGACACATTATCTTGCAGATAACAGCCTTGACGTTGTGTGTTGTTCCCTCTTTAGCTCTTTTTAATCAAGGAGACTTCTCAATAATACACAAAGCATTAATTATTCGAAGCTTCCAGCAGGTCGGAGTGTTTTTCTCTCTTTCCAGATTTCCTTTCGAAACTGAGCGATGTGGTTCTGAAGTGAGTAGCTCTCGGCTCTGCACAGGGTCTGGTTTTGATTCTTTCCTCTGCCTCTCCAAGACGTCTGAGTTGTTAGTCCTTGATTGGTGGTCCAGACCAGGCAGGGCCAAACCTTGGGAGGTCCCGACAGCTTGGGTCAGTCTCAACCTTGGGTATCGAGACCTGTAACAGCTGGAGGAGAAGGAAGGAAAAAACGGTGGAGAGATTGGCTGAAAGCCTGCAGTTAGAGAGCAAGCTGTGCTGCCACACTTCCTGTTCAGGGGGTCTGCACCGAATCCAGCAGCGAGCAAAGTACTTCAGACTGGAATAAGACTGAAATACAATTGCTTTTTTTTTTTTTTTTTTTGACTTCCTTCCTTCCTACCTAAAACCAGCTAAAGTCATAACCATTACCTGATAGTATGGCAGGTTCCAGGACTATAAGACTTTTTGTTCCTTAGCAAATCTTCTTCTTAGCACATGTGGTTCTACAATTCTTCATCTTTGTTTGACAGGGGGCGGGGTTTATGCTGCTAACAAGCTAGCCATTTTTTTTATTAGCGTGCAATCAGACTGAGCTAGCAAACAAATGTATGATGTCTTTCAGCTGGCGACAACATCAAAGTTCCTATCATTGGCATATCGCAGTTATAGATAAGAAAATTAATACAAAAAAAAAACTATGATCGTTTTTCAACATTTTGTTTTTGTTTTTAAAGATAATTTCTTTTCAAAACATTTAAAAATGTTATTCATACTCTTATTTTTCGCCGAAAATTTAACTGTTTTGGAAATTATTTGTTGACCCACTTGCATACTTTCGCGGCCCACTAGTGGTCCTCGGCCCACAGGTTGGGAACAACTGATATAGTGACTAGTACTCACAGGGCTAGTTGGTGAATCGTTGTAGCTGGCGAGCTAACCACAAACTCGCTAGCCGGTGCTAATCAGTCACAACTGAACTTGTCTCCATTTTCTTTTTACTTTCTCTGTTTCCTCCCTCTGATATTTTGTGAATCACTGTTTTGTAAAATAAAAAAGTTCAGAAGAGGGGAAGCAGCAGCTCCACACATGAGTGTGTTTTTGTGTTTTTCTCCTTCGTGCATCTATTTCATGTTATTTTGCCAGATTTTGTTTTTATTTCCACCTCAGTTAAAAAGGCCAGTGAAGTCTAAAATAAATAAAAAAATTCTGTCCATAGAAAAATCATCCACGTTCATCACGTTTTCATTTCTGTTTTTGAAAATATTTCATATAACTTACATATAACTTACATCAGTGGTGCGCTGCTTAACATGTTGTACTCTGAATTTACATCATTAACAATTTCATCAGCCAGAAAAATGTCGCTAAACTGAGATTAGGTGAGTTTACCCTCCGTTACATCACTGATCAAAATTCCAAATCCTTCCTCAAGATTTCATGTTCAAATTGTTAAAAAAAAAACTAAAAAAAAAAAAAAAAAAAAACAGCAGTGAAAGTTGCTCTGCTTTAATTTGTAGTTCTCTCCCACTCTTCCTCTTTTAGTTTTCTGTCGCGCACATACACATGTGCACATTTCGGTTATTTACACAAACACCCACCTCTGACACACTTCACTCTTTTACTTTTTTTATCCTCAGCATGAACACGACATCCACATAAACACATCCGAAAGCATTAATCCATGTCCCTCATTTAGATACTTTTGTGCTTCGCAACATGATGGAAAAGCAAGTGTGTGTGTGTGTGGTAGTAGTTAGTAGTTTGTGTATGGGTTTTTTTTGAGGCATCACCCAGAGTGGTGGGCCACTGAGCGGTCAGGGTGTCATTGCCGAAGTGCAATCAGCACGGTGGGAAACAGCAGGGTTCACAGCAGTGTATCTGTCTTCAAGGCCAGACCACAAGATGGAACAAAATGATGAAAAACTGTCTGAGGGAAACGTTCAGCCTAATACAAGAATCTGGTCATTATCACCCCCCCCCCCCCCATGTCGGAGGAAACTTCTCTTAACTCAATATCACCACTAAACTTATAGCGACAGCGCTTCTTCTGTTTCCTCTGACGGCTGGTTCGGTTCTGAACGTTCTCAGGTAAATCTGTCTTTCTTGGCAGCCTGTTATATATTTAGCTGTTATATGAGTGCAGTCAATTCTCCAATGGGCCTCCATGATAGCACCAGCTGTGGTTGCTAGGAGAACTGTGACAAAACTGCCAAAGCCTTTATATCGTGGGGGAATGAATGAACACAATGAATGTAACTCAGTAGGAGAGAAAAAAAAAAAAAACAACACAAAGAATGCAACAGGATCAAAGTGAGAAATCATGTGTCACATTCATTCATTCATTTCGCTGCTGCTGGTTCCCGCAAGATTATAGGTACACTTATTTATTTATTATGAGCATAATATATAGAATATCACCTAAATTCTACATTAATCTATTTTATTATAGATCATTCATTTTGGACACAAGGAGCAGTTGTTGGTAATACGTTTCCACATTATATTACGACACTACAAAAAAAGGGTACAGATCAAATATCCGGTGTGTTCTCGCTCCGCCCCGTTTTATCGAGGATGCATCGGTACGTGACTTGTGTGGACTTGGGACAGCTAAGGTTCAGCCAGGTTCACGACTGTTATTATCGTTTTGATGTTTTTTCCTATTAAGACTTAGAATACGTGTGAGATTACCCAAATAAAGCCTTTTTGGAAATTTGCTCGGGCGTTTTCGGATGTCGTACCGGTAGAAAAAGTGTTATCTCTTTGAGCACCTTTGGTAATTTACTGGTGGCTCTGTTCGGAAGATGAAATTTGATCTGAGTTGAGATATAATATTTGTTGCTGCTCGTTAGTTTGAGAAGATGAAGCTAAAAATATGTGATTTGTTGGACAGTTTAACAACAACTCTGCTTCCGTGAGCTTCTGTACAAATATACCAGCATGTTTCAGTAAAAATAAATATATATATAAATGAAAATGAACTTCATATGAAATGTTGCTCAATTTTTTTAATGAGTATTACAGATTGGATATGAAGTTTATTTTACTACACTCGATGAAGTTGTTCTGTCTGTTTGTGTAGACTGTAGTTTAGATGAATTAGTCACAGTACAGTCAGGTACAGGTGTGTTGAAGTGTAACCTGTGCCGAGCTGAGCTGCTGATATTAGGAAAAAAACGCTGTGGTTCCAATTACATATAGCCCCCCTGTTCTCGGGAGTCCGGACTTCTGATTTGAACTTGTGAAGTTCGAACTATCAAATACGGGAGTCTGGACTTGGCGTACTCCTGACCTGTTGATAGTCACATTGACGTCATACCAGCAGCATTACACTGACACCTTTAAATATAGTTTATAGCACGTCAAACTACTAAATGTTCACTATCAACTCAGTTTGTTGCTCCCCGTTTGTTGCTGGAGGAAGCGTCATTGAACGTCACTATTTCCACGAGCCACATCGAAAAACTTACAATAATATTAAACATTGATTGAACGTGATTTTATCGGAATATTACAACGAAAAAAAAGATGTTCCAGGCGACAGGAGCAACATTGGAAATTTGTCTGTGACAGTGAAGCTGTTTGGCATAGCCCTTCATTTAAAATTTAATCAAGGCAATGTTGACCATGTGCATACTTTCCATTTTTATTTTTAGCTCGTAATTTTTTATGCTTTTAATGGGAGAGCTAAATTTATTTAAAACAGGGTAGGAGTGGGTGAAAAAAGCTGTGGAAAAGACCCCAAATTACTCCTGTTATTTTCCATCTCGTCCCAACATGAGGACTCTGGGTCGGACGTGGGTTAAACACAGACAAAGCAGCTGCCAGTAAATTGTACCAAGAGGATCAGATGTTCTCCCTGTTACATCATGAACCTCCTACAGTCTGCAGAGTGGATGTTTCACTGATTTGTGGTCACTAAAGAAATAAAGCTCCAGACAAACACACACATTCAGACCAGAGACTTTCCCGTCGGCTGCTAGTGGAACTGCTTTGTTACCAAGAAACGCAGAACTAGTGAACAATGAAAGGTAAACTTTGATTAGATCCAATATTTTATGAACATCGACCGTGAGATTTGGATCTTTCCTGAAGAAGTTAAAGCTATTTATACCTAATGAGCTTTTTGTTTTGACACAGCATCACTTGTGTAGAAATACTGAAAGTGGAAATGAAATGACTGCCAGGATAATTGCTTCAACAGCTCTAAATAAATATGAAGCATTAAAAGAAAAAGATGAGAGAAAAGAAAAGAAAAACTTTCTGCATCTGTTTAACATACTGCGTATCACAGGTGAATGTGTTTCTCTGTTGTGTCACTAACCTAAATATCACAGTCTAATGACCTTCTAACCGTCTGTTGATGCATGACACTGATGGTTGGTCTGTCAAAGGGGGTCACAGTTCTGTTGCGTTTATTACTTTATTTATAACTCCTTTCCTAACCACAAAAACAGACAGGATTGAGATGTTGAAATAAGATAAAGTAATGTACAAGTAGAGAAAGTTCAGCCATTCATATAATAAATAAAAATCAATAAAATAGACGTAGTATTTCTACTTCTGTGCTCATTCTCCGTACTGTGGACAGTGTCCCAGGATATGTCAGATATTGTCATAGTTTTTGTGGTGAGTCTGTAAGACAGATCACAGGATGGGACCTGGATCAATTCATAGTGTAATAAAGTGTAAACAAAAGATTAATAAATGGATTGAATGTGAAGTTTCTCTTTATAGAAATTATGCAAAGAAGGAGGGACGGGGGGGAGTTAGTTAGTCACTCCTGTCAGTCCTGTATGTCTAAACCTACGCAGACGTCACAGTTGCTTGTTTTGGTGCCACATGGGGAGCGTACCGGACGACAGTCACTTCAGGCCTCTTTAACAAACCGTTTTTCTTTTTGTGATTGATCACCCGCAAAAATCTCTCCGAGGGAATGTGTATAAGCCTTGATCATGTAACTATTATTGAGTGTAATTTTGATATTCATGCTGAAACTATCGTGCAGGTAGGTAAGTCTCAATGGTACAGAGTCGCACTTGATTTAAAACTTGTTAATAATTGAACGAATGTGGTTTAAATGTGTAAATGTTACTGTTTAAAAATTACCCGAATTTTTTCACACTTTTTTGGGGGTGATATTTAGGTCCAGTTTTACGTCACACAGCTAAATGTAACGCTCTTTAAGAGGAGTTGAATATTACTGTAAATTGCACTGTCATCGTTGTGTCATCGCTGCGCTGTCTGTTCGAAGGCGTTCATGGCGTCGAGCTCGGCTGCGCACAGGAAAAGTGACAAAAGTAGCACTATATAAAGAATAAAGAGACACGCACGGTTGTCTCTCATCTCGGCCCGCCTGGCCAGTTGCTGTGCAAAGTGGGTGTGATTGTCGGTTTTGGATGATCTGATGTTGGAGAGGCGTGGAGGGAGTGGGTTTACAGATGCCGCTCGACAGTCTGACAAGTACTGCAGTAAAAACACACTGACGTCTTAATGGTGAATTCACACAAACACGTTCAAAGAGGAAGGGAGTCTCTTGTCCCTCAAGAAACTGAAGCCTACAGGCACAAGTTTGTCTTCTCATGTTACAACTACACTGACGCACTAAAAAGAATTTATTCCCCCAAGTGATTTGTTTACCTGCATCATTTCTCTTATTCTAGTGTCAGTAGGCTGTTGAGATTATATCATGACAGAAATGGGAATCCCGTGACCGCGACGTTTCATTTTGTAGTGCATTTACAGCTCGTGTTTCATGATGGAATCAAAGTGCTTGTCTCCAGGTTAAAGGTTCCCATGTGTCGGGGCAAAGTGATCCGAGTGCAGGGACATCAGTTTCAGTTATATCCTGATCATGAAAACAATTCTGTCTGCACAAAGCAAGGAGTGTGTTCACCGGTGAAATTGCAGTGCAACATTTTAAAGGTCCCATCCAGTGTAAAGGTCTGTGTCCATGTGTAGTGTGATTATAGATCAGCTCTAGCTTCTATATTAATACTGTGAAAGTATCAAAGCCTCAGTCCACAGAGAAATGCACACAGCCTGTATTCAGAAACTGAGCCTTAAAACCAGTCGTCAGGACTTCTGGAACTTTGTGATGTCACAACGAAGCAGTCACAGCAATGACGTGTATCACCAGATGATCTAGGGGTGTGTGTGGCTCCACACCAAATCCTGTTGCAGCATTTTAGTCTGACTCCTTTCAGTTGAAGCTAGTGTAGAGAAATGTATGTGAGAGTCGTGTCACTTTTAACCTAATTTACAACAGACTGTCCATTACGACGCATTCTGGCAATCAGACAATTAGAAGCCTAACTGTATTGATGGATTGCGAGGCTCCATATTTACTTCGTCGGGTTGTGCTCATAAACTTCAGCAAACTACTTCATCAGCTGTTATTCCGTTGTGGTAAAGATGTCAGCTCACATTTAAATTATGATTTCCCCACTTCCTCTCTCTTTAAATCCCTGGGGCATGCTTGTCAAGTCTGACTTTATTAAACCTAACTGGGGAGGTAGAGATTAGATCAATCTGTGGTATGAGGTCATGTTTAGTGGCCGAGGACATTTTCATTCCCAAGTCACTTTTTTTCATCCTTTTTTTTTTTTGGAGGATGACCGCTGTAAGGGTTCGGTTAACCTCCACGCAAGACCTTCCCGCTTCTCACTCCCTCCTCAGGCGGACAGCGGGGGCAGATGGGTGTTCACTCAGGCGGACCCCAGGGTGTGTTTGACACCCAGCTGGGAACTCAGGCCGGGGGCCCTCAGGGGGCCTCAGCATCGTCGGCACTCTGCCACTGGTTCGGAGGAAATGAGAGGATGTTTTTCTGGAACTGCCGACGATACTGCCTCCATTTTTTTTCTTATGCTTTCTCAAATAATCCACAAGAATCAGTTCTTTTTCTCCTCGTGTGGATTCTTCCCCGTGGCTGGTTAAAGGATGTTGCTGTCGAGGTCACAGTTATGTACAGTTGGAAACTTCTCATAATCCGTTGTCTGCTCGCTCTCTGCCTCTCTCTCTTTCCAACACACACACACACACACACACACACACACACACACACACCTTTATACAGTCGCACCAATCTGCCAGGATTTACTATTTGTGCCTTCTATTTGTTATGCTCCAATCATACTGGCTGTATGGTTGATGCTTTTATTGAGTAATAAACCCTTTTATATTTTAATCAACAGTCGTGATCGTTGTTGTTGCTGAGATATTATGTGAAGCCATCCTCTGCCAACAGAGTACTCCAGTTACCTTCATTATACTGTTATTTCATTGGTGTTATAAATCTGGTTGTAATATCGTTGTAACTAAATTTAAACGGTTAATAATTTTGCCAGACTTTTCATTTGTTTGGATAATTTGAATTATCAATTAAAATTCCAAGACTCGAGGTTAATAATTGCTCAGACTGATCTGAATTCCCTGATTGCACCTCCATGATGCGATGTGACAGGTGGTTGTGAAAAACCGACAGACAATTATCATCCTCCAGCTCTACCGTTTCTTTTAGCTACTTTTAGCTCATTGTTTTGAGAACCTTGTTTTTTATTTTTAAGTTAAAGACGGCAGTTGTTTGGTGACTCCATAATGTGAGGTGGCTGGTAGGTCGGTGGGTCGATTCCCGGCTCCGGTAATTAGCATGTCCAGGTGTCCTTGGGCAAAATACTGAACTCCAAAATGACCCTGATGTATTATCGGTATGTGACGGTGTGATAGAGTATGTGTAGGATGGTCTATTTTAGCTGGATGTAAATAAGAAACTTTTTGCTAACATGTACGCCATATTTAATTCCTGTGAATTCTGTTCATCTTCGCAAAGTGTGGCGTCAGAGTTTCAGTCTCTCTCGTCTGATTGATTTCATAAAAACATAGCAGATTTCATTTAAAAACACTCAGAGAAACCAAATCCTGTTAAGGTTTGGATGGTGGGTCCAGGTGGGCGGGGCTTGGTGACTGCTTTGTTGTGACATCACAAAGTTCCAGAAGTCCTGACGGCTGGTTTTAAGGCTCAGTTTCTGAATACAGGCTGTGTGCATTTCTCTGTGGACTGAGGCTTTGATACTTTCACAGTATTAATATAGAAACTAGAGCTGATCTATAATCACACTACACATGGACACACACCTTTACACTAGATGGGACCTTTAAAATGAATAAAATATGCTCATATATACTGTAATACATACATTAATGATATCTTCATATTATACATCATTACGTATTCATTTTTTCCAGTTGTTTGCTGTTGAATGCAGTTGAAAACTCTCATCTATTGCTGGTAGTATTTCAGTTTCAGTTTCTTTGAAATTATAGTTGAGGTCCTTTGTTCCGAATTACTTTTGTAGATCTACTGCAGGGTGTTTAAGACTTTAATATTCTGCTTTCAGCCAGGCTTCGATCAAAAGAAAAAGTCATTACAATAGAAAGCTACTTTACAGAAGAGAAGAGTAACAAAAAGTATTCTTATCTGATGCGAAAGAGATTTCTTATGTAATAATATTTCTGGTTCTGTTTTGTTCTGATCTACTTTTCCATTCATATTTTAAGGAATTCTCTTTTTGTTATTATTTTGTCTCATCCACTCGTCGTCTGGGAGGGTTTAATCTCATTTATTCCAGTGTTTTTTCAAAGGGACTTTTTTTTTTTTTAACAAGGTCTAAGACTGTGCCATTGTATGTGCATTAACGTCTCCTCCGACCATTCCCCCGAGCCACTCCAAAGAGCAGGGATTAATATCAATTATGGACGGGTGGGAAAGTTCCCCGCCATGTGCCAGATCCTTAATAGGGACATGTGTAAGTCATTACCTCAACACTTTGGGCTCCCAACACAGTTTAAGTATGTGTGTGAGAATGTGTGTGTGTTTGTCAGAAAGAGAGAGATGATTGATGATAAAGAGGAACAGAGTAAAAAGGGGGGAGCTGAGGGTTTCTTTCTAGTGTGATAAAGCTCAGAAAAAGCAGAGAAAGTGGGTTTATATTCTCTGAGAAGCGTCTGTTCTCTTTTGAAAAGTGATGAGAGGCTCTATGGTGACAAACCTTCTATCAAAACTTAAAAAAAAAACAAAACAAAACAAAAAACCCTTCTTTCTCAGTTTCACACACACACACACACACACACACACACCTCCAACAGCGGCAGTGTCAGTCGGCCTGGTTCTATCAGGGCTCTGTGTTGTTGACAGTGTTGAAGGCCTCAGTGAAGATGACTCTCACTCACACACACACACACACACACACACACACACACACACACACACACACACACACACACACACACACACACACAGACAGAGCTCCTTCACTTCTCCCCTCGCTCCGTTCCCGCCTTTCGCCGGTTATCTGCCTCGTGTTTTTGTGCATGGTAGATCACAGTTTGCGCCGCCCTCTCTCCGGCTGCTTCACAGGCTCAGCTGGAGAAAACGCCGGCCAGCCTGATGAATGGATGCCATAACGAGGGTCAGAGCGATATATGGTTTAGCCAATACTGGCCCTGATCTCATTAAAATGTGGGAGAAGTGCCAGTCACTGTCGACCAGGGTTGAATATAAAACGCAGACTCAAATATCATGTTGTGGATATTAGCATTTTAAAGCTTTTACTTACCTTGTTATTTTCACTCGTGTCCTCCTTGATGTATTTACAACCCTGCCTGAAGCTAAAACACCTGTATGAGTGTCCTTCTAGTTTTATGTTTTAAAGGTCCCATCTAGTGTAAAGGTCTGTGTCCATGTGTAGTGTGATTATAGATCAGGTCTAGCTTCTATATTAATACTGTGAAAGTATCAAAGCCTCAGTCCACAGAGAAATGCACACAGCCTGTATTCAGAAACTGAGCCTTAAAACCAGCCGTCAGGACTTCTGGAACTTTGTGATGTCACAACAAAGCAGTCACCAAGCCCCGCCCACCTGGACCCACCATCCAAACCTTTACAGGATTTGGTTTCTCTGAGTGTTTTTACCTGAAATCTGCTATATTTCTATTAGATCACTCAGAAAACAGTCAGAGAGGAGATGTAAAACTACACTGAGGTGGGTTTTTACACTTCAACACTTCAAATAAAACACAGAAGAAGAGGAAAATATGGAGCTTTAAACGCTGGAAGATGCTTAATGTCAGTAAAATGTTAACACTACGTATTATTAATAAAGCGCCTCACATGAGGTTTACACCTGTAGGCTGTCATTTTCTATTCAAAATCTGAACTTTCAGAAGTACTTTGGGTTCTACACTATAGAAAAATTCTAGATAGATGATGATTAATTTGAAGAAATTATAGTGATTTAGTTTGTTCTAACTCCCAACCCTAGTGTGCAGCAAACCTGTAACAAGTGGCTCCAGCATAAGAACATATTTATTGCTCAGTGGAGTTTTTTACCCACATCACGCTGTAATCTTATTCCCCTGAAATGATTGTATTTGCATTCTTTCATTCACTTTGTGATACAGAGCAACAACTGGAAGGTTTGACTCGTTTAGCTAATGACTGAAAACATGAAATCATATAAAACAAAGATAATAGTGTTTACTTTTTTTTTCTCTTTTATGATGGGGAGTGACATCCTGCAACCAGAGAATTACTTTAATAGATCAGAAAATGTGTTTATTGTTACTGAAAAAGGAAAAGATAACTGAACCCTTCTTGAACTAATTAGTCTGTATATTGTCTTAACAGCAATTTCTGGCATCAAAAAACTTGTTGGAAAAAACACCAGTTAGTTCTTAACATGTTGTATCTCCATATTTACTGTAGCCTCCGTGGCTGTTAGCATATTCTGGCTACGTACGCGAGCGTCCTTGTTATGCCTTAAAGGCAAACTTAAAATAACAAGCAAAGCAGTCTGACAATAAATGAGTCTATCAACACAGTTTAGCTTTAGCTTTATCATTTGAAGGCAGAATCATACGCCTGTGAGGTGAATAGTAATCCCAGTCAGACCAGGAAAACCAGTGTCACATGAGAAGTTATATACATGAGGTTTGCTGTTTCACCAGTGCTTCCATTCTTTATGCTAAGCTAAGCTAAACACCCCCCCACCCCCCCCCCCCGGCTCCAGCTCCATACTAAGCCTTAAGAAACAAGAGTGATAACAATCCTCTCATTTAACTCTCAGGAAAAAGTGAATGAGTGTATTTCTCAAAAATATATAAAACATCAAAACACAGGTCTGTTAATCCACCAAAGGCTAAATGTTCTGTGTTTGTATCTAAAGACAGCGACTTATCTGAATCCAGTCCTGCGAGAAACTCATCTGCTCTCTTGAAAGGAATGCAGGTCACGTAATCTTATAGTGGGGAAATTACATTATGCTCAATGGTATTCTAAGGATACAGCCAATATAAGAACTTAAGAGAAAGGGAATTGAGTATGTTTTTACAGGAAAACCTTGCCCAGTGCAATTTTAAGACAGGGTGTTCCCTATCCTCCATCGCTCCTCAAATAGCCCCGTGCATCCCATTCCCTCTCCCTCCCTGGGGACTCGCGGCGCTCTGGACAGATGACCTCGCTCGCAGCCAGCACTCTGGAGCGAGCCGAGCCAGCCAGCCAGGCTCCAAGTCGCTCCCAGCACTCCCCGCTGATTATAGTGGGTGGGTGCAGGAAAAAGCAGTGGAGGTGTTGAGGCTCAGATACCGAGAGCCAGAACACTGGAGCTGTTGCTCTGAGGAGCCCAGACAATGCGCTTTCACAAGAGGGATGGATCTGCACGCCACAGAGAAGCCAATAAATCCACAGTGGACGGAGAGACAACACAGCGCCATTGTGTTGGTGTTGTTCTTTGTTTTAATGCGTCCCATGCATATCTATGTCTGTGTGCACATGTGTGCCTGAGTGCGTGCTTTCGTGTTTGTTTGTATGCGCATCTAAGTGTCTTCACCTCAAAGGACTGGCCCTCATCGCAAAGCTAGTATTGTTGCAAACCTCTCTCCACCTTCCTCCCTCTGTCTCACGACGCCTCAGTGGTGGTGCAGGAGAAGAAGAGGGGAGGCAAGAGGGAGTACGTTGTTGAGTTTAGACCGGCAGAGGAGGAGGGGAGGGGGTGAGGAGGCGTGAGAGGAGGGGAGGAGGTGATGTGAGCCTGGGCAGACTCCTCGGAGCCGGACGAGGAGCTCCGATTATAGTGGCGGGGGACCGCAGCGAGACGTCGCCCAGCAACCCCAGCGGCTCTTCCCGTAAATCATGTCATCGGGGCTCCTCAGCGGCGCCCCGAGCCTCCCATCCAGTCTGTCAGCATCCCGGCTGGAGGACTGAGACCAGGGGGCCATCCGGGGCGAGCAGGACCAGAGGTGGGGCCTTCAAAACTAGAATTCGTCACTCATAACTCTGTCTTTGCTGAATTTAATGTCGTCTGTGAGTCTAGTAGTGTTTCCCGTCGCTTGACCCTTTTCCCACCGATCGTGAAACATGTCTGAAGCAGCGTTTTCTAACACTCCTGTAATGTGAGAGTACAAGGTCTACTACAAAACAAACAGGATCAGTGTTAGTTGACTCAGCACTGAGACAGATTAGGGTCAAATGAGGAGAAATCCCAAACGAAAGCAAAAACAAATCCTCTGACCAGCCTTTCTGTCTCCTTCCAAAAAGTCAAAAAAAGGACCACATTTGCTCAAGCTCGAGTCTCCATTCAACAAAAACGAACAAAATGGCATCATATCCCGCAAAATATCTGTAAAAAAAAAAAAAGACGTATTATTTACACTGCAGAGGGTTCATTGAAGGGAACACCAGTGTCACAAAGGGTCAGCAGCATTTCACTTGCTCTGATGAGGGCTTACTGGCCCAAACACATTAGAGCTTTGTAACGGTTGCTTACCCTTCAATAATCCTACACTCTTAACAAAAAGGGTTTGTCCAAAAAAAATGGTCCTTTAGGATTCTGCTATTGCGTAATTGCGAATTGGGAAGCTTTGAGAAATGCTCCCTGAAGAATCACATTGAAACGGATGAGCATATCACTGCTGTGCTGCAAAGATCCATGTAGGATTTCTCACAACACTTAAGCAGTCTTTTTACGTTCTGAGGTTCAACTAAGGTTATAGAGCTAAAGTTCAAATACTGACACTGTCGAAACTGCATTGTACTATATGAAAATCTTAATA
The DNA here is from genome assembly GCF_021018895.1 of Seriola aureovittata. Lineage (NCBI taxonomy): Eukaryota > Metazoa > Chordata > Actinopteri > Carangiformes > Carangidae > Seriola > Seriola aureovittata. Next base: position 23,848,115 of record NC_079379.1, on the reverse strand, counting down.
ATTAATAAACAACAGCACTTGAAGATCAGCTCAGCCATTGGGAGAGAGACAGAAATATGAACTGTTCTCTCCTCTTATTCTCCGGTGAGGTGTCAGCTGAGACCCTTTTTTTTAAGAACCACAGTGTTTTACATTCTGATTTGCCACGAATCATTACCCAGCATGCATCTGATGGATGTCAAATAGCTGGCGCTGGCCAAGTTCAGCATTTATCTTTAAAAAAAAAGCACTACATTCTCACAATACAATATGACTGAATGGGAGACATTGATATTAAAACAGCTTTGGAAAGATTTCTGTGCTGATGAAAGAAAGATAAGTGAGTGATTTTATAAAACCATATCAGGTTTTCACCAGAGGAGAAAAGAGTTTTTATATGAATCTGTATTATAATGATCCATGTTATTATATTACATAATAATAATAATAATAACTAGAAAATTCCTGGAGATTTTTTGAATGTTCCTGCTTCTTGGTGTGTGTACTTCACGCTTCGTTTCAATCTGCACAAAGGATGTTACTTTCAGTTTCATTCATGTCGTACAGACTATAGACGATCGCTTCTAAGATCAAACTTTTATTACCTACATTACCTCTTAACTTTTTAGACTCTTATTTTGAAAGAGTCTGTGCTTGTGTAAATTGTGTAAGGTTTTGTACAAGAGAGCCAATAATTCCTTCTTACCATGGTGAGACTTTTATTTTGAAGGTTAAACCAAATCGTGGAGATGGTGTTTGTGTGTTTCTGTCAATGTGTGTGTTGAAGTATGACGCAGCAGCAAAGCTCCAAAGAGGGCTGGGTTTGGTTGTTTTGAAGACGTCTCTCCATTCATTCTCGAAGGGAATTGTTTCACCTTTTATGGGCATCTACGTCGCCATGGTTACACGAATCGCTAAGAAAACTCATGGCACACCATTCCTGATTGAGCTGCACGTATTGATATATATATATATATACTGTTTTGGGTTTTCTCAAAAAGTTTGATACGGAAGATGAATAAGACGAATAAGTATGCAGAATAATAATATATGCCTTCAATGCTATTGGCATTGCAGGCACATAATAATTATACTTCAATAACGTTATGTTAAATAGTTGTGTTCGGGTATTTTTTGACATTTTCATGTGGATCTTCATGTGAAAAATCAGACTTATTAATGATGTTGACATCTTTGACTTTGTATATCTGGATCTCACAGATGTGTAGGATTGTTTGGCCTTGGTGGAGATATGCAGTCTACTCACTGCAATTCTAGTTTTGTCAGTATTGCCTGGTTTTTAATAAATATCCTCTATTTTGAAACTGAATGATTATTTGAATCTATCACTCCTTGCATGTCCATGTGTTTTTTTTTTTTTTGTAAGTTGTATTCAAGTCCGACACTCCTCGTTAACAGCCGTCTTTTTGAAGTACAATCTCTTCCCCTCTCTGAAATAATCTTCTAGACCTTGGTGGCCTGGATGAGTGGCACCCTGCCCGTCTCTGCCCGGGCCGGGGCCCCGCGAACATGTCATTTAGATGGCCCTACTTGCCCTTTTAGCGCCCTGCAGCGTCTGGCAACCCTGCAAACCCAAAGCCAGCATCTCGTTAGCATGCCGGTGGCCGCTCGATCTCGCCGTCGAGCAAGGTCACCGGAGACTGAAGGTGGTTGGAGTGCGGGAGGGGCGGAGGGTAAGGGGAAGTGGTTGGGGGCTGTCAGTCTGCACTATTAGCATTCACTGGCTCCCTGCGCATCGCTAAATTTTTCAGTAACCTCCAGCTGCTTGATGTTGGAGCAAATCACCAGAGAGGCTCACCGTGTGCCTATCCACCTTACCCCCCCCCCCCACCCCCCACCCCCCTCAACCACCCATCACCCCCCAACCCCCTTTCCTCTGTCTCCATACCCGTCCACACCCCCGCCCATCCCACTCCCATCTTCTCCCCCTCCGGAGTGCCGTCTCATCCAGGCCTTTTCACTTATTCATGTGTTTATTTATTATTTCATCGGCTGCGTCTGAGCTGGAGAGAGGAGGCATCTAGTTGTGAGAACAGTCATTAATTCATTACAGCCTCTTCCTCTTTCTTCCTCCCTCCTCTCCTATCCATCTATCTGTATCTCTCCATCTCCACCGGAGAGAGGACCCTTTCCTCCCGCACAAACACACCGACTTATTGCCATTCCTCTGTTGCCCTCCTGTCTATTTCACTCCACCTTCACACTTAACTATTTCTCTTTTTCCCTTTGTGTTCCCCCATCTACCAATCCCTTCCACTGCTTCCATTCACGTTTTCTCTCTGATTTCCCCTCCTGCGTAATGATATGTTGAAGGACAGGTGCTCAACTATGTTCAAAGCTCCAGTGATCGAAGCTGATATCTGGCAAAAATAAGTGTATCTGGGCAGATTCGCTGATCAATAAGAGCCACGGAGAAGCTCTTCATCTTCTTGGTTCCTCCCTCTGGATATCCGTCTTCTTCTCTGCCGTATCTTTTGCTTCCCACGTAAACAAGGGCTTTTACAGCTCCGAAAGGCTTCGTCATTTGAGTTCAACGAGACCTGAATAGTGTTGAAATATTCCAACGCTGAGACCAGATGCGTGAAATAAGATTTAACCGTCAAGAGAGCGAGAAGCGAGACGAATGCCAAATTGACGCAGGATCGTTGTGCAAGTGGTGCATCTTGATTTTTAAAGATTTACTCTCACTGTATGGACGCGGCGGCGGTAAAGAAAAGTTGCTTTGTGACAAAGACAAGAACAGGGGCTTCTGCCAGGCTCCTTCACATATTTTATTCCTTTGTCTGTCTCGGGTGAACGGACCCAGTGATGGGAAAGAAAAATATGTAAGAATATCTGAGACCATCACCTCCTGTAGTTCTGCTGAGACACTTCTTCACTCCAGGTGCAGCTCTATTCCTCACACCACGCATGACTCCTCTCTATCATGTTAACATCAGTAGTCAGACTAGTTTGCTGATGTGTGCATGTGTGTGTGTGTGTGTGTGTGTGTGTGTGTGTGTGTGTGTGTGTGTGTGTGTGTGTGTGTGTGTGTGCGTGCCTCCTCAGGGGCCAGCGCAGGGGCCCTGGCGGCTGCTCTGAGGTTTATGTATGGGAGCGGGGCTCCAAGGTGCTGGCAGGCCTGTCTGGGTTATTAATGACAGCGATAGACCAGACCTCACACACTCCATCACCTTGTGCCTTACACACCACCAGCTCATCTACCACGGTGACACCAGGCAGCCTCACCCCCGCCTCACCCTGCCTCACCTCAACCATCAAGCCGGGACAGGAGCGATGCTTCCTGGGGACCCCAGACAGTGTTTTTGGCTCTGCGTTTTGTCAGCCACCTCTCAGCCTGAAGTTTCTCTGTTCTGTCTCTTGTCATGACATCACAGCAGACACAGGAACAAAGACTTGGCTGATAACCAGTCACTTCAAACTGTCAGTGGTTAATATTTTTTATTCTTATGTTCAACCGTATCACAAAAAACTCCCTTAAAAGCTTGTGAGTTTCAACACTGAGATTGAACCGAAGTGCACAGACTTTTTAAAACGTGGATGGATCAAATCTGTGTGTGTGGTGTGAAAGGCATCACACAGAGACCCATAGGAGTCTCTCCTGAAATAGCGCCCCTGCGGCGGCAGGTGTACCAGACATTGGTTGTCATGGTTACAATAATAAACACGAGGACTGTACCGACCGATGCGCTACCCACTTATGTCACCATGGTTACTGTAATAACGGTCACGGCTTGGTTAGGTTCAGGCAAAGAGTTGGGTTTGGGTTAAAATAAATGCTTCCTCAACGCCAGACGATCTTTGTTGTCACGGTTACAATGATAGCGACGTCGAATGGTCATCGATAATATAAACAAGATAAACTGCTGCTCTCCTGTGTCACATTCATCCATCCGCCACAACCTCCTCCTGACGTGGACTTTGTCTCTTTTTAAACTACGTCACCGACACTTTCTCTTCCCTTTGCTCCTGTTATAATTACTGCAACCACTAGATGTCGCCTAGCAACAAAGGGTAACTATGGGTCATGATAACCTGCTGCACAGACGACCTATGGGCTCGTTTTCTCACAGTTCCCCTCAGCTCTACTTTTTATCCTCTTACGTCTTTCTTTCAGATCCACAGTCCCTGCTCTCATTAACCTCATTTCAATGGAAAAGCTTTGACAAACCCACTACCTACCTGTGCACTACCTGTGCACTACCTGTGCACTACCTGTCCACACACAGACAGAGTTGGCAGTCTGCTAACACGTCAGTCACAATGACTTGATCATTTAATATTGTTAATGTTGTATTTACAGCTTGTTTCACAGCCACAAGTTGCTCAAAAATGCTTCATGCAGCTTTAAATCAATTAAACCTAATAATAACATATTCATGCATTGTTGTGCGGAATATCATCAAAATGATTTGTGATGATTAGATCAGGTTAAAGGTTTCCCCACTGCCAGCAATTTAGTATTGATCCATTCTATAACAATTATTTCCCTTTTGTTTAATCTGCCAATTATTTTTCATGTAATCAATTTATGTTACCGTCTATAAAATGCCTGAAAATGGTGAAAAATGCCCAACAGCATATCATCCATCCATCCATCCATTATATATACTGTTTATATCCTTTGAGGGTCGCACCTTTGGGCAATTTAGAGTCGCCAATTAACCCTAACTGCATGTCTGAGGTTTGTGAAGAGTGATTATGAAGCTCAGAGCGAGCTGCTTCACCGTCGGCAACTTGGCGGCGCCTGACTGCGCCCCTAACTCCCAGCTAATCCATAAATGTCACTCAGCTGTTGATGTGTGCTGTATCTTGTGTCAACCCATCGCCTGCATGTGAGGCATTCAGGGAACATCTGTAAATTGTAGCGTTTACTGATAGTCTGCATGTGAGGCATTCAGGGAACATCTGTAAATTGTAGCGTCCTCCGATAGTCTGCATGTGGAAATGGGGGGGTTTCTGGGCTTTGATTGGCTTCTTCTCCTTGGCCCCCCACAGTCTAGGAGCACTGCTGATTTAAAGTTGGACATTTTAACATGGGAGTCTATGGGGATTGACTCACTTTTGGAGCCGGACTCATGTGGCCATTTGAGGAACTGCAGTTTTTGGATCTTCTGTGTTGATTGCCACTTGCGCAGAATCCTGGTTTGAACCCAGAACCTTCTAACCACTGCCCCCATTATTTTGATTCATCAACTAATTGATAAGTTGCTTTGGCAACACAATACAGTAATCAATAAGACTGCCTCATGTCCATCATATCATGGGGGGGATGATGCAGACTATATATATATATTAGGATATGAAACTGATGTTGGTATTTGTCCTTTGAGGTTTTCAAAGAATTCAGATATAAAAATCCTGGCTCAAAATTCCTTTGTAATGCAATTAGAGTCAGTCTCTCAACTCAAACAGGACAGAACAAGTCATTACTCATATTTTCCCAGGGACAAGTAACTCACAACACCACATATTTTTTCCATGACGCCTTGTAGTTAATCACTACATCCTCTGTTCCCTTCGAAAATTAGTTATGAGCCAGTTGTCTCTCCTCTGATTGATCACCGCTCCCACCAGTCGCTCCTTCTGCTGAGTGAAATCAAAGCGGCGCAGACATTTCCATTCTTGTTTTCTGCCATTTCTTATAGAATTTAGCTCAATCTGAGAGGACAACACACAGGTTGAGGGATCAGGTCGGGTTTTAGTTTGGGGATAATTCCACTGATATTTAGAAGAGATTAAAAAAAACAAACAAACATAAATTTTAAAGTTATTCTTTTTGGGCTTTTCTATTTTTATTAGAGTAGCAGCGAGAGAGAGACAGGAAAGTTTGGGGTGAGAGAGAGAGGGGATGACGTGCAGCAAAGGGCCGTGGGCCGGATTCGAACCCAGGCCGCTGCGTTGAGGACTGAGTCCTAATGGTCCGCCAGGTGAGCCACGAGGCGCCCCAAAACAAACATAAATTTGTCACACTTCTTGCTACTGAGAAAATAATAACATTACCATAAAGCATTACTGATTTCATAGGGCATTATAATGATCCTGGGGCTGTAATTATCAGTCGCAAGGTCACAGTGAAGTCAAAGACAAAGTGCCTTATCAACAAAAATAAGCTTAATGGGGGCAGTGGTATTAGAGAGGAGCCTTTTTAAAGACCTCCAATGACAACTGTAATAAAATGGTACATAAAGAATAGAGTTCTTAAGGCTTTAGATTACAGTCGAAAATGATTGTCTAATTATTGTGTGTTGTGTGTTGTGCATGGGCGTGCTAGCTTTCACAGAACGTGCTCATTTTTGTTGAGCAGAACTGAACATATCCACTTGCAACTAATAAACGT